>NC_090921.1:458997689-459300719 GCF_040938575.1 Ambystoma mexicanum
ATTAACTTAACGCGACACCTCGACAACCTTTACGAAGCCAATTTCCCCCCACTTCTCGAAGCTCTCAAGGCTGATCTTAAGAAATGGAAACCGCTGACAATCTCCTGGATGGGGCGCCTAAACGCAATCAAAATGGTGACCCTCCCACGGTTCCTTTATCCCTTTCATGTCTTGCCCATCACAATCCCAGAGCATTTCTTTAGACAAGTCAGAAAGGCCATACTAGAATTTCTGTGGAATGGGAAGAAATCAAGAATCCCCTACGATGATTTAATATTACTAAAGAACCTTGGAGGGGTGGGCTTACCAGACATAGAACGCTATTATCAAGCCACACAGCTCAGAATTTTAATCCCACACCTGCGAGATAGGAAGGACCTACAACTGAACAACAACATTTTAGCCAACGTAACTCTGGCAGAATGGCTCTGGGCCCCCAGACCGAAAACCTACGAGAAGACTGCGCAATCACCCGATACTGGGCACAATGTGGAACATATAGAAGAAGGGGAAAGTGATGTTGGGAGTCACCACGTGGCCTTCGCCCCTAAGCCATCTCTGGTCCCCCGGGATCAGAGAAGAAATCCCGGAACACGCTAGATACCAATCGTGGTTCGATGCCGGCCTCGAGAGAGTCGGTCAGCTGTGGAGAAAAGGGAAATTCATCTCAATAACGGAACTAGAGGAAGCCCTCCAAATTCACCCAATACCAGTCTTCCTGTATCTGCGATTGAAAAACGTTTTATCCAGAAGGGAATGGAAGGCTACCACACAGAGAGAACTAATGCCCTGTGAGACGATCCTAGACATGACTGCCGCCTCCAAAGGCCTCATAGCACAAATGTACAAGGCTCTAATTACTAAAGACGACGCGCCAAACAGCTGTCTCAAGGCAAGATGGGAAAGAGACTTCGGCAGAGAGTTTGACCAAAAGGCCTGGGACAAAATGTGTGAAACGCCATCCAAAATATCAATCGCAGCCCAGTATAAATTACATGCAATGAAATTGCTCCACAGATGGCAGTACGATCCATACAGGCTGTCCAAAATGTTCTAGACCTCCAGCCCAGGATGCTGGCGACAATGTGGTATGAATGCCGACTACTGGCACATGTGGTGAACCTGCCCCAAGGTCCGCATCTACTGGCAAGAAGTCCTGGGATGGATCAAGCAGCTGGACGGCATAGAGCGGGAACTGTCACCCCTCCTGATTCTTTTTGGCCTCGAGGAAGAAGATGACAAACTCAGGGTAAAAGGTCTAATATCCCCCCTGTTACTCGCGGCGAGAGCAGCCCTAGTGATAAAATGGAAATGCTCACACCTACCTGATAAAAACAGACTGGATACAGATTGCCACAAACATTTACACAATGGAAAAGATAACGGCAATACTACATGACAAAGCCGCACGACAAGAGGAAGCCTGGTGCGACTTCACTGCACAATATATTTCACGCTCAACCACGGATGACCCAACACAGCAAAGAAACTAGTACCCAACCCAGGCCAACAATGCCGGAACGCTGAATGACCCATGGCCAACAACCCATGCCTGTGACAGACTATACTGGAGATCGATGACATAGAGATGATTGAAGATGAAGGACACGTAGCATACCACGAATCAAAGTAGCAATGCCTCGGAAGAATGAGACTTGAGAACCGGGAGGGATGGTGGGGGGAGGGGGCGGGGCTCTTATTTTCTTCTTATTGGAACAATGAACGTTAATGTTGTTAAATATTGTTATGGTGGACTGGAACAATTTCGTGAAATAACTCCTAAAGCATAATATGTATCCACCTGTATGTTCACATCCAATGCCAAAAGTCAAGTTTAAAAAAAAAAAAAGGGTTAGCGACACAAACAACCAAGATATTGTTGGCTTTTCTCTCCACTTTAGAATTGTCTTTCTTTAGCATTTTTTGAGTCTTTGGATCTGGATTAATGGGCTTTAAGCAACCGTGAAAAGTATATTTTCCTGTGTGAGCTTTATTTTCTTTCTTTACCAATTCAGGTAGTTCTCTCAAGATATTGTTGGCTTTTCATCCTCTTTAGAATTGTTCTTCTTTAACCTTTCTTGAAACTTTGGTTCCGGGTTAGTCGGTTTTAAGTAACCATAGAAAGTATATTTTTCTCTGTGGGCCTTTATTTCTGTACAATTATAGTTCAGCACTTTCCAGCAGTCTCTTTTGTATATTATTTATCTTAGGGATTTCTTTGACTTTTAGTTCATATTGTTCTCTCTCTTATATTTCACTCTTCTTTTGAACAATGAGATCGTTTCCCCCTCTTCCCAGGGTAATAGTACCAAAGCACTATTGGATTCCCTCTCAGGGTGTTCTGTATCTTTGTCTGTTATATTGCCTTCTTTCCTTGCTGTATGAGGGAATAGTTTCCCATGTTCCCAGGGTAGTGATTCCCAAGCACTATTAGTTTCCCTCTCAGGGTCCTCTGGGTATTCCTCTTGTACATTAATACAGTTTGAGTTCATTGCCTTTTGCTTCATGTTGTTGTCTCTTATATTGGGACGAGTATCTCTGATTACATTACAATTCCCTTTTGGCCTCCCGGTCTTCCCACTTTCACTGCTCCAGGAGAACATCTGCGGGGCCAAAACTGACTTGGGACCTTTTCTTTCGTTCGTCTGCAGGGTCGGTTTGTTCTCGCTGATATCCTCTTCTTGTGGTTATCGTCCTCCTTCACAGCGTCTCGATACCTCCACAGGTAACTGGACCGCTAGCTGCTGTTTTCGCATGGTGGTGGTGTTGTAGTTGAATGAGTAAACTACCCACCCTGACCTCCTTGTGGTCGCGCCACCACCAGGCTTTGGGCTTCCGTTGCCCCTGTTTCTCCCTTCTCGCACACCCTGAGCTTCAAGCACCTCCTTCTGCCATTCTGTGCCAGCCTGCTCGTCGCAGGCTCCACAGCGCTTTTTCGCTCCGCCTCTGTCAGGTGCTGCGCGTCTAAGGGGCCTCTCTCTCTGTTACGCTACGAACATTACCAAAAAGATCATTCCCACGGAGTATCTCGCAATCAGGGAATTCGCTCTGGCAGCGTTACAAGTTGCCTTGGAAACTGTTTTGGTCACGTAGATCTCCTAGTCAGCTGACCAGACGTGCCTCGCTTTCACGGAAGCCACGCCTCCTTGTTCCTTAAAAGCAGTCAGCCGCGGGAGCTTCGTTGCTGCTAATTGATCGTTACGGCGTTCCTTTTCGTAGCCTTCCTACGGCTTGTTCCATTCGGATCACTCTCTGAGTATCCTGCTTTGTATTTGATCTACCGTTACCAGACCTTGGCTTCTGTCTCCTGTTTTGATTCCTGGATTTGTCCTTCGGTATATATTGCCTTGGTTTTGAATCCGCTCGCAGTCTCCTTACACTGCCGAGCTCCTGTTGAGCTCCCCGCTCAGCCTGTTCTTCTGCCAGGTTTTCAGCACATCATTCCCCGCTGAGAACGGATTTCCAGTCTTCAGTTTTCTTCTTACAGCAAGAGCCTTGCTTCCAGCGGAATTCAGTCTTCTATCAGTTTAGTCCTATTTCCAGCCCTGCTTACTAAATTGAGGATTTACTTCTACCTCACCTACTTATTTGACTGTGTTACATCCTGTGAAGATGCTGTGTATTTTCCACTTAAGTGCAGTACGAACGCTTTCCAGTTTTGCACCAACCCGGTCCTAGTGCGTCCCTCGTGCCGTTCGGGTTATCCTACCTATACTAACCATACCATTTGTTATTTTATCCTTTCGTTGTCATCCCTCATTTGGAACTCTGAACAGTCATCTGAACTGATACGGGACTTCCTCTCAAGGCCTTCATTTCCACTACCTCAGGTACCAGTGATTCTATTGTGTTCAATAATTGTATACCCTTCACACCAGGTTGGCGTTATACTCAAAACAGTTTTTGTATTTTTTGCAGCATTGCTTGGTGGTGCACTCAATTCCGCTCTTTTGCATTATAGACTACTGTGTCTTGTTTTACATAATAGCAGAGTGGTACGTCGTGAAAAAGATCCCCTCTCTAAGAGGAAGCCTGATTCTTTTGAAATCAGGGTACCTGGGTTTTCTGAAGACTTCCACGGCTCGCCTCACATCTCGATCCAGGTTGGAATCAAGTACTCCTTCCGGTTCGGTGAGTAACACTCTCTTCTTTGTTCAGCGTGCACTCCTTCTTCAATGTACTCGTCCCAGTTAATTGGAGGTCTTTATTTAAAGGGGCAATTTCTTTTTTTTTTTGTTCTTTTTTCTTCTTTATAATAGTATAAGTTAGTTTTTTCTTCAGTCAAGTCTTGGGACTTGAAACCATTTGATACATTAGATAGTCCCATTTATGCCATCATGTTCAATGGTTTAGGGGGTACCTCACAGGAACAAGAGTCCTTGTCCCCAAAGGGTGAGTCTCCCCAGCTGAGATCCCATTTGCCTCAAATCCAAGGGAAGGTGTTGCTGAGCAGGATCACCTCACTAGCCTCACAGAGGGGTGTTCCCCCTTGTTGAGAATGGATAAATTCCCTCAATTTGTAACATTCCCCAAACCACTTATTTTTAGATTTTCATAAAAATCTCAATGATAATTCTGTTTTGTCACTACTCAAATTTAGAAGTCCTCTTGATAACTTATTGAAGTAGATGGGCGCTGATGTGGAAGAATTGGTCAATACTCACATTAAAACTAAAAAGAGACTGTGCGATAGAGATTGGCACTTAACGCTTTACTCCTATTATTATGAATACTCAAAATGTATTAGGGAAATTGACTTCCCTATCGAAGTACATTTATCTTTTCCCATGCAACAAAATAAGGTCTTGCTACATTAGATTCCAGTTGAATCAGGTACCGCCGCTTGAATGTCTCGGGCCTATGATTGGTCTCAATAGAGAAGAAGGAGCGTCTAGGTTGTGTGGTGTAGAAAAGGAATCTGAGACATTAAAGCATTTATTAATTTATTGTCCACAAACCAGTCTCTCGAGGGAACAATGTCTTGAAAGATTTTTACAATCCACTTTTATTCATGCAGGTGACAGACTGTGGGCTAGGTTGATGCTGGGAGAGAACATTTCCTTGGTTAATAGCACGTCATACGTTTTTAATAATTCTTTTTGTATGAAGGTAAAAACAACTAAACTCTTGAGAATAGGTAACAATTTAATATGTTCTAGGTGATATACCCGCCGTTGCCCGGGATTTTATTTTCTCACAGGTACTATTTGTTAGAAATACCTTAATTAGCTTTAAACTTTTCAGAAAGGTTCCATAAGAAAGGTGAAAAGAAAAATTCACTACATTGTTTGATTATTTTTCATTTTAAAAATGTTTTCTCATAAAGACTACACAGCACAATTTATTGTTCTTCTTAAAAACTCATTCTGAAACATATAGGTGAACGTGAGAACAACATGGAGATTTCTGAGCAGCATGATAGATTACATGATGCCGACGGTGCCAACAACTATGGACCTAAAGATCAATATTACTAAAGTACATGTTCATTGTAAGGCTTGTTTATAAACAAAAGGTTTTGTTTCCCTTCCCGGTGAACACTGTCGCTTCAATAACGTTGGGCAGCAATTCGATTACGCATAGCCTTGGGCCATTACACAGCCTGGGTGGGTCAATATTGCAAAGCAGCATGATGAATGACCCATCTTTCAGTCAAAGGTGATGTGGTGGCATTCTTGGGCGGTCGAGTGAGTTGAGGAATTTTATTGGATAGTTTACGGCTCCATCTGCATCCACCACCGTATCGATTGAGTTGTACTCAGTAACTGTGCGCGGAAGCATATCCTGAATCTGATCCTATGGCCTGGACCTCAAGTTTTCTTCCTCATGTCAGGACTGGTCCTTCTACGACCAAATTGATGTTTCAGCAATTTCAGTCAACCGTCTCATGTGTGAAGGTGCTAAACTCCAAGGAAATGGTTGGGGTGTCTAAATGCCATGTAACTAGTAATGTCTGGAGGGTCCTAATAGATAACTATGTAAGGTTTTGTGCAGATTGGTGAAACAGTGTGGAATTGTATAAGGAACAATGCTTCGCCAAGCCACAAACGCACACATTTTGACTTGTGCTGAAATCCGGGGAATGGGTGGGGTGTCCAAATGTCATGTAGCCAGTAATGTCCAGAGGGCCCTAACAGGTAAATATGCAGAATTTGCTGCATATTGGTGAAACGGTGTGGAATTCTATAAGAAACAACGCTTTGTCAAGTCACAAGCCCACAAACAAATTTTGACTTTTGCTGAAATCTGGGGAAAGAGGTGTGGTGTCCAAAGGTCATGTAGCCAGTAATGTCTGGAGGGTCCTAACAGGTGACTGTGAAATATTTGATGCAGATCGGTCAAACTGTGTGGAATTGTGTCAGGAACATACCCAAAGCCACAAACCCACACACACATTTCCACTTTTGCTGAAATCCATGGAAAGGGGTGAGGTGTCTGAATGTCATGTAGCCAGTAATGTCTGGAGGGTCCTAACAGGTAACTAACTGTGCACAATTTGGTGCAGATTGGTGAAATGGTTTGGAATTGTATAGGGAACCTACACGGAGCCACAAACCCACACATTTTCACTTTTATATATTTAGATACATGTAATCATTGATGTGTTTTATTATATGTATTTTTTATGTTTTTTTAATCATATTAGATATGTATAATGTCGTTTGTGTAAGGTTCTATTTGAAAATCACATCACAATAAATGAAAAAAAGAATACTGATGGCGATTGAGAAGAAGGTGGAAGGGTAAGCAATAAAAAAAATGGGTCACGTAGCCTAACATCCAGTGCCACAGTGAAAAAAAGCATACTGAAATACTTGAACAGCTATTACAAGCTGGTACAGTCATATTCCCCAAGTAGAGTCTGGTAAAGATACAAGGGTAGAATTACTGTATTTTGACAAAATAAATATTGTCAAAGATGAAGAATCATTGTTGGAACTTATCTTAACAAAAATCACATTGTTTGAACTAAGTATTTACAAAGCCCAAGAGTCAAGTGTGATAATCAAAGCTAATGCACGTTGGGTAACACCTTTTTTCCAAAGAGTACACATTATTGTTGATAGAACTAAGTTTTACCAAAGACCAAGAGGCAATTGTGAAAAAACAATTGTGAATTATGGGGAATCAAAGTCTTATTAAAGGCAGATAATCATTGTTGGAAAGAGTTTTCCTTAAGACTAGGAGAACTTGTTACTCGAAATGTCATTTGATGAAAGACTAAGAGCCTAGTGATACTCAAATCTAATATAATGCAAGTTGTGAGAAGAAGTCTTGTTAAGAACAAAAAGTCATTGTTGTTTGTTGTAAACAGTCATTCCAAAGAGCAGAACGAATTGTGATCAACCAGTGTATCATACATTGGAAAATGAAAGTCTTACCAAAGGACACAAATCAATGTCAAAACCAAAGCCCATTGGAAGCAAGCACTAATAACCTATATGCAGTACAAGAGGAATTAAGAGTTTGCCCAATGAAATAAGAATGTAAAGCTAAGACAGAGAGATCCTTAACAAACGTGGAGCCCTCATAATGAAACAATGATGGAAGACAGAGGGAGGCCAAAGGGACCTCTTGTATCAAGAAGGAAGTGATATAAAAAGCACACTGTGTTGTAACCCATAAAATAAATGTAATTTATTATATTAATTGAGTTAAGATCTAGTTATTGGCAGGAACTCGTCACAGTTGAGAACCCCTTAATTCTCTCCATCATCACGAGTAATTCATTTATATTTGGTATAGGATATAAGTTAATCCATATAAATGTATTCACGTCCATGAAATCAGTTGCATACAAATCTAATGATCCATTTGACACTCGCAAACCTATTAGAGAAGTCCAATTGCTTGACACTGATTGGGTTAACAAAAAAGCACAAATTAAATCCATTCGTCAAAATTATAAAAACTTTTGAAAACCAAGAAAATCTAGTTTTCTGCAAAGAGATGCAGAGCTTATGTTAAGAGTCCTGATTAAAAGGGATCTTAGGGCGTTTTGGGCTATTTTCTCAGCTCAAGACTATGATGCGGTTATTGACCAACTGAATGCCATCCCGGAGGTCCAATGGGTAGATCACTACACCAAACTGTTTGGTAGAGGGGAAGAGGGGCTAGAACTCTGTGCAACTGGGGAGGACGCACCTCATGTTGGGTGGGAGCCCGCCATTGATCACGAGACAATAGTAGGGTTAATCGCCAAAGCTAAGAAATCCTTACGAACAATACACTGAAAGCGGAACCAGAAATCTGGGCAAAACTTCTGTGCTTGCTATTCCAAGATATAGTAAATGCTGGCAATGTTCCAACTAGCTGGCAGACTGCCCACATTGTTCCCATCTTTAAGAGAGGTCAACAGACTCTGGTCAAGAAATACAGACCAATCTCTCTTATTCATGCAGACTGTAAGCTTTTTGCTTCCATGCTTCTTTCTCATCTCAATGTTTGGATCAAGGAGAACCATATCCTTCCGAAACAACAAACAGGCTTTAGGGTTGGTGTGATGAGTCAGAGGGAACTAAGGCACATCAGGGCCAATTGAACAGTGAAAAGCTATTAAATCCTTGTCCTTCCTCAGAGAGTGGACTGCATGGCTGATGTCATAAAGGGCTCGGAGGGAGGACCATCCTGTGTGACAGACAAGCAAATGCTCCAATGGGTGAAGGCGTGAGGTGCTTTGCTTTAATACTGGACTTCTGGTGGTTGATGGTGTTTTGTTTTGGTTTTTGAGCAGGAGACCGAAAAAGGGGAAGAGGAAAGCGACCCTACAGACGGAGAAATAGTTTGAGTGGGCCTATTGAAAAGTTCTGCAGTTCATAGTTAAGACAAGGTCTGCTCCCGTTGAGCACCACGTGAAGTTCGCCATAGAAAATGACCGTTATGGAGTGAGAAAGCGTGAAGCGTATTATAATAGAAGCTACCTATTCCAGCCGATTGGAACAGCTGACCTCTGGGGCGGAGGAAGAGTGACAGCCTTAGGGGCGCTGAGACCAGAAGCTGAGCGGGCCCCGATACCGTCGAACGGTGATACGCCCATCGAGTCGAATGAACAGCTGAGAGGGGAGGCAAGTTAAGGCGAAGTTGAAACTGACGTGCTGGAAGGAGATTTGACAAGTGAGCCGCAGCCGCGGCTCCTCGATCAGCTGGAAGCTGCAAGCGACTCTAGCCCCCACCATTGCGGGGGCGAGGCTACCGAGTGAGCAGACGAGCAACAGAGAGCCCTGCAGAGCCCGAGAGCTGTCAGAAAGGTCTGCAGGACCCGCTGTAACGAGGTGCTACGAAAGAGCCAGACGGCCCCAGCAGAAAGAGGAGCAGCGATGGTGTTCTTGCGGTCTAATAGTAAAGGTGAGAAGAAGCAAACTCGTAGTACCTGAGGGGATTTGACCGCCTGAATATAATTTAACCGCAGAATAGCAGTTTGTGGGGAAAAGGGCCCGAAAGCCAGAATCCTTAGAGATAGAACTACCGGAAGGGGCCAGTGCAAGGAAATGAACGTTTAGACTTCCTTCCCAACGATGGCCCCAACATTACAACACTAGAGATGAGATTCATGAGTGAAACAGTCAAGAGACATTGAAGTCACATTTACATTCGGAGTGTTGAGAAGCACCTAAGTAAGGAAGAGAGTCTCTATGTACAGAAGGACTGGCCTAATGAACTGGTTTTGCTTTTACGGAAGCAAATAGAAAAGGGTCCAGAGACAGTCCGAGTTCAGAAGATTTTCCTCAATGCAAATGAATACTTCTGTTTTTATCTGATAAGAAGGTTATAAAGGAGTTATTTAATAAAAACAGTTTAAGGAAATACAAGTGTATCCGTCTCTTATCTATCTGCTCTATCACATTTGGTGGCAGCGGTGGGATAGAGCGGAACACGATGGAGGAATTGATAAAGACCCTAAGTTAGGGACAACAGTAACTCCAACAAGCTTTACAGCTTCAAAGCCAGCAGGCCCAAGCAGACAGGCAAGCTTTCTAGCAGGCCCTACAACATCAGCAGGCGCAGCTGTTAGAAGCCACAAACCTGAGAAACCACAACTCAGTTCCAGCCTCAGTCCTTCAGAAGTTTACCACCGGAGAGAACCCTGCACATTTCTTCGTTAATTTTGAAAGGGTAGCCAGGAATGCCCAATGGCCAGCCGAGAGGTGGTGCCACTACATTGCACCACTCATGACCGGCGAGATGCAAAGTGCCTATCAGGCAGCCAACCCAGCGGGTAGACACCAGCTATCAGGACATGAAGCGGGTTGTGCTGGAACGATTGGGAAACGACGAAGAAGCCTATAGGATTCAATTTAGAGAGACTAAATTAATGACAGAAGAAACACCCAGACAACTCTTCTACCGAATAAAAGAGCTAGGGGAAAAAGGGCTACAAACTGCCTCAGCGACTACCTACGAGATGGCTGAGAAAGTAATATTGGAACAGTTTGTGGAGGCTTTGCCAGTACCCATGCAAAGGTGGGTCAGACAACACCATAAACCCACCTTGATTGAAGCGGTAGATATCGCCTCGGCGTATCAAAAGGCAGGTCAGGCGAAGTTAACCTCATATCTGCCTTTCCCCAAAACAGGCGGAAGCTCTGCTACTACCGGGAGTCGAGTGGGTCTACCTCCACGGTGGCCTAACTCAATGATAAGGAGACCAGAGTGGGAATGAGCAAGATTTTACCCTAATAGTGAAGGAGCAGCAAAAGAAGTCCACCAGACGGGTACCTACTCAACCGCTAGAAATACATATCCCTATATCTGTGAAGCCGAGGTGGAAGGACGTACGACCAGAGCAATGCTGGATACCGGGAGCTTACAGACAGCGGTGAATCCAGAACTGGTAGGTGATATGAAGGAAGTGAGTGAAAGAATACCCATCCGATGTGTGCATTGTGATGTGAAAGAATACCCCATCATAAAGATCGAAATAAAAGTAGCGGGAGAGCAATTGAACGTAAGAGCGGCAGTAATGCCGACCTTGCCTGAACCACTGTTGATTGGCTCTGATGTCCCTAGTCTTCTACAACTTATTCAGAAGGTGGAGGACCAATGGCTGAAAGAAGCTCCCTACTCGGAACAAGAACTACCTTCTCTGATCAGTAAGGAGAGGAAGACAAAGAGTGTAAGGAGGTTGGAGAAAAAGACATGGCTTGAGCAGAATATGTGCCCTGTGGCTGTGGACTGGAGAATAGATGAAGGAGGAGATAGCTTCTGTATGGCCCAGGAAATTGACCCCTTGTTGAAATATGCAAGAGAAACCGTGACTGATGACCCAAAGGAGAAAACTCCCTACTTCATTAAGGATAAAGGGCTGTATTATCGATTGAGTGTTGGGCCAGATAAGGAGGCCGTGCGACAACTGTTGGTACCTGGCAAGTATTGTCGTCCGGTCCTTGAGGTGGCCCATATGCAAGTAGGAGAGGGGCACCTTGGCGTTGAAAAGACCACACAAAAGATCCTTGCAAGATTCTATTGGCCAGGTGTATATGGGCAAGTGATCATTTTTGTCAGCGGTGTGCCGAGTGCCAAAAAAAGAATAGGTCAATGATCACCAAAGCTCCTCTCCAGTCGATGCCCTTGATATTGGAACCTTTCCAAAGAATAGGAATGGACATCATAGGTCCATTGGATCCATCAAGTAGGGGACACAAGTACTATGCTAGTGATTGTAGACTACGCAACCAGGTACCCCAAAGCCTTTCCCTTACGATCAACGAATGCTCAGCAAATTTGTGATGCTTTAGTCCCTTTCATTGTAAGAGTGGGTATTCCTAAGGAGCTAGTCACCGACAGAGGAACCAATTTCATGTCAGCTGTCTTAAAACAAGTATGCGAGGCCTTACACATCTTCCAGCTCAGAACTGCAGTTTATCATCCCCAGACAGATGGGCTGGTTGAGAGGTACAACCAAACTATTAAACAGATGATAAGGAAAAGCATCCAGCCAGGAGAGCGAAATTGGAACAGAGTGTTGCCATGGATCCTTATGACCTTGAGAAATACTCCACAATCGTCTACGGGGTTTGCCCCATTCGAATTATTATTCGGAAGACCAGTGAGAACGCTTTTGGACATTTTAAAAGAGAGCTGGGAGGAGGAGGCGAATCCTGAAATCACATTAACGGAATATGCTTCTCAGCTCAAGTCGAGAGTTGAGAAACTGCAGTCAATTGCGCAGACACACCTTCAGCAAGCTGTCGGTAAACAAGAAAAGTACTATAACCAAGGATCACATCTGAGGAAGTTTCAAGTGGGAGATCGGGTACTCGTACTCCTGCCCACGACGGAAAATAAAATGTTGGCGTCATGGAAAGGGCCTTATACAATTGAAGAAGTATTAGGGCCAGTAACATATAGAGTTTGCCAACCAGGAAATAAAGTTCCACTTCAGACATATCATGTGAATTTGTTAAAAAAAAATGGATAGAACCTGAAGTGACCATGGCTATGATTAATTTAGATGAGGGATCGGCTGAATATCTCCCGAAAGCAGAAACTCCAGTTGGGAAAGAAGCCCTGAATGTTAATCCAGAGTTAAGTCCGGTACAGAAGGTAGAACTATCCAGATTACTAGAACAGTACGCGAGCGTATTCTCTTCATTACTAGGGAAGACTTCTCTAACATGGCATCACATACAGACCGACCCAGGAGTGAAAGTGAGGGTTCGACCGTTCAGAATCCCAGAATCCAGGCTGCAAGCGGCAGAGAAAGAGATTCAAGAGATGCTTCGTCTGGGCGTCATTGAACTGTCACATAGTGACTGGTGTTCGCCTCTGGTGATGGTACCTAAACCGGACGGGAGCATTCGCTTCTGCATGGATTTCAGAAAGTTTAATGAGGTGTCGAAGTTTGATGCGTACCCAATGCCTAGGATCGATGATCTTTTGGAAAGATTGGGTAAGGCTAAGTTTCTAACAACAATTGATTTAACTAAAGGGGAATTTCAGGTACATTTGTTTCTGCAATATAAGGAGAAAACTGCTTTTTTGTCACCAGGTGGATTGTACCAGTTCACGGTTCTACCCTTTGGTCTGCATGGTGCTCCTGCCACTTTTCAGAGACTGGTTAATTATATAATACAAGGCCATGAAGGTTACGTAGGAGCCTACCTGGATGACATTGTGGTGTTTAGCCAAAGCTGGTCCGACCACTTGAAGCATTTAAGAGCGATTCTTCAGACCTTAGAAAAGGCTGGGTTGCACGTAAACCCTAAGACGACAAATGTGGCAAACTCGTATTCAAGGTATCTAGGATATTATGTTGGCCAGGGAACTATCAGACCACAGCAAGAAAAACTAGAGGCCATTCGTCAAGTACAGTTCCCAACAACAACAAGACAAATTAGGGCTTTCCTCGGTTTTGTGGGCTATTACTGCTGTTTCATACCCCATTTTTCGACTATTGCAACTCCACTGACGAATCTGTTGAAGTCAAATGCTCCTCCGAAATCTGAGTGGAGAAATTCACAAACTGAGGGAGCGTTTTCGGCCCTCAAGGCTGCACTGTCAGAGCAAGCTATCCTTCATTGTCCTGAATTTTCGATGCCCTTCTTTCTGCACACAGATGCTTCAGGATGTGGACTGGGGGCTATTCTTTTCCAAAGTAAGGGAAACGAGGAGAGACCCATTCTATTTATTAGTAGGAAGCTACTGCCTCATGAAATGGCCTATGCGACTATAGAAAAGGAATGTTTGGCAGTGAAGTGGGTGATAGACTCCCTGAGATATTACCTCTTGGGAAGGAGGTTTACACTAGTTACCGATCAAGCTCCGTTGGTGTGGTTATCACGTAATAAAGAAACAAATCCAGAGTGTTAAGGTGGTTCCTGTCATTACAGCCATACTCGTTCCAGGCTGTGCACCAACCAGGCAAGAAAATGGCACAAGTGGACTTTCTGTCTAGAATACATGCCCTTCCCGAATGTAAGGGCTTAAGGGGGAGGATATGTGATGAGTCAGAGGGAACTAAGGCACATCAGGGCCAATTGAACAGTGAAAAGCTATTAAATCCTTGTCCTTCCTCAGAGAGTGGACTGCATGGCTGATGTCATAAAGGGCTCGGAGGGAGGACCATCCCGTGTGACAGACAAGCAAATGCTCCAATGGGTCAAGGCGTGAGGTGCTTTGCTTTAATACTGGACTTCTGGTGGTTGATGGTGTTTTGTTTTAGTTTTTGAGCAGGAGACCGAAAAAGGGGAAGAGGAAAGCGGCTCTACAGACGGAGAAATAGTTTATGAGTGAGCCTATTGAAAAGTTCTGCAGTTCATAGTTAAGACGAGGTCTGCTCCCGTTGAGCACCTCATGAAGTTTGCCATAGAAAATTACCGTTATGGAGTGAGAAAGCGTGAAGCGTATTATAATAGAAGCTACCTATTCCAGCCGATCGGAACAGCTGACCTATTGGGCGGAGGAAGAGTGACTGCCTTAGGGGCGCTGAGACCAGAAGCTGAGCGGGCCCCGATACCGTCGAGCAGTGATACGCCCATCGAGTCGAACGAACAGCTGAGAGGGGAGGCAAGTTAAGGCGAAGTTGAAACTGACGTGCTGGAAGGAGATTTGACAAGTGAGCTGCAGCCACGGCTCCTCGATCAGCTGGAAGCTGCGAGCGACTATAGCCCCCACCGTTGCGGGGGCGGGGCTACCGAGTGAGCAGACGAGCAACAGAGAGCCCTGCAGAGCCCGAGAGCCGTCAGAAAGGTCTGCAGGACCCGCTGTAACGAAGTGCTACGAAAGAGCCAGACGGCCCCCAACAAAAAGAGGAGCAGCAGTGTTGTTCTTGCGGTCTAATAGTAAAGGTGAGAAGAAGCGAACTCATAGTACTGGAGGGGATTTGACCGCCTGAATATAATTTAACCGCAGAACAGCAGTTTGTGGAGAAAAGGGCCCAAAAACCAGAATCCTTAGAGATAGAACTACCGGAAGGGGCCAGTGCACGGAAATGAACGTTTAGACTTCCTTCCCAACGATGGCCCCAACATTACAACACTAGAGATGAGATTCATGAGTGAAACAGTCAAGAGACATTGAAGTCACATCTACATTCGGAGTGCTTGAGGAGCACCTAAGTAAGGAAGAGAGTCTCTATGTACAGAAGGACTGGCCTAATGAACTGGTTTTGTTTTTATGCAAGCAAATAGAAAAGGGCCCAGAGACAGTCCGAGTTCAGAAGATTTTCCTCAATGCTAATGAATACTTCTGGTTTTATCTGATAAGAAGGTTATAAAGAAGTTATTTAATAAAAACTGTTTAAGGAAATACAAAGTGTATCTTTGGTAGAGGGGAAGAGGGGCTAGAACTCTGTGCAACTGGGGAGGACACAGCTCATGTTGGGTGGGAGCCCGCCATTGATCACGAGACAATAGTAGAGTTAATCGCCATAGCTAAGAAATCCTTACGAACAATACACTGAAAGCAGAACCAGAAATCTGGGCAAAACTTCTGTTTTTGTTTCTTGCTATTCCAAGATATAGTAAATACTGGCAATGTTCCAACTAGCTGGCAGACTGCCCACATTGTTCCCATATTTAAGAGAGGTCAACAGACTCTGGTCAAGAATTACAGACCAATCTTTCTTATTGATGCAGACTGTAAGCTTTTTGCTTCCATGCTTCTTTCTCATCTCAATGTTTGGATCAAGGAGAACCATATCCTTCCGAAACAACAAACAGGCTTTAGGGTTGGCCATTCAACTAACCTTAACGGCTTTATTCTAACTGCCTTACAAAGCTCAACATGGGGAAAATTTGGTGGTACTCTCTATGTCGCCTCAATCGATTTGTCAAATGCATTCGATTTGGTTATCAGGTCTCGACTTTGGGCAAAATTATCAAGGTGAGGGATCCGGGCAGGTCTTCTCAACCTAATTATGGCAATGTATGAGAACTCAGGGGTCCATATTAGGATTGATTTAGAGGGAACCCTCTCTAGAAGAATAATGACACGTATTGGGGTTAGACAGGGCTGCTCTTTAGCTCCATGCCTTTTTATTCTCTATTTGGCAGATGTAGGGGAGTTTCTCGGAGATGCAGGTTTGGTGAACGCAAAATTGGGGGATCTCAGGCTCTCTTGGTTGGCATATGCTGATGATTTCCTTCTCTTTGATCAGACCAAAGTGGGCTTGCAAAGACTTACATGCAAGTTTGAAGAATAAAATACACTGAATGGGCTAAAAATCAACCAGAGTAAAACCCGCACAATGGTCTTTTCTAAGGGGAAAAAAGGGAATAAACAAGTGTGGAAAATTGGCAGTGAAAACATTATGAGAGCACATAAAATTGTCTATCTGGGATTCCTTATTTTGGCCCAACCATCGGCCGCTGAATTAAGACGCTCACTCAGACATAAAGCACTCCCGCTTATCTCACAGTCTATCAAGTTAGATAACAAATATGGCAGGTTCTCTTTTAAGCCAGTGGTAGATTTCTTTAAGGGAAAGGTGATTCCGAAACTACTATATGGAATGGAACTCCACTATTTGGTTCTCATGACCTTTTGGGATATCCTTGAGGGTATCTTTTGGAGAAAGGTCATGAAACTTCCCAATTGTGTCCCGATAGCGGCTATAAGGTTTGAACTGAGTTTAGTTTCTTTGCGAGCCAGAATCCTTTGGAGGGCACTTGCACCCTTCTCTGTTCTGTCCTAAATTTGACACACTCTATGATGATGTGGGTAAGACTCTCTTCTCACAGGGATCCCTAGATCAAAATTTATTTCTTCTAAAATTTAGGGACCTCTGTGACAACACCCTATTAGATCTGTCTACTGATAGGGATACTTTGTTGACCAAAACGAACAAAGTGAAAGAGCTCCTCTTCTGTTGTGACTAGAATGATACCTTGGAGAAATTTCAGTCTTACCCATCTCTTTGCGACTTACAATTTGATCACAAGAAGAAAGGCTGCTTGTCTTTTATCCTGACACAATTCCCTAACCGCTATTACCGTTCGCTACTCCTGAAACTTAGATGGAATATTCTGCCTACCAAGGAGGTTTTATATAGAAGGAAGGAGATTAGTGACTTGGATCTTTCATGTCGTTTCTGTCACAATCCTGGGGTGATTGAATAGGCCCATCATTTTCTTCTAGACTGTAGCATTGAAAGGTTGTAGGGCACTCTATTTAGGCAGATTCAATACTCTGGGACTTCTGGGGGTAGAAAACTTTATTTGGTCCAACTGTCTCTCTATTTACAAAACTACAGACGGACTTGCGGTTGCAGGCTTCATTAAATCATTAGATCTATATGCACATTCCTGATGAATTACGTGTATGATGAATTTTTTAATCTTTTTATATCAACTATTTGCTTTAGGAATGTAATGTATACATATATATATTTTAAATGTTTTGATCTTTTGCCATGCGGAGGGAAGTATGACTTGGAATTTGTATTTGGTCTTAACTATGCACTGATTTTATTGGCTTGTTTTATGTTTCCTACTTTTAAAAAAGGAACTTAGGGTTGTATTGTATTTTCAATTTATTGTAATGTATGTATATATATATATATATATATATATATATATGCATATATATATATATATATATATATACTTACTTTTCCTTTCCTATTGAATTTAATTGTAAAGGTTTCTTATGTAAACCATACACAATAAAAAAAAAATGATTAATTTTTAAAGTAACTACTACTGGGGCTAACCATTCGCTAGCTTTAGGAGTTTAATACCTTGTCTGAACACAGCCTTTCTTCATGTCCAGACCTTATGCAATCGGTTTGTCAATTAATTGACAAAACTATGTTGAAGGCCATTTAACTTTCCAGGTCCTATTGTGAACACTCTGGAATATTTATTAACAATGTTCTGAATATTGATACCCTGTTTCATGCTTATTTGTTCTCAGGACCCAGGTTTCAATTCGATCCTTAATTCTGCTGGATGTCTTTACCCCAGTAAACATTTACCACATTCTGACATGCATTGGTTTCCTGCTATTTCACTATGCAACCAATAACCCATGGGAATCCTATATGTGCTGGTACCCATGTCTTGCTCTTGAGATCCCACTTTTACCTGCCATGGATTACTCATCTTCAACGTCCAACACGACAAGAGCAAATAGTGGCCATACTTCTGTCAGCTACTTGGGATGTACATCACATATATAAATCTCAGCCATAGACACCCTCAACGTAAAGGATCACTTGAACGCCCTTGTCATTTGTTCTGTGCTCCCTGATGTTTCTTTCTACATCTGGTTTATTCACCACTTTACACACCCTAGTGGAATTAATTCTCTTATTACATCAGTGACGCACAGATTTTGCTGATGGGCAGACTTCTCCTGAGAATATGACCCACATGTCCACATCTAAAACAAGTTTGTTTTGCTCTCCGTAAAGACAATTCTTGACCAATCTGACTAACCTCTACAGTTTCACGTAACATCACCTAATTTAAAATTGATGAGTAACAGCATTCACATTCTCTAACCACCTGTCTTACTTTTAGCATCTCTACCTGGGTGGAGCCTGCCGGTGTTGTCTTTGACACTCCATCTCTTGGTGCCACACACTGCATTGCCGCGTCTGGTTTTGCTGCGCTACATGACCCTCCTTGCAGGGATGCTGACTGCCATTGCACGGTCTCTGGCATCTGGCTGCTCTGTGGTGTTGCTTCCTCTGCAGCCTGGAGCCCGCCATCACTGCAGGCAAGGCAGCGTCAGCAGGGTGCCTGCCGGCATTCAGGTCCCCTTGTCAGGTTGGGGTGGGCTCCCTTCCCTAACAGAACCATAGCACTGGCCCTGTCACAATGTGTATAAAGCTTGAACAACTAAGGACGCAAATATCCATTAAGTTTTCCATTCTAAATTCTACAAGACTGAAATGCATTGTCTGGCCATATTATAAAGGTTAAACTAGTACAAATGTATGATTTGTGAGCTGAGCCCCCACTCGCAAGGCTTCTGCCATGTGGGTTGAGGCCTTGCCGTTTGCGTCGCAGCTTGCAAATCAGGCATTTGGGCAAACTCATCTTGATAATATTCTTTAATCCAAACCAGTAAGAAAGCTAGTGAACCCTTCGGGTAGGATTTCAGGTTTCTGATGAAGTGGGAAAAAGAAAACCAATCGGCACCTCAAGAAAGCAGAGCAGGAATAGAACTTTTAACAGAAACAATAAGGCTCCATGGGGTGTTGTGTTCACTCGTGAGTACCGTAAATTACAGACCCTCCCCCTTCCCGCTCTCCCCCCTGTCGACTGATGGCTTTATTACAATAGGCTATTCATTTTTCAATTGTTCCAAAGACAATTTTGCTCTTTAAGAGTATTTTTCATATTTGAAGTTACTGCAGAGAAAACAGTTACGTTAAGAGGTCATCTAATTGCTTCCTTAAAAAGAAAGATAGACCTATCCTCTAATATTGAGGGTATGAAACAAGACGTTGTTTTTTGACCACTGGATTCAAACAAACTAAGATTAATTCCATACTTCAGTACTCTTTTGGCAGATCATGTTACGCTATCCGATGAGTGGGAACCCCTGTGGCACTGAAGATGTTTCTTTAGCATCACATTTCAGTATACTGGGAAGGGCAAGGGGAGTAGTAGGTCAAAACAGCTGCAGAGTTGCAGGCTGCTTATACCTATTCAGTTTAATTAAACAAAGAATCTTCTTTAATGTTTGACAGCAAACAAGTATGCATGTTAAAGAATTGATTTCTAGCAGAAAACCTTTTATGAGATGTATAAAATATATGTACAATTTTAACAGGCAAATTGTAGTATCTAAAAGGTGTGTGCAGGCAGAAATGTGGGTCCCTTTCAGATTACAGACCTACATTCAAAATTTAAAGCTCTTGATGCCAGGCTGATTATGGGTGTATTATCTGAGCGTGCTTCTGTTGCTTCTTTTAGAACCCTGATATCATGCGGGACAGTGTTTGTAATATTTCTTCTTCCTGCTCTTCCTCCTTGTCTGCTGCCTCTTTGGAGAGTTTTCTCTAATCAAGCCCCAAATCCTATTAAATTGGAGTCTCCCAAAATCTTAATTTTCTTTTTTATATCAGGTCTGTGTCTTTCTCACCTGACTCTCTTCGAAGGAACGGGAGTAGCTGCAATTTTCTGACTGCCGATTTATTTGCTTAAATCATGGTACATGTAATCTCATTGTTTAGCAAACATTTAACTAAGTAATTCAGAATAATCTTTCTGATCCTTAGAAAATATCCTGGCCTTTCTAGCAAAGATCTCACCTTGAAAGTCACAATGATTTAGCCTAATCTGTTTTGTATTGTATTGTAGGATACATTTATGTAGCGTTCTCTTGGAATTGGGTCTTGCTCAGCCTACTGGAAGAGTAGAAGTTTGAGCTTTGCCTTGAAACCTGAGAAAGATTCAGTGTCCCAATGGACTCTATGAAGACTATTCCAGGTTACTACTTCTTCACTATTCTTCTTGCCATCAAATAAGGCTTGTAGTTTACCAAAATGTCTCGGAATGGTATCTCGCCGCTTTTATATTCATCATAATCAATATAATTAATGTTCAGATAATTTCTGTATTCCTGCCACTGATTGTACAGATTGACTTTTGCATCGCTGTGTGATGGGGAATGTTACATTCTAAGGCCTATCAGTACCGTTTTGATTTCACAATATTAGTCCAGAGGCTTCAATTCCCAGATGTTTCAGTTGCTTGTCCACTCTCTCCAAATCAGTGACAAAAGTGCCACTGCCTTCTTTTTCTCTGCTGCCATTTTCCTACAATTCCTGTGTATATCAGGATCTGCCATAATGTGTGCAAATATATTGTAACTGAGTAGTCAAGGCCTAAAAAAGCAACAACATCACTGATGCTGGGAGCTAATGTCATGCACAGCCTCATATGCACAGGAATAGATGCTTAAATGAGATGGAAAAACAACTCCTGATGTTTATCCTATTCTGATGGTGTTGGCATTGAATAAGATGTAGAAACATCTTAACCAAATGCACACATATGTTACAAAAAAGATCCTGACAATCACATGACCCTCCCACTAAGTTGCAACTACTATTGGGACCCTAATCTCCTCCTTTGGGTTCTCGTACCAACTCTTCGCGAACAACACCCAAATCTTCTTCTTTTTTCATGAACGCTCTATCAGAATTAAATATTGGATGGCTTTGCACTCTCTGATGTTAAAATCTAACATAACAGAGGTACTCTTCTTCTCTGCCAAAAGCTCTCGCTCATCTCTTCCTCTGCCTATCCAGTTCCCACCTGTCACTCGCCCCTACTCTTCTTCAGCTCTCAGCATCATCTATGACCCTTCTCACACTTTCTCTACTTTCATCTCCAAAACTGGAACAGCAGCTCGCCTCAACCTCCTAAATATTAGGAAAATCAGGCACCTCTTTCCTTTTAAAACTGCCGAGCATCTCTTAACCACTCTTGTCTTCTCTAAACTTAACATTTGTGCCAGCATCCTCTTTGATCTCCCTAACTATGCTTTCTGTCCTCTTAACAAGATCATTAACTTCGCTACCACTGCCTCTCTCCTCAAAGTCCCTCACTTCACACCTACTTGCTCGTACGTTTCCAGGCTGGATGGCTGATGATGCAAAACATGCCCAGATTAGAATGTCATCTCCTGTTTCACAATTCTAACCACAGTAAGGCACCACTGTATCTATCCTCCTCTATCCAACTCTATAAGCCTTATCGTAATCTCTGCTCTGCCTCCTCGACTACCCCTGTGGCTCCTCACCATCCATGTGTTTCCTCTCGCTTCCACTCTCTCTCTTCTTGCTCCACTTGCATGGAATTCTCTTCCCCTGGACGTCCGAGAAACAGTCCCCACTGATGTATCCAAAACCAAACTAAAAGCCCACCTCCTCGCCTCTGACTTACCCTCCTAACATACCTCAAATCTGCCTCATAGCTAACATTTTCCCTTGCCTCTAACCTGCCTCTGCCTCTATTCTAGCACCTCACTCATCATGGTCACATCCCGAGCTCAGCTGGCTGTACCGCTTACCTGCACTTAAAAATGTTCAATGTTGGTTGTCTTTAATCTGTGTATATCCACTTTTGTATTGTCCCAAGTGACTATTCCATTTACTCCCCTTCACAACCAGGTCAGAATGTCCCTCACATTCATCTCATTGTAAGACGCTCACTGCTTCCCGTCAAATCTGATTTCTCATCTATTGTACATTCTTGTCTGATCAAAAGAGCATTGTTCCTCCTGTATATAAATAAATTCAGCATTTAAAGAAATATTTAACATTCAGGTTCTGGCAGTGCCACAGTCTGCTTTACGAACTACCAAAAGGTTGCAGTCTGGAATCCAAATCTATTTATTTTAGAAAATGTGAAAGTTACTAAGGGAGCTAAAACCTCCAACAGTTAGAAATGGAATGCTAAAGACTTAAAGGGCTGCAAAAACGAACTGCTGTAGTTTTTGGACAACTGGAAACCCGAATCAGCCAGATATTATGAAACCAATGATAAGCCATTTTATAACATAAAGGGTCAGGCGCGGTTTGCAGCATCACCAAAACATCACTGTGATACCTTGAATAATGAGGGGGAACCAGCGACAGATTCGCCTAATGCAAACAAGAAAGGCAATTGGTGGAAGAGACACCCATAATCATATGAGATGTTGATGCTGATACACTTTTATTTTGAATAAAGAAGCATTTTTCAGGAGTAAGTAAATGGAAAACCAGCAGACGAGACAGCATGACTAGTTTAAGCCCTGAGGAAGAGCATAGATAGGAAAAACGTGTTTGCTTGAAGCGATACAAGATTACTATTACCACAGTCAACTCAAGAGGATTAATAAAACAAACTGTAAAGAACATATACTACTCCCAAGTAACTATTATATCCATTTTACAACACATTTGGGAACTTTCTCAACTTTTAGACCAACATCAAATGCGGCCCTCAACTGATAGTATAAAAAAGGTCTGGGAGCATTCAACAATAGGTCCCTGGACTGTGATTTCCTACATCTATTGATTTCTTCCATTAATATCCTGACGTGTATTTCCCATTTTGTTTTTTGCACCTTGTTTTTAATACCCTTGTGTTTTGTACTACATTGAATTCACTCTTTTTGAAATCCTGCATTTTTTTTTTAAAAAGTATGTTTATTGGATTTTCAAATACATTAGAAAAGAGAAAAGAAAAGCAAGATCAACAAATTAAATCAAACAACAAGAAAGAGATATGTTGGGAGGCACACATTGCATACATAATCGCTTTTCAGTATACGTGCAATTAAAGGGATAAGACAACACAAACAAAAAGCGGGAGCACTGGGATCATCTGTGGCTGTTGAGAAGAATTCAGCACAAGGACCTGCAATACATAAATAAAGGTTACAGGGCAAACCCCCAGCATAGCGTCAATGTACCACCGTGTCTCTTATTTACAATAGCAAAAATGATTTCCATTGTTGTGGAATCAGATGGCTTTAGTCATTAGAAGTAACACAATTGATAAAGGGATCCCATATATACCTATATTTGGTCAGAGTCAGAGAGGGTAGCAGTGATTTTCTCCATTGCGCAAAGATACCAAATTTTGGCCCACCACATATGAAACGAAGGAACATCCACCTTTTTCCAATCCTGAGCAATGGTAAGTGTAGCTACAGTGAGCATATAGTTGGATAAAACTGAGTGAGGGGCCCCAATGGTAAAAACATCTTGGTCTATATCTCCCAGCAGGAACATCAAAGGATCTAAGGGAAGTCAAATACCCACAATTTCTTGAATTAAAGTGGCAACAGCTGCCCAACAGTGTTTAATTACTGGGCAGTGCCTCCATAATGGGAGTCATGGATCCAACCTTCGCACACTCCCTCCAACAATGAGGAGAAACAAGGTGATGTAAGATACCAACACTGAAGAATTGTGTAAGAGTTCTCTAATATTGTGGTACATATCGATACTCTCGAAGTGCCCCTCCACATAGTTTCCCATGATGTAATTGAAATTATGCAATCCAAGCCTTCTCCCAGCTCCTCATATAAGCCTCTATCTCCTCCCGGTGCATGCCCTAAAGGTTTGGACACGTTAGAAACCTTGTGACAAGAGAGGTTAAACGATACCAGCTTCTTATAAGGGATCAGGTCCCTTTCCCCACCCCTTCTGGTCTCAGGATGGGACACCCAATGTCTGAGTAGTATGTAGTGAAATATCTCTTGATTCTGGCAATGTGAATGTTGTCTTACATTGCTCAAAGGTGAGAGGGGTCCCCTTGTCATACAGTTGACCTAAATCGCGCAGCCCACTCTCCCCCCATTTACCAAAGTCCCCACTAGTCAATCCAGTGGAAAGTCGGGTTGTGAAAAACTGGTGTCATCGGAGAGGGGTGAGTGGTAAGACAATATCTGCGATTCGCCCGATCCCAATAGGTTAAACTAGTCAGAATGGCGGACAAAAGGGTATGCCTGGGAGGACAGCAGGGTCACGGCAGCCAAGGCAGATAAGCCAAAGGAACTCCCAGAGATGCCTGCTCAAATTCCGTCCAGCAATTATTAAGCTGTATGTCTGAAAAATTAAGTATGAACACCTGAGCTGCAAGCAGATTGGTGCATATAAGGCATTGCCATGCCTCTCTGCCGTTTCGGGCTGACCAAAATCTTCCTAGATATTCGGGGAGATTTCCCTTGCCAAATGAAGTCTCAGATTTTAGTTCACAGAGTTTTAAGAATGGGGGGTGGGAGCAGCACTGGAAGGGCCTGGAAGGCGTAGAGCAACTGCAGAAGTACACTTGAAAAGCAGTGTGGGAGCCCCTGTACTGAGAACGAACATGGATCAAATACCCTCGCCAGGAGCTCACTCGAGGAGAGGGCAGGAGCCCCTCCTCATGCGCAGCAGCATCCGCATCCAGGAAGCAGCTCCAGCACACCACGTGCTTTGGCCTCCTCATCTACGGCTCCACGCATCGACAGCCACGGAAGGCCTGCTCTGTTTGGGGTAAGGCCTAAACCCCCCAACCTCACCCTCCCTCCACCTGCAACACCGAAATTTTGCTTCCAACCGGCAGAACTCCCTCGATCCTGCACTGCCTGACCCTCCTGCCTGACCTTACTATGCCGGGCGCCGTGCGGCATGAAAGCGAGGCTGAGGCCTCGTTGCTAGGATACTAGCACCAACTTCTTCGCCACGCATCCGCCGGCAGGTGGAAGCGCCGGCCACACGAAGGCCCATACAAAGGCCCCTGTTTATCCCTGGAGCCCAGTCACCTCGCCAGGAGCTCAGTGGAGGAGAGGGCAGGAGCCCCTCCTCATGCGCAGCAGCATCCGCATCCAGGAAGCAGCTCCAGCACACCACGTGCTTTGGCCTCCTCATCTACGGCTCCGCGCATCGACAGCCACGGAAGGCCTGCTCTGTTTGGGGTAAGGCCTAAACCCCCCAACCTCACCCTCCCTCCACCTGCAACACCGAAATTTTGTGCCAACGGGCAGAACTCCCTCGATCCTGCACTGCCTGACCCTCCTGCCTGACCTTACTATGCCGGGCGCCGTGCGGCATGAAAGCGAGGCTGAGGCCTCGTTGCTAGGATACTAGCACCAACTTCTTCTCCACGCATCCGCCGGCAGGCGGAAGCGCCGGCCACACGAAGGCCCATACAAAGGCCCCTGTTTGCACCCTGTCCGCGACATGGAGCGTCAAGGAGCAGATTAGGAGTCCCCCCTCGCCTGATACTGACGCCTCTGCCTTCCTGCATATGAGCCCGTCACCAGTAAGACTCTGCATAACTGTGAATACATGAGCTTAAAACCCGTACTACTGTATGTATGCTCTTCTATAAGTAGCTCAAACAAACCCTTGTCTTTCTCAATCTGCATTCTGCACAGGCATCAGCTCCCTGAAACTGCACCCCGCACCATCAGGCAGTCATCCCCTAATTCCGAAACCCTGGTCATGGTACTACCCTGCCCCTCGTTGCTTTGTCATTGCTGAAGGCCTTCCACATGCCTGATATTTTGATGTATGTCCTGCATTTTTGCCCCACCTGCATCCATGACCTTACTTGGCCCAAACCTAGGCGTCACCCAATGCAGCCGATGTACTATTCTGGACCTAGATGCTGCCACACTGCATCATGCGTTGCACTTGATTTGTGTTGTGCCTTATGGTCGCGAATAGACCTCTTTTGATTTGTGTTGGGCCCTTTGGTCGCGAATAGACCTCACCTGATTTGTGTTGTGCCTTATGGCCGCTAATAGACCCTTTTGATTTGTGTCGTGCCATTTGGTCACAAATAGACTTCACTTGATTTGCATTGTGCACCTTGGTCGCAAATAGACCTCAGTTGATTTGTGTTGTGCCTTACCTGTAGTTACTACTGCACCCTTGCTAACAACCTATGAACCTCACTGCCCCCATCATCAGAGCCAAGCCACCTACAATGGCCACATTTAGAGGCGCCACTCTAACTATGGCTACCCTCCTCCCGTTGCTCCGCGCCCACACAACCACACCACTTTACCCAGACTTACTATCTCCAATAGAATGAATAAACAGATTTGCCCGCCCATCTTCACCATGCATACCCTGTCCCACACCCCTTAGGAATACAAGACTAGGTTCCCGCCTTGTGGTACCCACTACCACATGCCTGAACGCAGCCCCACTCACCATGACTAGAAACAATAGACTCAGCTATCGTACTAATCTTGTCACAAAGCTCACTAGAATACTCACCAATCAGACTACGAACCCCAAGCAGCCTATCTCACTTTCTGAACTCTCACCTAGCCACAACACTACTATACCGCACTCGCCACCTCACATGAAAACTAACCCTCTACAGACCTCTATCAAGGGAGCCCTCATCAACGCTCGCTCATTGGTTGCCCACGCTACTGATATTGCCGACATTATTTCCACTAACCACCTAGACTTTATCGCCATCACGGAGACGTGGCTCCATCGCCATCACGGAGACGTGGCTCCATCCAGCTGCGGTCCCACAATAGCTCTAGCCACTCCAGACAACTACAACATCATCCGCGCTGACAGGAAAAATGGAATAGGCGGAGGTATAGCAATTATTGCAAAATCCACCCTAAACATCAGAGAAGTAACCAGCACAACCCTACCTTCTGCCGAACTTCTATCCGTCAAACTCCCATTATCTGACACACAAACCATACTGCTCCATATTATATACAGACCCCCAGGACCCCCCTCCACCTTTGAAGAGGATATCTCTCTCCTACTCACCACCAATTTGAAACCGAAATCCCAAATCATCATTCTGGGAGATTTCAACTTGGGACTCAATGACCCCAATGACAACCAAGCCAGTTCCCTTAATGACACGATTACTCATCTAGGCTTCACCCAACACATTAATCAACCTACACATACAAAAGGAAGATCCTTGGATTGGCTTGCAGATGCCAATTGCAACCTCTCACTGACTGACATCACTCCCTGTGCTTGGACTGACCATCATCTTATTACCTTCTCTTTACCTAGATCCTTACCATCTACCACACGACCTACAAAGTTACCTCAAATAATTTCCAGAAACAACCGCAACATCACTATAGAGAACTTCAAACCTTTTCTCGAGCCTATCAGTAAAGCTAATGTACCCACGCAAAAAAACAACCCAGCAGCCATAGTAGACCTATATAACAATACTTTAGAACTAGCCCTCAACCAGATAGCTCCTCTCAAACAACGAAAAGCCAAACCTATTGCCCACTCCAACAAATGGTTCTCAGCAGAATTAAAAGCTCTCCGTAATATTAAAAGAACTGCAGAAACTAGCTGGAGAAAAGCCCCTTCTCTCTCCACTAAAGACAAATTTGCTTCAGCTGCCTCCACCTACAAATCCGCCATCTTAAATGCTAAGAAAGAGACCTACAACTTGAGAATACAAAATGCCAAATCTGGCACCAAAGAACTCTTCGCTATACTAAGAGAACTTGAATCACCACTGCCCCCTACAGAGGACTGCATCAAAGACAAGGCCTGGTGTAACAATATCCAGCTCGCCCTTGCTAACAAAATTGCCCTCCTACAAACCAAGATAGAAGCAAAAAAAGCTAGCATTGCCTTCAAGCAGAACCCCAGCAGCAAAACTAACTACACTACCCCTATCTGCCCATCTTTCCACTTTTCACCAGTCACAGAAGAGGAAGTAATCAAGATAATCGCCAGCCTCAAACCATCCAACTGCAAAAGTGACATTTGCCCAGCATCCGTCATCAAAGATGGTGTTAATGAGTTAGCCCCTCTCATCACCTCTCTGATCAACTCCTCCTTCAAAAACTCAGTGGTCCCCAACAACCTTAAAGAAGCGTGGGTCCTACCCCTGCTAAAAAAACCTAACCTAGATCCCAACATCCCCACAAATTACAGGCCCATCACCACAGTCCCATTTCTTCTCAAAATCTTGGACAGGGTAGCCTATCTCCAAATACAACAACATTTGGAAGAAAATAACCTCCTAGGCTTGCGACAATCCGGCTTCAGACCAAGGCACGGGACTGAAACTGCCCTCTTGGATCTAAAAATCCAAATGGATGACGCCAAATACAAGGGCAAACTGGTCATCTTGCTCTTGTTGGATCTCTCTGCTGCCTTTGATCTGGTTGACCACCAGATCCTCACTCAACACCTCTCCTCGGCTGCTGCATTCTCTCAGAATGCCACTAAGTGGATCCAGTCATTCCTGTCTGACAGGACGACTAGAGTCTTCGCCCCCCCACGGCGGCTGCGGACCCTATCCCAATCACATGTGGAGTGCCGCAAGGCTCCTGCATTTCTCCCACACTTTACAACATCTTCACGAAGCTCCTATTTGACCGTCTTGACGATCTGGGTGTCAGCTACACTAATTATGCAGATGACACCCAGGTCCTCATCACACTCACTGGCAGCTATGAAGAAGATGCTGCAAAGCTTAATGATATCTATTTAGAAATCCAAGTTTGGATGGCCACACACAGTCTTTGCCTTAACGACGATAAGACAGAATTGCTTATCGTAGGCTCCCAGGCTCTCCTCAACAAACTGGACCAAAGGTACCAATCCTTTACCATTGATGGCAACATCATAAAAGTCTCCAAAGAGGTTAAAACATTAGGTGTATACCTCGATTCTACCCTATCATTAAAGAAACAAATAAACTCTACCATCTCAGCTACCTCATACACCAATAAATTGATCAATGCCTGTAGGCCTTTTCTCTCCACCTCTAGCTGCCTCACCCTATCTAGAGCGCTGATATTGTCTAAATTAGACTATTGCAACACACTCTACTTAGGCACTACCACTAAAAATTTGAACAGACTCCAGATCCTGCAAAATAATGCACTAAGATGTGCCCTCAACCTCCCGCGCAAGTCGCACATATCCACGGTTAGAAAAGAAGTCCACTGGCTCCCGATCCGTGACAGAATTAAGCTAAGAACACTGGTCATCACCCACAAGTGCCTATCACATACTGCCCCACGATACCTTTCTGACAAATTCGCTAGACACTGCCCCACTAGACCCACCAGAACACCTTACCTACACCAACTAAAGATCCCTAATTATAACCTAAAAACAGCAGGGGGCTCCAGTTTTCCAGTGCTTGTAGCACAATGTTGGAACACCCTCCCCACTACAATTAGATCTGAAGCCGCACTCTGGCCATTCAGAGCCATGGTAAAATCATGGCTACTAGCCTAAACAGCCAGACTCTCACCGACATGACTAGCTAGCCGCCGCTCTCTACCTGTAGTAATGTTCACTCCACCTACAGCCTACTCAGGACCAACCTGTAACCCGGTCCACTTTAGCCACTGTAACTTTTTTTCCTTTTTGCATATTCTCTGTACATACTTTTCTTGGTATATTCTACTCTTGTATGTAACATTCAGAGCCTGGACTAATGTACGTACTGTCTGTTGTACTATGATGCTCGTGTAACGATATGTAACTCTGCTGTACACATGATTATGCGCCCAGTTACCTGAGGGTTCGGATGCGCTTTATAAATAAACAAACTAAACTAAACTATGTAATTTCTTCCACTCAGGAGGGTCTACAACCATGTTTTAGCTCACTGCCCCCTTCACAGAGGAGAAATATCCATTTGCACCTGCCAGCACCACAATGCTAGGCAATTCTCCTCTGAACAAGAGTACCATCAGCAACCCCAGAAACATGTTTCAGCCTTGTTGGGCCTCCTCAGTGAGGTGAAGGGGAGCCTCTCTAAGGCACAGTGAGCAAGGGGTTCAACTTAATGGCGGTGCATCTGCCGAACCAAGATATCTGTGTGTTTTCACAGATCGAGGTCCTGATAAAGTTTGCAGAGAAGAGTCGGGTAGTCATGGCGATACAGAGTATCATGGGGGTGGGTGTGGTAAATCCCTAAATACTTAAGCTTGTCCTCCTCCCACCTAAATGGATGAATTCATTGTAGATATTGTAGATCCGCCCGGGGGCATAGAGACAATAAGGGCTGCCGATCAACGTGATTAAAACCATATCCTGATATTCGCAGAAACAAATCCAGTTCCATAGTAATTGCTGGAAGGGTAGGCACAGGACTGGTCATCATCAAAATAATATTATCGGCATAGAGGGCCAATTTATGTGTAGACCCACCTGTGTCAATCTCTGTGAGCAAGGGGTTACCTTGTACTCTTATGGCCATGGGTTCAAGGGCTAGAGCGAATACAAGAGGGGACAGGGGCAACCATAGCGTGGACCCCGGTGAATGGTAATCAGGTTAGAGAGCCTGTGATTCATTTTAATTGATGCATGTAGGCAGGTAAAGTTTGCGATAACCAAATTCCACAAAATTGGGCCCAAAGCCGAAAGCTGTTAAAACTTCTGCCAAGTATGACCAGCTTATGCTATCAAAGGCTTTCATTGTGTCGAGTAACAAAAGAGCCATTGGGAGCTTATTTTTATTACACCAGTTTACTGCTTTAATCACTACGCAGATATTATCATGCGTTCTGCGATTAAGGATAACGCCTGACTGAGGTACGACATCCTTTCATCGCGGGATGTTTTTTCGCAGGGTTTTTACTGCAATTTCTTTTACGAAAAAACCCATCAAATTATTTTTACATTATTTTTGGGGGAGTTCCCCCACCAACCCCTCATTTTCTTTCATGTGTATTTATTCCCAAATACCCACACCCCGTATATATAATTTACTAACCCCCCTGAAAACATTCGATGGGTTTTTTTGAAAAATAATTCACGGCAAAAAACCCAGCGAAAAAACATCCTGCGATGAAATGACATGGAACCCTGACTGATACGGACCAATCTGTTTGGTCATGACCTTAAAGTAAATGCGTGCATCATAATTCAGGACAGCTATGGGTCTGTACGCCGAGCAGTCCTGTGTGTCCTTCCCAGGCTTTCCCATAGGGGAAGTCACAATGCCAGTCACCAGAAAATTGTTAAACATCTTCGTAAGTGGCGGCACCATTTGGGCAGCAAATTATATATCAAAGGCTATAGAAAACCCATCCGGGCCTGGTGATTTGCCTGAGGGAAGTGAATTAATGGCCTGTAAAATATGCTCATCAATAGGGTGCTCAAGGTGCAACCTGTCCTCTGCCGAGAGAACTGGAATGGGTAAAAGCTGGATACAGCATCACTGTTGTTCAATATCTAAATCTACAGCCTGAAATAAAGAAGTGTAATAGTCTGTGAGAAAGTTCAATTTCGTTGGTTTATCAGAACGAAGTTCACCATTGGGGGCCCTAAAACAACTAATATGGTTCCTAGTCCGGAGGCAATGCAACTTCCAAGCCAATATCCTGTTCACTTTATTAGACTAATAAAATTGGTTAGTGAATAAGAGAGATTTAGTCGCTGAGTTTCCAGCTTCCCTCTAGCAGTTCTTAATTGACGATAGGTTCTCTGCAAACCCGTCCATTTCTATTCCTGCTCTAAAGCCTGAACATGAGCCTCAAGGGTAGAGATTGTGTCTGCAGTAATCTACGATGCGCAGCTGTTAGGCTAATAAACTCACCCCTAATCACTGCTTTACCTACTTCCCATAGAGAATCTACAGTACATCTCCAGTGTCATTAAGTTGAAAGTACTCACGATGTGATCTTTAATTTTGTCCCCTATAAGAGGGTCCCGCAGTAAGACATTATTGATACGCCAAAAGGGGTATCTAGGTTGTTGACCCTGCCCCAAAGAAACAGTAAGCATAAGCAAGGCATGGTCTGAATGGATTTTATTCCCAAAAGTGGCCTCAGTGTCTAATGTAGTAAGAGGAGAAAAACACATATTGATCTTGGAGTAATAGCTGTGGACGTAGAAAGTAAAATCTCTATCAGCTGAATAAAGGTGTCGCCATGTATCCCCCAGGCCCAGATCCCGAACCCACAGAGAAAGTGAAGCCAAAGAACGAACACATGCCGAAGAGGCCACAGAGGAGCGATCCTTTACCGGATCCATTAAGGCATTAAAATTGCCCCCTAAAAACAGCTCTCCTTCTGCGAACTGAGACATGGACGGAAAGAGACGGTCAAAGGAAGATTGGTGGTCATTAGGGCCATATATGGAGAAAAAAGTAACAGGAGTCTCACCTAAAATACCCACCAATCCTATATGCCATCCCTCTTTATCAGTAAGCACCTGTTTTTTAATGAAGGGTGTTTTTGCGTTGAGCAATATCGCAATACCCCTTTTCTTAGTATCTCCAGTGGCAAAAGGAATTTCCGGGAAACCAAACGCCATTCATCAGACTGCTTCAAGTGAGTTTCCTGAAGGAGAACCACATCTGGGTCACAGTAAGCTAGTCGATGAAGCAGCGATTTCCTCGTAAATGGGGCGTTAACCCCTTGCACATTCAAGGAAATGATTTTAATTTACAATGACTTGTGTAATGGGATAGTGTGCATCACAACAGACACAAGTTACTATGTGAGTCCATACAGCCCCAGTGGAATATGTAAACCGGTAACCTTTTCACAGCATATTTTGAAAAAGGAAACATGAAAATTGGAGCACCAGTCTAGGGAATAATAGAGTGGGACCCCAATCTCGGACTCAGACAACATTCCACAGAAAATAATGTTTAACCACAATGCCACACGTGCACATCTCTTCCAATCGAACAGAAAATGCAACCTTATAACATGCAAAACAAAAAACCATGACAAATGCATGAAAAAAAGACATCATGGCCAAAATGGCCACAGAAAGGGACCTGGAAAACATAGGTGACCTTAGCCAATATAAAGGATACAACCTATAGAGGGGGGATGTCGCTCCTGGACTAAGGGGAAAAAGACCTGGTGGCAATAGAAAATCAATGTGAGGTGGGGGGAGGGTTCATGGATTGACAGAATGTCCGGTATCTCCAGAACCCTAGAGCTAATGAGCGTGACCAAGCAAAGCCATGATGAGAATCCCGATCAAACAAGCATAAGCGATGGGTCCTCCTCCTGGTGCCTTTTAAGGCATCTCCTTTACTTCTGCCTCCACCTGTCCAGGCTCTTTGGTTTGCGTGTCCACTGTGTGCAGTCCATCGCACCCCCGGAGCAGCCCGGACTGCCGTCAGCAGAGAAAGTGGTTCCAAGCAAAACGGATGCATCCTCTAAATAAGACACCTGGCATGGAGCATCCTGATAGTCAAATAGAAGCTTAAAAGGAAAACCCCACCTGGACGCAAATGATTGATCGCAGAGCAAGTGGTAACAGGACACAGCACTCGCCGCTTCTGTAGAGTAAGATATGCAAGGTCTTGGAAGATGGAGATTTTTGCGCCACGAAAGGTGTAATCCTGGAACCCTCTTGCCCTCTTCATGATTCATTTATTTATTCATGATATCCTATATGCAGAACAAATAGACCCTAGTAGGAGTGTCTGGTAAGAACCCTTTGCTTTTCTGGTACGATGAGAACACCAAATGTGTCCGGTCGAGGATCATGTCAGCACTATCTGAGAGGCCAAGGATCTCCCGGAAGAGGTCCTGCACATAAGACTTAAGTTGAGCATCAGGAACAGACTGGGGAATGCCCTGAAGCTGTACCTTCTGTGGGATATTTTGACCCATTCCGATATGCCGCACTGCATCACTTTACAAATGGAGAAAGAAACAGCCAAAAATTGATGTGTTAATCTGCAAAACTGCATAGGGGTCACAATCACAAAAGGCTGCACACCCCTGCCACACACAGTCAAGGTGGGGGTGAAAACAGAATTCTCACTGCAGGAGCATGACAGTGGGTGGTGTTACATTTAACATGAAGCAAGTCCGCAGAATTGGGCTAAAAACTGAAAATGCCTTTTAAAATGCAGCTTTGCAACTTTCAAAGTGCTGTTTTGGCACTATATCCATTCAGTTTCCTGTGAACCATTGAAATTAAAAGGGTACTGAAATTACAGATCTTCCAGGTGGCTCCGAGGATCTGGGCCTCATTAAGTGACAGCAGCTAAGAAATGTATCTCATGAAAAACCAGCCCAACAACATTTGTTTTCAGTTCCACGGGAAAAATGTGGCTAAAAATGGCAACATGTAACAATTTCAGCTGTGCAGAGAGAACTCCAAGCAAAGGCTGGATACATACATCCAGACTCTAAACAAATCCCAGCACTCAAGGGAAGGACTGGTGCTGAACAAAATGTATGTGCTGCAGAGGAAAATCTGATGTAAAGGATTCAGTTTTATGTGCTTTTTCAGGAAGGAAGTGCAAAATCGCATGTTTAAAAGCATGTTTTTGTGAAAGGCCTACTTCTTTAAATGTAAAAATCCACCTATAAACTGTGTTCATTTATATGTGTTAATGAAAGATGTAGGTAACTTAAAGTCAAAACCCAGTCTTGAGTTTGTTAAATATTTAATTCTGGACTGACAGCCTCAGCCTGGGAATGGTTGACACCTCACACCTGGCAGGAAAGGACTAATGGCCGCTCATGACAAATCATACTCATACTCATACTCAAGAACCCATCAGACTTTTGTCTGGGACTCATCTAAAGATAATGGCAGGCTTGAACACTCATCCCTACTCATCCCTACAGGGGAAGGGAAGGAAACTTCCCTCTTAATGTTATGCTCTTTCTTTGAAGATGTGATTGAACCCTGTACTACATAAGGAACAAATGTTATACCGAAACACTAATTGCTCCAAGACTATTGATATTGCAAATCTAATATTGTGTACCCGTGTTCTAGGGGTGATTGCACAGATATGTAGCAAATTAGGAATTGTTAGGCCAAATCTTTAAGATTAAAATTAACAAAATTCCACTGGAAGACAAAGCCAGCTCTCACTGACGTGGAAAATGGATGTAAAGGTAACCCAAAAAATATTTAATATATTTGTCTGATTTTATTAGAGGGCATAATTATAGAAATGTATATTTGTGGGAAAGTTCAATTTTGGTCTAAATAACTGTGGGAGTTCCCAAGTAACATCATAAAATATGACAGCTCTTTCTGGCTTCCAACCAGAAAAAGGCCAGTGCCTTTGACCAATCACAGACGTGTGGGTATGGTTTGTAATTCTGCACCTACCATAAACTGAGTGATGTCACTTGGCAGGATAAATAAGGCAACTTCACCACACACACACACACACACTGATTCCTGACTACAAAAAAATTTCCGCGTGACACCCTGTTCCAGAATTCTTCATCTTGTCCTGATCCAGACTAATTTGCAAAACCAAGGCCATCAGCATTTGCTGAATTTTTTTCAGCTATGCCCAAATCCTGAAACCATCCCAAAAAACGTCAGGGAAATAATTCTGATGCAGTCTGACTTACTACCATTCATGCATGCCTGCTGAAACTCGCCATCTCGCTAATCTACAGTGTCCAGTGATCGGAAGGGCCAATACAATCCAATCTGAGGTGCAGTCCAATTGACCAGAACCGCCCAGCTGACCATCCTGCCAGAAGTGCCCTGCTGCCTGTAGACCTGATCTGTGATGACCAGAACCTGACGGTCCAATCTTAATTACAGTGGACTGTAAGTATAAACAGGAATCATACTAACCCATAGTATATTTGCCTTGTCCTATCTCAATCTCAACCCATCCTCTCCTTAAATTAAGAACCTGTAATAGTGTTACTCCAGTCTTGAAACCTTGCTTTGATTTCTTGTGCTAGTGATAATTTCTTTCAAAACCTTTTGTCTTGTGAAATCCCAAACCCTTAAAATCATCCCTCGGGTAATCTGACTGCATCCTCCAAGGCAGACACAGAGGTGCTGGGGTTGGTTTCCGTGGACAACTCTGGAGCTTACTGTGTTTCAAACTGGTAACCAGCCTGAATACCCTAGAGTAGAGCATAATTGTCATTGTAAAAACTGATTTCTGTGTTAATTTTTGCACCTTTATTTTCAAAAACGCCTCTCATGCAAACATACATAACGTCTTCAATTTTATAGCTAGAGACTTAATTTCAACTCTGAGTTAAACCTAAGACCTGTAGCTACATCCTCAACCAAAAACCGCATCATGTATTTGAGCTGTTTTTATTAAAATCGCATAGTGAAATTTAGGCGGGAATTTGGAATTTTGCAAAAGTTTTACATGTGTGTTTTCCCATTCAAGGTATTTCCAAACTCCCATTCTGAGTTAGTGTGTTCTGTTGCTCATATTTTAGTTTATGTTTGTTAGAACCTGTTCAGTATTGCTCCCATAGGAATATATATCAATTTAAGGATTCTTGCATACTTTTCATTGTTTCACAAAGCCATTTTCAACTGTCATTTTAAAAAGCGTAAATTTCCCAAAAACTTTTTTCTCTCTTGTTTGGGGAGGGAAGATTACATTCAAACAGTGTACTTGGTTCTACATTTCTGAACACCTGCTGCTTACTTACATCTATGTAGAATTGCTCATTTGTGAATTAAGAACTTTGCAGGGGGAAATCCTAACCTAAGCACTATTTTTCAACAAACCAAACCTGTTCTTTTCCCTGTGTTTTATCTTCTGTATTGCTATAAGTGAATCCAATTGCCTTACTTACTTTCTGAATTGTTTTGTCACCACATTGGTGATTGCTGCCCCATATATATTAATGTGTGTTTGATTTGGATTGAAATAAATAAATAATACATTTACCAACCAGCCTGATCCTGGTCCACTGTGACTTGGGGATTTTTTTTTTTAAATTATTTGGTTTTGGTACAATGCACCTTTACAAATATTTATATTCATACATAAAACAACAATAAAAGTATTCATAAAACATATACTTCATAATCATGTATTATTATTTGACTTTACATGAACTCAAAATCTCTTCGAACTTAAAACCATCACAAGGTTAACATTTTATATCGTTGCCTCATTCATAGAGACATTATTTAGCTGTGTTTCGAACTCGATGAGACTTTTCTCAAGACAGCAATAAAACGAGTTAATGCTAATATCAGCATCTGGGATTTACCCCACATGCATTGAGACCATAGCAACTCTCTGGAGAATACCATGTCAGTGCTATAGAATTTGCCCATATGGTGTTTCCGGATGTTTTCAAGCTGACTGCAGTATACCACCAGATGTTTTAACGACTCAGGTGTGTTCATCCTACATAATCTACAGCATACATCATCTTTGGGCATACCTGGTTTGGCCCAATGCTTGGTTCTTACTGTTGTCTGTATAAGATTTAATATAAATCTCAAATACACATTTCTTGCTTTTGAACATGGAAAAATCTGTAGATATTGCAATCTTGGTGATTGTTTGTGAAAGAAACTAAATTGGTCTTTTTATGATTTATATTTAGCACTGAGTTTGATAATGTTAGTCCAGTCCATCTGAAAGAATTTCCTTTTTACCACATTTGGTCTTTGATTTAGCTCCTTATGATCCATGGCTATGGATTGCAGTATTGATTCCATATTCGTGACATAGCATTGAATCAATGAGGGATATTGTTTACTGACCATGCTGCAAAAGTCTTGGTATAATGAATAAGGAGGAGGATAAAACATTTTACAATAATTTGTTAACTTTCGCCACCAAAATTTGGAAGCCAACGAATTCAAACCAAGTTCATGCAATTTAATTGAATTTGGAACTGATTTCGTAAACCCAACATGGCTTTCCATATTTTTCCTTGTAGTCTATTAAGAATCGTAGTTAGATCCAAGATACATAAGTCCAGACCATACAATAAGATAGCTTCCACTTTTAAGGTGTAAAATTCAAACATAGGTTTGAGAGAAAACCTTGCATATTTATAATATGATTTTCATTTGTGCTATAAGTGGAGTAGCTTTCTGGTTCAAAGTATTATTCCACATCGACAAGGAATTCGAGTCACACAAGTTATAGCCTGGGTACCTAGTTTTTGTCACACGCTCAATAACCATGTTATTCAATCTCCAAGTATATCTACATACATTCTTCCTGTTGGCAAATACCACTATATTTGATCTATTTGCATTGATTGCAAGATTATTACTTTTTGTATAAGTTTGAAACGCATTTAGATTGGTCTGTAGCTCATATGGAGTTCAATCACAAAGAATGATATCCTCCGCAAAGGCCTACCAATTAATGCGAGAATCACCCAATTTCACAGGAAAAACCACTAATTTGTCCCACCACTTATCTATATCACATATGTAAAGATTAAACAAGATAGCTGCCAGCTGGCATCCCTGCTTGACCTCTATCTGTGTTTCTATAGGCTCTGTGGTGGTACCATCCTGTTTAATCCTTATGATATAGGATGTATTGGATTGTAGTAGGGCTATAAGTGCCACTATGTGACCAGGAACCCCAAACTCCAAAGCCACTGTGACCTGGGGAGTATTTTGAGAAGGGTGTGATATGAGTGGTATATCACTCAGAATATTGAACCTATAGACACAAGAAATAAGTATTTAATTTGTGCATTGCATGCTAAGCGAGACCCGGGTGTATTGCCTGATTGAAATCCTTAACAGATTTGGGGGCTCGTCCGGGATTTTGAGTTTGAGTTACCACCTGTGACAGTCTAACACAGCAGACTAGCCTGCAGGGTACAGACACCTTGCTCGGTTGGTGTACTGTGCTACACTGTACAAGCACCTCTCAAAATAAATACTCCAAAATCAGGCCTGTTTGTAAAAGTAAAAGTAAATTAACCCTAAAATAAGTCATAAAGGAAATTGATCTTTCCAAAATGGCGATCCCAGTAGAAATCAATATGGCTAGGGAACACCTCATGCACAAACTGTTTGTCAGGGGTGAGTGGCCAGAACAGAATGAGCAGATCTGACTGCAGGAAATCAAAGAACAGGTCACTGCCATGGATCTGGATACATGGCAGAACAAGGGCCCATTACACCAAGCTCTTAGTGAACGGTACATGGCCCCAAAAGCTAAAGAGGAGCAGAGTAAAATTGCCAAAATAGCGGCCTACCTGTACCTCCATATAGGAGTAATGCAGGAAAAGCATGCAGAAAACATAGTTCTGGCAAACAAGAAAATCCAAACTGATCTAGACTCTGCAGATCAAAGGCTACTGAAGAGCCACGAATCAGAGACAGAAGCTGGCGCAACAATTACATTTTAATATAGCCTGCGCAGAGCAGGTAGTCACCCTACAAAACCACATAGAATCCTTGAAAGAGGAAAATAATAAATAAATCATTAAAGACATCCACTCTCAAGAGGAATTTGATGAGGAGCGCCAGAAATCCAGTGCATTTAAAAAACAAAGGGATGACTTGGCTGAACAGAGGGGCACCCTAAATCAGGAGAGGGATACCTTAGGCCAGGAAGTGAGCCAATTAAAAACCAAGCTAGAGGAAAGCAAGCTGGCCCTCCAGGAGCTCCATGAAGCAAAAACAGAATATGAGAAGCTACTAGAGTAGACCAGGCGGGTGGAGGATGCTCTGGAAAAGAACACCGAGACCAATAATGATAAAGCTCAGGAGGTGAGTCTCCTGCAGCAGAAAGTGGCCCAGTATTTCCAAACCAGGCAGGAAGAACAGAGAGACAATGAGGCTCTCTGTGAAAAGAATGATGTGCTCCACAAACAGATAGCGATGCAAGAGCGAATTATTGAGACCAGTAAGGCCCTGATAGAGGAGCAAAAGACTTAGATTTTGGCATATCACCAGGGAATAGGGGCTGAAAGAGAAGAGGTAGGGAGGGACAGAGAAACCCCGGAGCACAACGTTAGGATCCCTATAATCAGGGACTCTAACACCTTCAGTACCATGGACTCTGCCAGCTTCATGTCCCCTGGCTCATCTGAACCAAGGGCCATGGGGATGGTAGACTTCAGCAGAATTGATAAAATGGGACTGACAGATCAGTGCCTCCCATAAATTGATGGACGGGCGTCTCTGTACAGATCCCCAAATGTTAGGGCTAACCTCTCTGATCAGGAAGACTCCTGTGAGGGGAAGAGTCAGGGAATTGGATCCTCAAAAACACTGCCTACCAAAGGATCAGTTTGTAAAACTTGGTGGGGAACTCCAGGAAATGAAGCCAAAAAGAGTATCCTAAAGACCTCTTCCCAGCTAGGGCAGTGGGGGGTGGAGGGGTACTCTGCCAATCCTGGGAGCAGAGGAGAGTCAGAAGACTCTTATGAGCACCACAGGCATCAAGAAACTAGGCCCCCCCCAGGGGGGCATTGCCAGCGAGCGTGCAATGGAGACATGATTCTTCGGCGCTCCCGCGGCCGCCTGAAATATCCTGCAGTATCCTGTGGTATGGGAAACGAAAACGCTTAAAAACGACATCCCTGGATGGCGGAACCTCGGGGCAACGCCTCGCGGTGAAAGGAGCCGAATCCGTGAAGGGGAACACAAATTATCTGTGTTGAAAAACTGGCGGAAACTTAGCCCGGGCCAAACAAGATGGCCGCCATCGAGGCGCGCTGAACTGCGGCAGGGACGAGCGGAGATGGATAGCGACCCTTGACCGCCAGATCTCCACCGGCAGGAGCGCGATGTCGCCTGCAAATAAGGGAGCAGCTCTGGACTAGGACAGAGAGCGGACTCCTCCTGTGGGTGCCATATCTCCACTCCCGACGACCGGAAAATGGACACTATCTCCACGGAGGTCTCCTTCGTCCGCCATGACCTCCAGAAACTCTAGTCTCGGACCAGGGAGGTGGAACAACGAATTTCTGGTGTGGAGGATGACCTCGGGGGGGTGCACTAACAGCTTACACAAGCATTAACCCGACTGAAAACCCTGGAAGCCCGAGTTGACGAGGGAGAAGGCAGGTCCCGCTGCAATAATATTTGCATTCTGAGACTGCCGGAATGCACGGAGGGACCCAGTGTGGAACTCTTTCTGGAAGAAGGGCTGGCGGACCTCTTTGTGCCAAAGACCTTCTCGTACTTTTTCTCAGTGTAACGTGCACACCGCATCCCTGCGGGTCACCCGGCCCTGGATGAACCCCCGAGAACAATCATTGCGAGGCTTCTTAATTATCGTGACAGAGACGCCATCCTACAAATGGCCCAAACAAAAGGGTCAATGACATTTAATGGAGCCAGAATTTCTTTCTTTCCAGATTATACTCGCGAGGTCCAGAAAGCCAGACAATCCTTTGAGCACCTAAAAAGGAAGCTTCACTCTATGAACGTGAGATATGGGCTGCTGTTCCCAGCCCAGTTAAAAATCCAACATGAAGGCAGAACTGTACACTTCACTGACCCACAGGAAGCCTGGAAATGGGCGGAGACCCACATCGGCGGCGACTGGACCTGACAGGACCAACACCGCAGTGGTAGATCAATACCCCGACCACTGAGAGAAAGACCAGCCCAGCAACCTATACCTGAGATCCCAATTGAGCCAGACGGAGACCCCAATCCCTAGCAGGGCCTAAACTGGAAATAACAGCCAGATAAGGGAGCAAACTGACCACTAATGGCTCAAGAACGAACCCTTCTCCTGGCAACCACCTGTAATGCAACACTCCTCCTGAAGCGACAGTAGCAGTGAGTTGCCGTCACCCCTGTATAAGGGATCATATGAGCCATATGCAGTTGCCATTAACACACCATGCCATCGGCGGATGCCACATCCCAAGAGACACCAAACCCACAAAGGAGTAGTAAGTCAGTGGGAAAGGGGGAAACAGTTCATATTAGATAATCTGACAATATAGTTTTAAACGCCAGTAGAGTTTGGGCGACAGATACTTCATGTTGGGGAGGAGTCTGGGGATGGAGGGGGAAGTGTTTCATGTTAGTTATTTTCCAGGAGGCCACACCATGTCAATGTCTATCAAGACGCCACCAGACATACCGTGCTCGCCGCCCATGCCCACACTAAGTGCGAACGCTGTGTCCCCACGGCCAAATGTACCACGCACCTACCAGGCACAACATCCCAGATTCTTAAAACAGCAATGGCCTCACAGCACCATGTAGATTCCATTAAAGGGAATACACAAGCCCCAATGATACCCAACGAACGCAACAGGTCCCTTAAAATCCTTACCTGGAACTTAATGGCATGGGCACACGTATAAAACGATGGCTGATCATGCAATTCCTTAATAGACGCTCTCCTGACATAGCCCTCCTAACCGAGACCCACTTAGCAGGCTCCACATGCCAATTCTTCTGCAGAACTAACTATCGACTAGCTTACCACGCGGGGTACACAATGGGTTCCCGGGGCGTCCTGATCCTCTTACATAAGCGACTCCCTTTTGAACTATCCGCTGTGGCGCAGGACCCTTGTGGCCATTTCGTGATGCTCTGGGGCATACTCTGGGGGGAGACAGTGGCCATTTTAGCGATATATTCCCCACCCAGGTTGGGGGAGGGTCTCCTGAGGGAGGCGACGGCCTTGATGGCGCAACAACAATCGGATGTATGGATCTTGGGAGGGGATTTTAACGATGTTATGTGCAACACATTAGACCGGTCCCACTTTCGCAACCGGAACCCAAACCGGCCCACGAGGCTGGCGACCTTTGCATCAGCGCTTGGTTTGAGTGATGTGTGGAGAGAACTACACCCTACAGACCGAGGATTCTCCTTTCACTCTGGGGCCCACGCATCCTTATCCAGACTAGATTACTTCTTCCTCCCAACCCACGAAGTATATAGGGTAAGAACGGCTGAACTCCTTCCCAGTGGCATATCAGATCACTCTCCCTTGGAGGTGACGCTCCGTATGGAACGTCCCCTACCGCCTAAAACATGGCGGCTAAATAATGACTACCTTGGCCTCCCAGGTAGTCATTCATGGAACACATCACGGAAAAATCTAATGAATTCTTCGAATTAAACACGGGCTCGGTAGAGGACCCAGTGACAATATGGGAGGCACATAAGGCAGTAAATGACGGCCTGGACGTGCAATAAAAGGAGAGAACACAATAGGAAAGTGATGGAGGCTGAGGATGAGGTTGAGAAATGGGAAATCAGATACATCTCCGACGCTACCCCTGAAGCACATCGCTCCCTCTTGAAAGCGAGAGCAGCCCTCCATAACACGGAGTTAGACAACGCAAGACAGGCGCATAGGGAGTCAAAGACCAGAATCTATGAGCAGGGCGACAAAGCGGGCAAACTATTGGCGTGGCTGGAACGACGTGAGGAAGGGCACAGACACATCAGACAGGTTACTGACAGCCAAAATGAGCTTGCCCAAACAGACCCAGAGATAGCGGAGGCATTTGCCAACTTTTATGCCACGCTCTTTGCCACCACAACAGCCCCTATAGACTCATCCCTCCTAGATGAGATTGTGCTCCTGCACTTGTCGGAAGTGTAGAGAAACTGGACAAAGCTGAAATAGCGGAGGCTATGACCCAGCTACAGTCCGGGAAAACACCGGGCCCAAATGATTTTCCGTGCGAGACCTGGGTAGCAACAAGATGGCCGCCCCCCTCCGCGTCCTGTTCCTTGCAGCCAGGGAGCAGAGCACCCTTCCATTAGATCTACAAACGTCCAACATTGTGGTCATTCCCAAACAAGGCAAACCCCCCGACCAGTGCACATCATATAGGCCGATATCGCTTATTAATAGCGAAGCCAAAATCCTGGCTAAAGTACTTGCCAATAGGCTCCAACCGGTCATATCCTCACTGGTTCATCAAGATCAATATGGCTTCATGCGCAAAGATCGACTAGAATGAACTTACGCCGATTACATCTGCTATTGGAAAGAGCCCCAACTCTCAATACACTGCTTGCGCTACACGCAATCGATTTCGAGAAAGCGTTCCATTTGGTGGTATGGGCAAGTCTCTGGGCAATAATGAGGCGCATGGGCATCGGTGAAGCCTTCCTTAGCTGGATCCAACTTTTATACAAGGTCCCATTAGCTGCAGTCAGAGTGAACGGCTGGACCTCCGGGACCTTCCCGCTGGGCAGAGGCACCCGACAGGGCTGTCCTCTGCCCCCCCTTCTTTTCACCCTAGCAATAGAACCACTGGCCCGATGGCTCCGACAGGTCACCACATGGTCCGGATTCCACTGGCCAGAAGGGCGAGAGGACAAGCTCTCCCTTTACGCAGATGACCTATTACTCTATCTAAGCAACCCAGTCCACGCATGTCCAATCATAACCCAAATGCTAAAGGCCTATGGGGACTTCAGTGGCCTCAGAGTAAACTGGGGAAAGTCGATCCTCTTCCTAGTAAGAGGTGGCGACCTAGCAATTCCTCGGGACACCCCGTACCGAGTAGAAAGGGAGGGCTTCTGCTACCTGGGCATATGGGTCTCGGGGGCTCTATCGGACTATGTGCTTCACAACCTGCACCCAATAATTGACCACTTTGCCAGGGATGTACAACACTGGATGCTCCTACCCCTTACGCTTATGAGCAGAGCGGCCCTCTTTAAGATGATGGCACTTCCACGTTTCCTTTACATACTGCAAAACGCACCACTAGCTATACCAAATTCGGAATTCTTCCGAGTGGAGCGTCTCCTTAGGAAGCTGATATGGAAGGGAGGGCAGCCCCGAATTGCGCTGACCACGTTGCAACGATCTATCTGGGAGGGGGTATAGGAGTCCCACACCTTAGGTCCTACTACTGGGCCAGCCAATTAAATGTAGTCAATGACCTCCTCCACGGGGATCCCAAACTTCCACATATTAGAGTGGAACTACCGATTATTCAGTACACCCCACCACTCAAAACATTATATCAGAGTCTATCCAGGCCTCCAGCACAAACGATGTCGACCCACATCGCGATCATTTGGGGGCAGGCCCACATGCACATAGATTGGGGGAACAAGATCACTACCGCACAACCGCTGTGGAACAACCACATGTTGTCGGAGGTACGAAAACTGAACGCATGTACCCGGTGGGTGAGGCCGGGGATAACCACGATAGGAGATATCGTTACCGATGGCTCCATCCGCCCCTTTGAAACATTCCAGCAGAAGTTTGGAATCCCAGCAGCAGAACACTACCATTATACACAACTAACGCACACCCTCAATGGTTATAGGCAAGCACTTACCGATGCACCAGATTGCACACCCCTGGAACACAACCTACTCACACAACACATCCCCACCAAGGTAACAACTATCCTATATGAGGCCATTAATGCATTTGCTACCCCGGAACTGGTCAGCCTCAAAGCCAGATGGGAACGGGATGTTGGGGCCATTGAACCTGAGGACTGGATCCAGGTTCTCATGCACCCACGCGAAATTGCAATAGACTCCAGAATAAGACTGATTCAGCTCAAGATACTCCATAGGGTATGCTACCCCCGAGTGGCCCTTTTCGGTTGGGGAAGGCAACGGATCCCAACTGCTTGCGATTGCGGGGGGAGGAAGGCACATTCATCCATCTCCTCTGGGAATGCCCTAAAATCAAGACCTTCTGGACACAATGCTCTCAAATATTAGGAAGGATGCTGGGTCGCACGATAGCATTGCAGCCTGCAATAATGTTACTGGGGGCGCCAGATGAGAACACTGCAAACAAATGGGAGGGTATTTTTCTCTCCATAGCAATGGGCCTGATAAAGCGTGACATAGCGCAGAAATGGGGAGCCCCGGAATGCCCAACAGTGGCTCAATGGTCAAACAAAATGGACATCTAGGCGACGAAAGAACACAGAATATACACAGCACGGGGGTGCCCAGCAAAGGCCACAAAAATTTGGGGAAAATGGGAAGCACGTGTGACCTGAGGACTGCCAGCATTGGGGGAGGAAGAAGAAAAGTGGGGGGGAGGAGAAAGCGCAGGAGCGCAACACGGAACTCGGCAAGTAACACTTTACAGGCAGGACACAAGCAGATTGATGAACCAACCCGGTGACTAGGGGATGGAGGGTGGGGGGGAAAATGTTGGTATGTTTTAAAATAACCAATAAAATATGTTATTTAAAAAAAAAAAGAAACTAGGTCCCCACATTCTGCAAGCCATTCGCAAGCTAGCAGAATCAGGGAGAGCCTAGAGGATCAGATAGCAACCTCCAGTAGTAGTGCTTCTGAGTCAGAGGATGAGTGGACTCGGGTGACTAAGACCAAAAAGCCCAACAAAATCAAAAAAGCTATACAAAAAGATCCCCTGAAGCAGATCAAAGCCATTAGGAGTGTTATAACTCCCTATCACAAAAATGCCAAGTATTCAGTCGGGGAAAACCTTGAATTATACGAACAGATGATGGATACTTTTCATCTGATAGATAGTTACAGTTCCATCCAATATGTAAAATGGACATTCTCTCCTGAGTACTCCAGCTTCTTTGCGGGGCTGGAGGATCAGAACCACTCAAGATGGTCCACCTATAGGGTGGTCATCTTAAAACACTTCTCTGTCCACAGAAATCCCCAAGAGGCCCGCAAGGCGGCCTACAATCTGCAGTGTGGGGAAGATCAGGCACCATAAGAATTTGTGCAATAACTTAAACATTCCTTTGCGCAGACCACCAGGTGGGTGCCCACCGACAGTAGGGAGTTCATTAACACCTTTTCCATGCACTCCCCAAATACATCATGACTCAGCTGGTGAGGGACTTTCACGAGAAGAGATCACTGGACTGGGTCATTGAACAGGCGACCCGTATTTATGAAGTACCGAAACCTGTAGAGAACGAAAACACCAATAAAAACCCCAAACCAGCTAACACCCCTGCAGCTGCTAAGGTGGCGGAGGTGACGGTTGCCCCCATTTTAGATCTGGAGATGGGGGAGCCTAATAATATACCTCGGGCCAATCCCAGACAGGTAGCCAGGGAGGTAATCCCACAAATGGGACCCCTAACTTCCCTGATTACATTTGCCCCCGTTACAAGGGCAACAAACCCATCCTGGGGAATGTGTGGACTCCTCCAGCCCAAGGGGGTGGTCCAACCAGGTAGGTATCAACCCAGGAAACTTCCCTCCTAACTTTCCCCAGGGCAGTAATCCCCCAAATGCCGGGTTGAGCTTCTTTCCCTGGTACCTGCAAAATTTTAACCCACAAAACAACCCTCCTTTCTTTCCCCACTTTCCTGAGCCCAGACAGCCCAATCCGGGAGAGGGCAGGCCAAGGGTAGAGGGTTACTCAAACTATCCAAACCCAAGGTATTATGGGAGAAGGGACAGTTACCCTTCCCGTGATCCACCTAGGATGGACCAGAGACCCCCGTACCAGCCAGAGCGAGTGTCCCAACTGGAGCGCCAGGTCCAGAACTTGTCCTAGGATCTGGGTCGCATGTTGAGGGCTCAGCAGAGCCCTCAGATGAACATGGCGGCTCAGAACTCTGCAAACCAAGGGTCTGGTACTCCAGAACAATGACGGGCAGAGAAGCCCGACAACTCACCGGTTCCAAAGGAGGAGGCACGGGGGGGGGGGAAGTGGGTGTAAAACCTTAGTGGAAGCTTCCTTCCCCACTTGTGAAAAGCCCCTGGGAACCCAGGAACCGGATCCAAAAAGAACAGAGGGTGGGTAGGAGGAATAAAGGACCTAAAAAGACCCATCTGTGGAGGAGGTTAGTGTCCTTCAATTTGAAGGAGAGGGGTCCTCAGAGGACTCTGGGAAAAAGATCTTCTCCTTCAGGGAAGGGGGAACTCCTCCCAAAGAAAAATGGGTCCCGATAGATCCTGATCAAGACTAGGTGAATGTGGGGACTGAGTTAGGATCGGCCATCATTGAACCCCAGAATGATAATCCAAAAATTCACATTTTCTAAACCTATTCTGGTGACTGCCTCCAAAAAGGGGGGGGGCAGAATCAGAACCAGGGGAGCCCAAAACTCCCCCAATATCCAACTGCCAAATTTTTCTTACAGATCCACAAGCTCCCACACAGAATCCTGCCCAAACTACCCCTGTGTCGGAATCAGGTATCAGGAAACTAACCCACCAATTGGCCCAAAATGCACATTATCTTTGCCCCTTTGAGGAGAAGGAGGGAGGATTTTATGCCCCGGTCCAAGTACAAGGGCAATGTACATTTTTGGTACTGGTGGACACTGGATCCCAAGCCACTCTCCTGTCAAAGAGAACCTTTGATCAGCTGAATTCAGGAAGGGGGGAGAGATACCAGATCCCTCTCACCCCTCTTCCTGGACAACTTCAGAACTTAGATGGGAAGGAAATTCCTGTCGAGGGGACTGCGGGTTTAGAAATTAAAATTGGGCGACACGAGGTGAAACACCCGGTCATAGTCATGGCTCCGGAGGGCACACCATGTTTACTGGGGAATTACATCCTCCGTAGGTTGTCTCCCCTAATAGACTGTATAATCAAGGTCCTCTGGACCCAGACTAACCGACCAATAAAATTAAAACATATTGTCAACCTTGTTAGTTTAAATGGCACATGCCACATGGTTGAACAAAAACAGGATCACATTGAGTTCCATTTTCAAAACAACTAAATCTGTGATGTGACAGTAATTGCAGTAGGACAACAAACTGGTGATGGGAATTCCTCTCTATTTTTGAAAATCAACCTTCCTTCCAGTTTCAAGTGGCATTCCACACTGGAAGGAAATACTCTGAAATTCTATACCAATTCACAATCAGAAAATCCCACTTCCATAGTCCATAATGATGAGAAACCAGCTCAAAGCTTAGCTGACATTCAGAAGATTAGAGAACAGTTATACATCCCTATTCAGTTAAATGAGGGGAAGGAATCTGTTCTTGCCCGAGTGTGTGTGAACAATGGTAAGAGCTTCATCAGCGAAGCCATGTTCCGAAAACTCCCAAAAGATCCAGCCATTCCCACATTTAAATTGATCGACAAATGGGAAATGGACCTGGAAACTGCCAATTCCAAGGTGTATGCTCAAAATGTCCATAGGTAACAAAAGCATAGTGCATAATTGCTGAGTTGTGCGAGATTTCCCTGCTGCATTCTATTTAGGCAGTGACATTCTCAATCGCTTTGCCATTAGTTTGGACCTGATAAACTTCAAAGCCTGGTCCCGATTAGGGGGTCATCCAATGGACTTTGATGATACAGAAAAAGCATTTCGGTCAGCTCAATTGCTGCCGTATGCAGTTGAAGTTCAAATTGGAGAGGAAGTCACCATCCCAGAACAGACCCGACTATTCCCACTTAAAGTAAAAATTAAAAGAGGACAGAAACTGCGAAATCCTGACGCATATGTTCACCTCAACGCCCATCTCCAACAGGAAGGATTGCGTTAAACCCAACACCACTAGTCAATACAGAACACAACACCATTCCAATACTGGTGGATAACAGCGACCTTAGGAGTATCACTCTGGGCGCAGGCACCATTATTGGAATGGCAGTTGATGACCAACATTTTTCCATAGATTTAGGTAATGAACTGATAGGACCGATCCCCAATGGCTGTTTTGACAGTGATAGCGACAATGACACAACACCAGACAGGATCTTCGCCTGGCAAGGGGGGAATTTCCTGGTGTACTCTTCCTGCCCTTATGGTAAGGAAGAGGTGACCTGTGACTTCAGGAGGGATGAGGTGATCTTCCAAGTCCACAAGGACTGCCCTCCCTGCCTTTAACCCTCAGTCCAGGTCAATACTTTAACCAGGGACTTCTCCACCCAGCTGGAGGAGGCACCTGAGATAGCCACACCACAAGTCTTTCTGGGCTTCAGGCAGATGGTTGAAGAGTGAGTCAACCTAGCTGATGCCTGTGAGACTCTGGAGCAGGAGCAAAAGTTGAAACAAGTTTTCTTAGATTTTCAGGATTTCTTTGCAGTGGACTCAAATGACTCATATGACTGTGGTTGCACCGAAATCCATACAACAACAATTCCCACAGACCCTGGTATGACTCCAGTGTTTGTGAAGCAATACCGCTTGCCTCTCGCATCCATGGAGTCCCTCACAGAAATAATTAAAAACCTTGACCAGTCCACAGCACCTTTAATAATCTGGTGCTGGGGATTTTAAAATCGAACGGCCAGTGGAAACTCTGTGCTGACCTAAGGGAGCTAAACAAACGAGTCCACATGTCCCGAAGGCCTCTTCCCTACATTGAACAAGGGCTGGCCCGGATCCAGGGGTCAAAAGTATACACTGCCAATAACCTGACCAATGGGTACTGGACCGTACCTGTCAGTAGGGAGGACCAATACAAGCTGGCCTTTACGTTTGGGGCAGCAGTACACATGGACCCGGACTCCCTTCGGATATATCAACTCCGGAAATTAATTTAATATCTTCACACACAAGGCCATGCCCGACTTGGGTGAAAGGGGTAACCTGGCCTATGTAGATTATGTTCTGATCAAAAGCTCAACTGTGGAGGAACACATTTTGGAGATCCGTTATGTTCTGAAACAGTTGAGGGCTGCTGGAGCAAAACTATCGTTCCAAAAGGTACAGTGGTGCATGACCCATGTCAATTTATTGGGGCATGAGATAACTAGGGTCTCTGTCCCCAGAAAAAGAAAGTGGAAGCACTCCTGAAACTAAAAGACCCCACGACTCTGCGTGAGCTAAGGAGCCTCTTTGGACTGACTAATTGCAGCAGAAAGTTCATTGAGGATTACGCAGAGATCACAAGACCCCTGATCCATCTGTTGAAGGGGGGGGTCAAGTGGGAGTGGGGTCCAGAACAAGTCGAGGCAGTAAAGCAACTCAAAAGAAGCCTCTCACAAGCGCCTTGTCTAGCTTACCCTGTCAAAAACAAGATGTTCTTCTTGGAGACCGGATTGTCAAATATATGCTTGACCGCAGTATTATACCAAAAGCATGACAAGGTCAATAAAGTCATCTCCTATGCAAGTAAGACTTTATCCTCTGTGGAGGAAAAATTCAACGATTGTGAGAAGGCACTCCTGGCAACGGTGTGGGCATTGAAGAATTACCACCCGGTCATCCAGGGATAACACATCATAGTGGAAACTCCACACCAGCCTCTGCAATATCTTCAAAGTGACAGAATCTGGGCCGGAAAGGTGAGTAGTTCCCGAATTACTTCCTGGATTCTGGCAATGCAAGGCTTTCCTGTGGAGGTCAGATATGGCCAAAACAAGGTCTGGCTGACTTGCATGATTGTGCAAGAGAAAACTGTCTCGAGGACGAAAGTCTTAAAATCAAGGACAACATGGAGGCGTACCTCAATTCCCCACACAAAGTTTATGAAGAAGACAAGTGTGAGGCAATGCCCATTGTTTACGTGGATGGGTGCTCCCACCATGTTGACAACAATGGGGAAAAGGTACTAGTGGCCGGCATGGGGAATGCCTGGGTGAATGATGCCCCAGAACCCTCCGCTGGGTACAAAATTGGTCCCCATAGTAGTCAGGTGGCAGAGCCGATGGCAGTGCACCAAACCATCCTCAATGCCGTCCAACACCAACTCCACAAACTGGTCATAATCACTGATTCAGATTATGTCCGGAACTGGTTTGTGGAGCACATGGTTAATTGGAAAACCAGAGGTATGCTATGTGCTAACAACAAACCACTAAAACATGGAAAACTAATACAAAATATTGATGATCTGGTCACCTTGAGCGGGATGACCATCTACTGGAAAAAGATCAAGGGTCATTCCAAAGTAGAGGGACCAGACAAAACTGGAAAATACTTAGCTGATCAGTTGGCCAAAAATGGAGCCATCCAAGGGGATCTCCTTGATATTGAGTCCCTTTTGGGGGAAATCCAGGTTACTGCTATCACTAGGTCCCAGACGAATGCTCACAATGAACTTTCAACTGCCCAGTGGAGTAAAGAGACCCCAGATGCTGATTTAATCATGGCTCAAAAAGGGGATCCAATCATTGGTAAGTTTTATCAACACATTGAGGACTCTGAGAACTTTCCCCTGACGGATACAGATTGCATTGTTGAAGAGGACTTCAAAGTGTTGATGAAATGTCCACAAATGTTCCGAATCCAAGACAGTTTATTGGTGAGGAGATCCATATCTGGCTGTGACCAGTGGGTGGTCCCTACCTCATTCCGTAGGCTGATACTAAGTCACACCCATGATGCAGCCACATACTACATTAGAAATCTTGCGAGAGGTTGCATACTGGCCACACATTGGGCAGGACCTCAACCAAGACTTGAAGGGGTGTCTTGTGTGTGCACAATTTCAGCCAACATCACTCACACACCGTGCTCCCCTCCAAAAGAGGGGAATGACACTGCCTTGGTCAGATTTACAAGTAGATTTCATTGGGCTCGTGATTCGCTCTTGTAGGGGGTACAAGTACATGTTAACCGTAACATGCTTGTTTACTAAGTGGGTGGAATGTCTCCCGGCCCCAAACTGCAAGGCAGAAACAGCAGCTGCCCTGATGATCAATCACATCTTCTCACGTTTTGGACAACCCTAAAGGATTGAGTCAGACCAAGGTAGTCACTTCACCAGCGAAGTGATGACAAAGATGTGGGAGATACTTGGCCTAAAAAGGAAACTACACATTGCATACGACTGTCCTCTAGTAGTGGAGTTGAGAGGTACAATAAAACCATTGTGAGCATATTAAAAAAGTGTGTGGTAGACTCTGGGCCAAGTTGGGATATTCGATTACCCCTTGTCCTGATGGCCATCAGATCTACCCCTTCTTCTGCAACTAAAATGTCTCCATTTGAGCTGATGACTGGACGAAGGATGGTGTTACCCCAGCATCTGCTCTATAGAACCCAAGAGCAGACATTGATAAAGACCTCCACAACTCATGTGTATGTTGGGAATCTGAGAAAACACCTTCAACATGCTTTTGCGTATGCTCAGCGAAATCTAGAAAGATCTGCAGACAGTATGAAGACCCACTATGACCTTAAGACAACCAAAACGGAATATCAAGTAGGAGACAGCATATACTTGTACAATTTCCAGAGGAACCAAGCCAAGGAGCACACATTTTTGCCCAGCTAGTGGGGACCTTTTGAAATTGTGGACAAAATCTCACCAGACGCCTACAGAATCTGCATCCCCAAGGGAAATGTGACATAAGGGGAAGACAAGTGGCTCCACATAAAGCAGCTAAAGAGTTGCCATCCCAGGCATACTTTGCGGCAAATAGAAGAGCCTGCAGAAAACCCAGAGGGAGAGAATCCGGAAATCTAGGAAATTGTTAAATTGTCATTGAATTACATGCAAGGAATATTTTAAATTGTCATTAAATATATGCAGGGAATATTGTAAATTGTCACTGAATGCATGCGTCTATCGCACTTCTGAAATCCCCATTGGAGCAGTAGTGGGAAAATGTCCATAACTGGGTTATGTTCTGTTTTCTAGTATTGGCACTAAGCGTACCTAATCACCAAGGAGGACCTCCTCGGGGACCTGGGAGGAAAAACCAAAGAGTACCGGAGAGTCACTCCACACTGGAAAAGAAAGCATGAGAGAAGACGGGGGTATCGTTCCTATTCCAACCAGAGCTGACGGGAGAAGAACCTACACCTGAAGAAACCTGTGTTCTTCACGTGGACAGAAAGAAAAATCCCACGTGCCCGGCTTCCTCGCAACTGGAAGTCAAGCCAAAGTCGGGGGGGGGCTTCTGTGGGATATTTTGACCCATTCTGATATGCCCCACTGCACCACTTTAGAAACGGGGAAAGAAACAGCCAAAAATGCATGCGCTAACTCCTGTGCGTGCAAAAATAAATCTTCAAAACCATTTGGGGGTCACAATCACAAAAGGCTGCACACCCCTGCCACACACAGTCAAAGTGGGGGTGAAAGCAGAATTCTCCCTGCAGGAGCATGACAGTGGGTGCTGTTACATTTAACATGAAGAAAGGCAGCAGAATTGAGCTAAACACCGAAAATGCCTTTTAAAATACAGCTTTGCAACCTTCAGAGTGCTGGTTTGGTGTTTTGTACGATCGGACTGAAAAAAAAGGTCTGACCGTACAAAACAACCAAAAAATGCTCCCACCAAAGGTTCAAACACCAAAAGTTAGAACCTTTGGTGGTAGCATTGCAGGTAAGTAAAAAAAAAAGACTGTGGGGGCTGCGGGGGTGTCTCCCGCAACTCCCTGCTCACTATACTGTGTGGCATAGTGAGCGGGATATTGCGGGGGACACCCCTGCCTCCCCCGTAGTATGTAAGTGTGTTCGCATGAGAAAGGTGCAAACTTTTGGTAGTTTGCACCTTTCTCATGTGAACATTCCGGCCGCGGCAAAATCAGCCGCTGTCGGATCACTTAGAATCCTGTTTTGGTGCTAGATCCATTCACTTTCCAGTGAACCATTGAAATTAAAAGGGTACTGAAATTACAGATCATCCAGGTGGCTCAGAGGAGCCGGGCCTCATTGACTGACAGCAGCTAAGAAATGTATCTCATGAAAAACCAGCCCAACAAAATTTGTTTTCAGTTGCACAGGAAAAATGAGGCTAAAAATGGCAACATGTAACAATTTCAGCTGTGCAGAGAGAACTCCAAGCAAAGGCTGGATACATACATCCAGACTTCAAACAAATCCCAGCACTCAAGGGAAGGACTGGTGTTGAATAAAATGTATGTGCTGCAGAGGAAAATCTGATGTAAAGGACTCAGTTTTATGTGCTTTTTCAGGAAGGAAGTGCAAAATCGCCTGTTTAAAAGCATGTTTTTGTGAAAGGCCTAATTCTTTAAATGTCAAACTCCACCTATAAACTGTGTTCATTTATATGTGTTAATGAAAGATGTAGGTAACTTAAAGTCAAAACCCAGTCTTGAGTTAATTCAATATTTAATTCTGAGCTGACAGCCTCAGCCTAGGAATAATTGACACCTCACTCCTGGCAGGAAAGGACTAATGGCCGCTGCAAGGTTTTCGCATACTCATGACAAAGAACCCATCAGACTTTTGACTGGGACTCAGCTAAAGACAATGGGCCTCATTACGACCCAGGCGGTAAGTTACCGCCTGGGCCGTGACTTTACCACCATGGCGTAAACTACGTTTACGCCATGGTGGTTGGCGGACTTACCGCCCCATTCCGAGGTTGGCGTAGCGGTAAGTCCCCAATCCCCATTTACCCTTCCCCATTCCCATTTTTGCCCCATAGGGCATAATGGGAGTGGGGAAGGCGTTAATTACGCCACCGTAAATTACGGTGGCGTAATTAACTCCATGGTCCCTTAGCGCCATGGATTTTAACACCTGCTAAAAGCAGGTGTTAAAACCTCCATGGCGCTAAGGGACCTCGTACTCAGGCGGTAAGGGTCGGCGCTGTTTACGCCGCCGTAAAACCCTTACCGCCTGAGTCGTAATGAGGCCCAATGGCAGGCTTGAACACTCATCCCTATAGGTGAGGGGCAGGAAACTTCCAACTCAAGGAGGAGGACACCCACCCTGATCAAAGGAATTTGACAGCTGTTGCCAATTGAAAGAAAAGTAAAAAAAAATTGCTAAGGATTTTTGGTGGTTAAATGCCTATTTGTGATTAAGTTTTAAAAATCTGTAACTATGCCACATGAAGGAGGACAAATCTAAAAGTTGGTAGGTGTAAATCTAATGTTATGCTCTTTCTTTCAAGACGTGTTTGAACTCTGTACTACATAAGGAACAAAAGTTATACTGAAACACTAATTGCACCAAGACTATTGATGTTGCAAATCTAATATTGTATACCCATGTTCTAGGGGTGATGGCACAGGTATGTACCGAATTAGGAATTGTTAGGCCAAATCTTTAGGATTACAATTAACAAAATTCCAGAGAAAGACAAAGCCAGCTCTCACTGACGTGGGAATTGGATGTAAAGGTAACCCACAAAATATGTAATGTATGTGTCCGATTTTATTAGAGGGCATAATTATAGAAATGTGTATTTGTGGGAAAGTTCAATTTTGGTCTAAATAACTGTGGGAGTTCTCAAGTCACATCATAAAATATGACATCTCTTTCTGGCTTGCAACCAGAACAAGGAAGGTGCCTTTGACCAATCACAGCCATGTGGGAGTGGATTGTAATTCTGCCCCTACCATAAACTGAGTGATTCACTTGGCAGGATAAATAAGGGAACTTCACCACATGCACATACTGATTCCAGACTACATCCTGATTTCCGTGTGACACCCTCTTCCAGAATTCTTCATCATGTCCTGATCTGAGGTGCAGTACAATTGACCAGAACCGTCCAGCTGACCATCCAACCAGAAGTGCCCTGCTGCCTGTAGACCTGATCCGTGATGACCAGAACCTGACGGCCAATCTTAATTACAGTGGACTGTAAGTATAAACAGGAATCATAGTAACCCATAATATATATGCCTTGTCCTATCCCAATCTCAACCCATCCTCTCTTTAAATTAAGAACCTGTAATAGTGTCACTCCAGTCTTGAAACCTTGCTTTGATTTCTTGTGCTAGTGATCATTTCTTTAAAATCCTTTTGTCTTGTGAAATCCCAAACCCTTAAAATCATCCCACGGGTAGTCCGACTGAGTCCTCCAAGGCAGACACAGACGTGCTGGGGTTGGTTTCTGTGGACCACTCTGGAGCTTACTGTGTTTCAAACTGGTAACCAACATGAATACCCTAGTTTAGAGCATAATTGTCATTGTAAAAACTGATTTCTCTTTTCATTTTCGTGCCTTTATTTTCAAAAACGCCTCTCATTCAAACATACATAACGTCTCCAATTTTATAGCTAGATACTTAGGGGGTAATTCATGGATTATTTGCACTGAAAAAAACGGGATTTGTGCGCCTTTCTGCCCGCAAATCCCCATTTGTTAAACGGGGATTTGCGTGCAGAATGGCGCACAAATCCTGTTTTTTCCGGCGCAAATAATGCATGAATTACCCCCATAATTTCAACTCTGAGTTAAACCTAAGACCTGTAGCTACATCCACAACCAAAACCCGCATCATGTATTTGTGCCGGTTTTTATTAACAATCGCATAGTGAAATTTAGTCGGAAATTCGCAATTTTGCAAAAGTTTTACATGTGTGTTTTCCCCATTGAAAGTATTTCCAAACTCCCGTTCAGAGTTAAAGTGCGTTCTGTTGCTCATATTGTAGTTTATGTTTATTGGAGCCTGTTCAGTATTGCTCCCATAGGAATTTATATCAATTTAAGGATTCTTGCACAATTTTCATTGTTTCACAAAGCCATTTTCAACTGTCATTTTAAAAAAGTGTAAATTTCCCAAAAACTGTTTTCTCTCTTGTTTGGGGAGGGAAGATTATATTCAAACACTGTACTCGGTTCTACATTGCTGAATACCTGCTGCTTACTTACATCTGTGTAGAATTGCTAATTTGTGAATTAAGAACTTTGCAGGGGGAAATCTTAACCTAAGCGCTATTTTTCAACAAACCAAAACTATTCTTTTCCCTGTGTTTTATCTTCTATATTGCCATAAGTGAATCCAATTGCCTTACTTTCTGAATTGTTTTGTCACCACTTGGCGATTGCTGCCCCATATATATAAATGTGTATTTGATTTGAATTTAAATAAATAAATAAATTACACCTTTACCAGCCAGCCTGATTCCTGGTTCACTGTGACCTGGGGGGGGGGGGGTATTTTGAGAAGGGTGTGATATGAGTGGTATATCACTCAGAATATTGAACCTATAGACACAATAAATATTTCATTGTGCATTGAATGCAAGGCGAGACCCGGGTGTTTCGCCTCGATCTGTCCTCCCCATCTTCAATTCTCGTTAGCATGAGCACCTGCTGTTCTTCAAGGGAAGTCAGATGCTGCTCCATATCTGACGATTATTAGATATTTCCATAACACAGCTTTCATGTCCCTCAGCCTTTCTCCCATTCATTCCACGTTCTTCGATCATGGACATGGCCCAGGTGGAGTATGCTTTACACGCTGAGATGTCCTGCTTGAGCTCTGTCAACATCTTAGTCTTTAGGAAGAAGAAGAGCAATGTCCTCCTTCGTAGCTAGTGCAAGTGTTTCCTCCTCGTAAAACATGTCCTAGGAGACAACAGGAGTAGTTCCCTGCAAAGACTTGCCAGTCGCAGTCAAGAACTCATTAATATCGGAGATTTGGCTTTCCTCGACTTGGCGGATGCCATACTGAAATCCTGGAGTGGGGAGAAGGGACCCACACCTGCCAGTGCAGGCCACAGTCGTCACCACATACATTATTAACAGTGTAGTCAGCAGCCATCGCCCCAAGAAAGCAGCTGCTGCAGCCTATGCTGCAAGCTCCCAGGCAAGGTGGATCTGTGCAAAATAAACAGTCAGAACTTGGTTGATCACCTAATAAAGACCACCCCAAGCAAGGGGTGATAAAACAGAGTAGGGTGGGAGCCCACAGCCTGCCAAGAGTGTATAGCGCTATGACTTCATTAGGCAGAGGGAGGCACATTCAGTGTCTGTAGGGTGCAAAGTAGTCCCTTGTTATGGCAGGAGCACTTGCCAGCACCTTCGGTAGATTCTGGCTGGGATCAGAATGAGAAGTCATGCGGCACCCCATAAGTTGTGCAGTGGGCATTTCTGCTGCTGAAGCTAAAATGAAGAAGCAAGGTGAGACAACCCGTGGCTGGCCCTGCAGTCAAACTGATCGATGGCGCTGTGTGTAGCCGAGCTTGGCTCTCCTTCAATGCTCAGCCGCATGTCTGCCCCTCCTCCACTCAGCGGTATACGAGGCAAGAAGGCCAGCTCCCGGGCAGCGCTATGCCATTGAGAAGCCTGCAAGGTTGAAACTAGGCTTTGGGGGACTGCAGCTAGGCAGCTCTCCAGTGTAGCAGAGGTGAGCAGCGGGATGCCCAGACTGCATCTTGTGAGTCGGCTGGGAGCCGGCGCACTTGAAGTAGGGAAACTGGGAGGTGGTGGCATGACCTGTTGTGGGTGGACCAGGCCAGAATTGCCTACTCTGGCCTAGCGTAGAGCCACGTAGGTGAATGTATGAGGAGCACGAGAAACTGTGGTGGTGGCTTGACCTGGAAAGGGTGGACCGTCTGGTGCGGAGACCGCCAGCAGTACCTGGTCGTGAAGATGAGCAGGCTCCACTAAGAGAAGTAGAAGTAAAGGCGGAAGAAGAAACCTGCGTCTCCTAGAAAAACTGGTGAAGCATTCCCCAAGAGAAGGTAACCTGAATAAGAGTAAGTCCGGGAGGGGGCAGGGAAAGTGTGAGACTGTGAGTCGAGAAGCAGAAGAAGAGAAAGTAGTAAAGCACATTGTGAGGAAATTCCCTGGCCAGTTCCACAAGAGTGTGGTACTGGAGAGTCAAGAAGGTCTCGGGAGCCACTTCATTATCCCAGTGGGGGAAAGTTAAAGAAAGTAGAGAAAGTAGAGAGCAGAAGAAGCCCTTGGAGGGAACTACAAGATTTGTTAAATAAGTTGAAGATAAGATAGCCTGGAAGAGGCTTACAAGGAACTGGGGAGCACACTAGGAGAACAGTCATTCTTCTAGCTCCACCTGGAAATCGTGGAACTTTGTTTCTTTTTGTTGTGAACTTGGGAAGCTCTCCTTGGAATATTTCCTGAGCTTGAATATGCTGTACCTTGAGAGTCTCGTATCAGGAGAAGGGAGTGATTCTCCTGGGTTTTAGAAACACTCTTTTTCTTAGATTAGGATATGTGTTTAAGTGGTAGGGATAATAAAGAAGTTTGGACTAGGACAGTGATTTTTTTATTTGGACTACACAGACATCGACTGCCTGCATTTTAGTTTGTTGGAGGTAAGGAAACCACCTCTAGTTAGGGATAGATGGGTTTGTTTATTCAATAAATAAAGTCTATAACAACCACTATGCCACCGTTTGGTCAGACTCCTCATTCAAGGCTGCCACACTACTTATCATCCTTGTAGTGGGAAGTGGGACCTGGGATATGACATTCTGGGGGGCTATATAATTTGCCTCTTCCGCCCCCCTTGTGTGAGTTTGGTCTTGCTAGCTCTGTTGGGGACAATCATCAAGCCCCCCCACACTTTGAAAATGCACTATCACTATAGTGTAGAAGTTTCAATGCATAGGTTTAATTATAGGTTTGCCTAGTGCGACATGTCTAATCTCATGCCCCCTGATATACATCTGCCCACCCGACCCCCATAATTTTTGGCAAGGAAACAGACAGTGTGATTCATAAAACTCAAAATGTATTTAAAATAAAATGGTCTCCAGCTGTATGCCAGAAAAATTACAATAGTTTTAAAGGCTCAAATACAATTAGTCAATCAAGTAAGTTTTCCCTGCCTGTATGAACCTCACTAAGCAATGCGTACATATATATTCTAAAATATACTAGACATTCAAAATATTTCTATTGCTTCTATCTAGGATATACAATTGACTTTGCAGATAGCATTGCCCCTTTTCGACTTGCGCATGTATTGACTGATTTGAATTAAATTCAAAAGCACTTGATTTTCTCCAGTATCAAAAAAAGTATGGTATTGGGTAAATTAATTAAACAATCAACATTTAGAAACAAACATCTATTTTATTCAGCTCCCCTGCATAAGTGTAGGGTTGTGAATGTATTGGCTATGTGCATGTATTTAAAAGTATATAATGGCCAGCCATTATTGCACAGGTTTGAATTCAGGAAATAATGGTCTCAGGAATGTTTCACTATATGTGTGTGCAGCTTTAAATACACTTGTGTGTACAGCTTTTCCCTAAACATGTGTATTGTTTTCTGTCTACATATGTGTGCAACTGTCAATGTATATATGCTTGCACAGCTGTCAATGTGCCTGTGTGTGTAGCTGTCAGTCTACATGTGTTTTGGACGGGAGATATACTATTCCCCAGTAACCGGTACCTGGTTAAACGCTCCACCCCACTTTGCCCTTTCACATTACACATTAGTCTGCCGGTGCATTCAAAGATGAGAGCGTGCAGGGATATTTTTCACAATTCTCTAACAATAGGAGGAAATTTCTGGGCTAATTTCAGTTTTGGCAAACATATCATTTAAAACTAGACTCACCCTGACATTCAAAGGTGTGCATGATATCACATTAGGTGATAGTGTGTGGTGAATACACTATGAGCTGTGTAAATCTCTGTCGGCATGAGTGAAGGATTCAAATTAGTCATGCTTAAGTTTACAGAAGCTATATGCATTTAAGTGGCACCAACCGTGCATTCAATTTTAAATCTAACCTCTATATACAAAATGCTTTCAGCTTTAGGGAAACTATTTCTTACTGGTACTCAACATACATGATAGATCAATGCCCCATGTTTAATACTGCACCTGTATCTGTGTCACTTTAGGATTCCTTTTTCCTCCCATTCTCTATTCCTGGGATTTTCCCATTGAAAACAATCTGGTTAATTTGGATTTACATTTGGGTTTTATTTACCTTTTTTAAATGTAGCTTCTTATTTGTGAAAAATCAACATAGACCTTTCCCTGGAACTGTTGGCCTCAGCAAGGTCATCACTCTGCTGACAGCTTGGAACCCCAGTCTGCACATCTCTCTCTCTGTAAGGGCTTTTAACTCTGGCCTACTTTCATGCAAGCTAGTTTTCAAAGGTTTTTAGCTTTCACCTGCGATTTCAAGTTGTGTCCAGATAATTCTCAATGTTAATCTCCCCATATTAATTAATGATAATAATCATCCCACTCTGTGTGAATGCCATGAATCTTTTGACTTCTCCATTGAGTTTGTGACAGAAGTGTGTCTTTCTCAACCCCATGATCTGGAAAGAGAGGGGCCAAGCTTACTCATATTGTACTAATTGTTTGTATACCTTAACTTCTGATGTGAATGTGTGAGATTATATTACTGTGATCAGTGCACATAATTACGTGCACCTCCTATCTCAGTGCGTTGCATATCAGTAAAAAGATTCTATTTTTTCAATTATCGCTACATTTTTCAATTACAACCCAGGCAGATTTTAGATTATTTAAAAGGCTTATTTTCTATCTGTCTTGTGCAGCTGGTCCCACATTGATAGGATCTTGGATCACGGACTTGTTTGTTTATTTTATTTATATAGCACGCCTGACCCAGAGGTATCTGGGCATTTTGAAAAATGGTTACATTTAGGCAGAAGATGTGGTACATACATCCTTGAGAAAAAGAGAAGGAATAATACAGAGTGCAGTTAGGCAGACGATATAGTACTTACATCCTTGAAGGAAAAGAAAAAGGCTGAATGCAAACAGGTGGGGTACAACAAGGAATTGAACTAAATACGGTAGATAGCAGTTGCAATAGAAGCTTTGTGAAGAGGTTGCAGTAAGGGGAATGAGTTCCAGTCTAGTGAGTGGGTAGAGCAGTTGGAGGTTGTGAGCTACGCAGCAGTTAGTTAGGTTTTGATAACACTACTCCTGAAATTGAAAATACTTGTATGACTCTGATGTCAGATGTGAGGGAGTTCCATAATTGGGAGGCCAGTACCGGAAAACTGGATCTGCCAAATTTTTTTAGATTGTACCTTGGGACCGTCAGGCAAGAGGTATCAGTGGATCTGGTAATTTGTGTGGAGGATCTCCGTGTGAATTTTGCAGTGAGGTGGGGGGTGGGGTGCTGTATGGTTCAGTGCTTTGAAAGTGAGACATAGGGTTTTGAGTTCGATCTTTTCATTTATAGAGAGCCATTTTTGCTGTTTCCTTGTTGCTGAGATATGCTCATTTCTGGGAATGTTTAAGGCAGCTCTGAGTGCATTGTTCTGGAGAGTCTGAAGTTGTTTATTATTGTTTTGTTAGCACCTATGTTAAGCCCATTACAATGGTCCAATTTAGAGCCTATAAGAGCTCTGGTTAGTGTGAGGCAGCTTTCTGAAGACAGCATGGGTCTGCCGGCTTTTATTAGTTTGCATGTGTAGGCAGTGGCTGAGGCGGTCATATTACTTGTTTGCTAAGGTTGGAGTTGGCATCGAAGTAGTAGCCAAGTGTTTTTACTGCTTTGGCAATAATGATGTTTTTTCCATCAATGTTGAATGTGTTGTAGTTGGGGCTTAATTTGTTTAAGTTGGCTGTGGAGCCTACTAGTAACAGTTCTGTTTTATCATCATTCAGGCATAGGCCATGGACGGCCACCCATGCCTGAATGATGGTGTAAATATCATTCACACGTTGTGCATCTGTATCGTAGATGCCTGTAAGGGGTAGGAGTATCTGGGTGTCATCTGCATAGTTGGTGTAGGTAACACTGAGGCGGTCCAGTACATTGAATAGGGGCTTTGTAAAGAAGTTGTACAAAGTGGGCGAGATGCAGGAGCCTTGAGGCACACCGCAGGTGATGGGTATGGGGTCAGCTGCTGCGGTAGGCGAGAAGACTCGCATGGTCCTATTGTCTAGATTGTATCCATGTGATGGCTGACTTGGAGAAATGGGTAGCTGTCTCCAGGTGATTGCATAGTACCTTATGATCAACCAAGTCAAACGCTGCTGACAGATCTAGAAGGAGCAAGATGGCAAGCATGCCTTTGTCTTTGAGCTCGTCAATCTGGCTTTTAAGATCAACAGGGCAGTTTCTGTCCCATGCTGCGATCTAAAGCCAGATTGCCGAGATCCCAAGAGGTGTTGGCTTCAAGATAGTCCTGGATTTGCAAATATGCAACCCTGTCCAGGATCTTTAACAGAAATGGGACGGTGGTGATCGGTCTATAGTTCGTGGGGATGGGGGTGTCTAAAGTTTGTTTTTTAAGTAGTGGAAGCACCCAAGATTCCTTCAGATTGCTAGGTACTTTGCCACTGGAGAATGATGTGTTGATAAGTTTGGTTATGAATGGAGCCAGATCTCTGGACGCATCTTTAATAATCTGAGCTGGGCAACTGTCGCCCTGGCAATTAGATGGTTTCAGGGAGGCTATGATTTTTCTGTATTTCAGGGGCTAATACATTTGAGAATTTAAAGCCGGGAGGCTGTGAGGTAGATGGTGAGTGGTTTTGTGCTTCAGTGGGGGTCTACGTTTGTCCGCTATTTTGGTCTGTAGACTAGCAATTTTATTTGTGAGGGCATTTTGGATGTTCGTGCACCAAAGTTTGTCTTTTAGGCAAGGGTCCGTGGGTTTTGTTTTCATAGTTAAATTTGTGATTTAAAATTGCACACATGTTACTATCTATTAACGTACGCTGTTCTAGCATATGTGTAACGCTCACCTGGTATCCACGGGGACATCACTCAGCCTGTTCTGACCTCTTACGACCTCGAACCCTTCCCTGGAGTCTACTCGACTGGAGACTGGGCCTGAAACACAGGATTAGTAGAGTTTAACTCCCTATTGTCTCTGTGTGCTTGAACCCCTTCCTCCCCAGGTTCCAACCCTTCCCTTTGATCCACAGCTCACCTTGTTTTCTTGGAAAGTGTGCTCTCCGTCCTGCTTTCAGCGCAGGGGCACGTTGATTGATGCAGGCTTGTTGCTGCCTAGTTACTTCACTGGCAAGAAGGTAAGCGTTTGAAGCTCGTACAGTCTTTAAAAATAAGCGAAGATTTGCTGAATGCTTACTAATGCCTTTTTTCTGTTCTTTTCCCTTTTCCTTAGGAAGCGGCGTGCCAGGATGGGAATGACACCGTCGAAGATGCCCGCAGAACAGAAGAAGCGATGAATGATGGGCAGAAGCGCCGCAAGGTAAGGCTGTTCCTAACGGTGTTCTTGTTCTTGCAGGAGCTGAGTGCAGAAGAAAGATGCAGGCCTACTGGAGACCGATCCGAACACGGTGAGTGTCACGCTGCATGTCAAGCTTATAAGGGAATAGGGGTCTCAATCCCCTCTTCCAAACCACAGAAGCCAAATAGATTGACCCCTCCCACCGTGGTTGGCACAGGCGCCTGAAGACTGATATCACAGGAAGCCACGTGGCAGCCAATGGGGGGAAGATGGAGTTAGGGAAAAGGGGATGGAGTGACAAAGGAAAGGAGGGGAACATACGCAAGCAAATACATACAATACAGCGATATTCCTGAACCTGAACCTCTATTTCCTGAACGCCTAACCTGACCTCCTATACCTGTAATGAACTTGTTACATATGAATCATAAGAGCTCTTAAACTTCACTTTGCACCTCATAGAATACAAGCGGATAACCTAGAACATAGACTTTGAACATAACATATGGATTGAACATAACGTAGGACTTGGACAGTCATTTCTTGAACACACATAGATTTGCTTACAAGCTAAATGGCACAAACAAAAGGGTGTCCCTTTTTATGAAGACACGAGACACATGGCCCGTCGGGCACAATGAAGCCATAAACAACGATTTAGGAAAAAAGACACACACAAACATGCCCTTGTACGGTGTGGACCCATGCGTGTTCTTTACATAGTCTTTATATCCTTCCAGTGCCCAGTTTTATCCGTTCAGAGTTTAATAGCATGTTTCTACACATGGCGTGTCTAATGCATGGCATGTATCTTAGGGCGTGTTTCCTCACACACCCACTACAGCGTTGAAGTAGTCAATTAATAAACAAGTAAGCATATAGCAACTCCAGAATATGAAAACACTTAACTGATGGTCCGGATGCCTCACAAGGACATCCGGACCCTGAAGAGCGATGCCCGAAGCTTATGGGAGCCCACTTCACCGCCGCGGCCCGTGGTTATTCAGCTGTTCGTCACCGTCGCGGCCCGGGGAAACTCCAAGAGTCCTTCGGCGTCTGAGAATTTCTGCATGCCTGCTCCTAAGCTGCCGTCGCCCGTGCTGAAAATCATTAATTACCTGCACCGAGGCACGGGCGGCGGCAAGTTTTAACCGTTGCTGCTAATGAGCAGCTGTTGTAGCGCGCGATAGAAGAACTACACCTCTCCCACGTCTCATGGGAAATGTAGTTTATCGCCTCTTGCAAAGCAAGAAGTGCCGACCTGAAGCTTTCCTCAGATTCCTGACACTGCAGGTGCAGAAAACACAAAGCATGTTTCTCAGCCTTGGCGTGGCTTAAATAGTCTCTAGGTATCCCAGGTGTCTCTGGGCTGAACCACACCCAAAAGACTAGACTGCACATGCAGTTCTGGGAACCGAAATATGTGGGGGCATCCATCTTGTCCCTATCAATGCACTACAAGTCCAATCCCCAAAGTTATCCTATGGGAGTGAGTGAGTCTGGTGTCACAAGCGCCAAGTCTGAATCCAAGTGGGTCTTTGGAGGGATTGAGAGACCCTTGAGGGCCATGCAGGTGATTGTGGCCTGGCTCCAGCCTGACATCTTGGAGGGCTGGGGACATGAGGGCAGGAATCATGACAATATGTTAAAGGTCAATATCGGTCAGTAATTCATAGGGTCACTTCTGTCCCTTAAATATCAGAATTACCACTTGTCGCTTTCAGGAAGGGGGCATAGGTTCCTGTGACTTATAAAATGGTAATTGAAAAGGTGAAATGTATCAGATGGAATGAGAGGTATGCCTAGTTTAAGAACAGTATCTTAAGTTCTATCGATCACATGGGCCTCTATGATGTGTCTTTGTAAATGCGTAATAGTCAATCTTGTTCCATTGCAGAGTCCTTGTGATGCCATAAGTTTGCATAGTAGCGTAATTACAGTACCTACTTTCAGTCTTAGCTCGTGAGGAGGCACTCTTCCTACTGCGTTTTGCTCTTTAGAGACTGAAAAGTTGAGCCGGTAATTAACTCTTCATTGTCATTGGAACCACTGTGCCCTTTGTGTGGAGAAGTGCAGGTGGAAAGAAGTAACTTGAAATAATTCCGAATGTTTGGGATAGTGGAAGATGAAGGTGACTGTGTAGAACCATGCTTATTCTGTTTGTTGAAATGATAGCTGTTGTTGAAGTGGGTGCACTTTGCCATTTGGACAGCAGAGGGTAACCTAACACTGACAAATTGCATCATCTGAGTATGGAAACATATCTAAGCATTTTATATATGCATAGATGTTACAAGTGTAACGTTGCTGACTTTGGGCAATAGATTGTACTGTTGGTACATGGGAAATGGGCTCTTTTCCATTTTACTTATATTAAAAGTTGAAATACTGTAATTATGAATGCAGTGTAACATGGTTTTGTATTGTGAGTTTCAATAGCTGGTCACTGGTTGAATCAGGATGTAAATAGACAAATCTTCCATAAACACAATAATAGGGCTTAGATTGTGATCTGAAGTCTCATGGCTGAATTCCTAATGTGGGGCGAGTGAGATAAGCACTCAGACAGTTTCAAGTCCCCCCAAGCTACATCCAGCAATATATTTGAGCTACCAATGTTTCCAAGAGAGCGACCAAAATGTTCAGGGACCCTGGATTCTTGAAAATAATGCTTATTTATTAACAACATAGGGTTCAGGTAGGCCTCACTAAAATGGAATTTGACTTGTGGCGTTGTTGCATCAACATCGAGACTTAGGATACATCTTTTGTTCTTCGGATATGGCTCCTCCTACCTTGCCCTGTTTCTCCTTCATTGGGGCAGACGCTCAACACCCTTTCCACGGCGTGTTCCCCATTTGCCTCCTTTGGTTCGGGAGGTTGGAAGAAAGACCAGTAGTTACTAGAAGAGATGCACAGAAAGGCTAGTTTAGTATAATAGCATAACAACATTTTATTTTTACATATTTTATATGTCCCTATACTACCCTATTCTATATTACTACAAAATAAATTATTTACATCAAAGGTTCACATATAATGAATCCATTATGTTCAATCTTTAACATTCTGTTTACAGACCTTACAACCAAAACAAACTGGCCTCTTTACTCAGATTCCTCTGACTGGTCAGAATTAATTTGATCAGGGCGAGGAACTGGTTCCTCAATATGATGAAGAGCATTTCGAGGTTGGCAGGCTTTCAGCTGGTTCCCTTTGGGAAAGCATATTTTGTATGCAACAGGAGAGAGCTTATCAGTGATCTCATTGTGTTCCTTAACTGATCCCTTTGGAAATTCTAAAGAGAAACTCTATCACCTACCTCATACCTTGGATGTGTGGAGGTCATGGTAGGTTTTTTGTTACTTAACAGCTTTTTCAAGATTCCTTTGTGCATATGCATAAGCATGTTCGAGGTGCTTTTATAGATCTTCACATATTCATGAGTGGTGTAGGCGTTGATCAACGTCTGTTCCTCTGTTCGATATAACATGTTGAGGCAACCAGCCATGTTTCCTACCAGCCATGAATTCAAAAGGGAACCTTTTTGTTGCAAAAGTGGGTGTAGACATCAGAGCCATCAAGATTAGTGGTAATCGTAAGTCTCAACTGGGTCCAGAATCTATGACAAACTTCTTTAGGATTGCTACTATGGTCTTGTTATATCGCTCAACCCCTACACCCCTGCTGAATGGCGGGTGATAGGCGATATGCAGTTTTATCTCCACCCTGAGAATTTCCCACTTTTTAGTTTTTACTTCACTTGTGAAATGACTCCCTCAGTTGGACTCAATCTTTTGAGGAAGTCTGAAATGCAGAAATGTCTGTTTCATTAATAACAAAGATGCTGTCTCCGCCTTGCAATTTGGAGTGGGAAGACATTTGACCCACTTGGTAAAAAGACATGTAATGGTCAACATGTATTTGCAGCCATGTGCAGAACAAGTCAATGGACTAATGAAGTCGCTCTGAAGATCAGACCACAGTAAGGGCATTGCTGTCTTTTGTAGAGGAGTCGGTGAGTAGGAGTACTCGGTTGGAACTGAGCATTCACAAGTGACGTCATGTAGGATCTTCATTGTCTTTTGAATACCTTGATAACCAACTGTTACTGCATCATGGGCATTATTTAATGTTATACTTCAGAATGAGGTAGGTACCACCCACTGATGATAACCAGATTGGGATTTACTAACTAAAAATCTGTATTGAATTTTGAACATCTTCTGGAATCTCATTAAAACTCAAAATCTTCCTTTTTCATGCTAATCTGCTTCACATAAAGTAATGTTTTCTGGGTCTTCTGATATCAATAGAATCACCCTATGATTGGATCTTCTTTCTGTGCGGTACGTACATATTTGTCTGGAGCATCTCTACTCCTTTGCAGAATAGAAAGCTTACTTTCAGCTTGAGTTTGTGACCAAGTCACTGCTGTTGCTTCTATTTCTGCAAGAAGATGTTCCATGTCAATGTACTCACCTTGGACTGCTCCAGTTTTGGTGAGTGGATCAGCCAAATTGTTTCTTGTTTTATCAGGACCTTCAACTTTTAGTCACCCTTAATTTCCTTCCAAAATAGGGTCATGTTGCTTGATGTCACTAAATAATCTATCGTTTGGACTAGCTTCCCATCTTTCAGGAGTTTGTATGTACAAAGCATATATCTGGCTTTCCAGTTTTTTAATGCTCAACAAATCCATTTCAGAAATAGTCTGAACCAGTTATGATTACTAGTTCCTTGAGGTGTTAATTTACGGCAGTAAAGACTGCTTTAAATATTGCCATTAGTTCTGCGACCTGATTACTCTGGTGACCAATTGTATAACTGGCTGCGGGTTCGGGCCGCAGTTCAGGTTCAGGCCAGCTAGTAATTCTTTCCTTATCACTTTCTTTAATATGGTAGGAACACCCACCCATATCCGTATTCTCCGGCAGGTTTTCTCGTCATGTACCTTATGAGGATAAGTTAGATATGCCTCAATTTTTTTGTAATCTTTAACTCCTAATCTTCTACACAGTTGTTTTGGACACAATCATGTAGATCAGATAATCCTTGTGGCATTACACTCTTTTTTGTTGTTATTTTTAGCATATCTAATTTCTACAGGATAACTGCATTGGAAGAATCCAGGTAGTACTCCTTGAGTTACAGACATTCCCAGTTCAAATCTGGTCACTCTGTAAGCATTGTAGAGGTTGGGGGTTGTTGCAACTATTATATGTTCTCCATGGATCGATAGAGAGTAGTTTTTCAATGTCCCTGCCATTGCTAGAGTGACTTCTCGCATTCATTAGATCTGATCTCCACTGGTGATAAATATTTGCTTGGATAATAAATCACTTTATTTACATGGTCATGCTTCTGATACAAGACAGTGGTTAAACAGGTATTGGAAAATCCTGTTTCCCTGAAGCATTCCATATTTTGGATGTGATACGTCAAGCATTCAGCTTGGGATACATGCTTTTCAGTTGTTTTACACTGTCTGTTTGGGATTGCCCCCACTCCTACTTGATCCCCTGCCTTCAAAAGATGGGCTGGGGTTAAGTGATATTTGCATAATCCTCTTTCAATTTCTGTAGCTAGTCAATCCTAAAAGGCTATGCAATTCACACAGATTTGTGGCATTGTTCAATTTCAGTAGAGCCTCAGCCATCTTCTTTTTAGGGTTTAGACCCTCAGCTGTGAATTCATGGCCTTAAAAGTTTTTTTCAATAGTTTTACTTTTGATTAATAGGTAATTCACATCAGCCCAATTCCATCTTTCTACAAGGTGAGACATATGGCCTCATTACGAGGTATGCGGTAGAGGGATAACAGGGCCGGTAGAGATGCCGGCACCGTTATCCCTCTACTGCCCCATTATGAGGTCTCCTCATGGGACCCGCTAAGGATGCCTGGTTTTACGAGCAGACCAGGATGCAAACAACGGGCCCGTCATTAACGGGCCCGTTGTTTGCATCCTCCCCATTCCCATTGAGCCCTATGTGGGCTCGAATAGGAATGGGGATGTACCGGGTCCGGGTTCCCGGGAAGGGGAATTACCGGGCCCTCCAAGGTCCGAATGGCCCGGTACTTTGACATTCCAGGAACCCGAACCCGGTATGGGGGTAGCCATGCCGCTAATAGCGGCATAGTCTTTTGGAGGAATATAGTGGACTCATTTCTACTGTTAATATACCCAAAGGGAGTTCTTGTCCATGCTTAATGTTGTCTCCCAAAGGTAAAGGCACATTTAAATTGGTGTTCACAGAGTACTGAGACAGTCCAGTATCCATAAGTCAAGTCGAGGGCAGTATATACTTTCGAACAATGGATCTGTACAAGGCCCTGATCAATGTAAGGAAGAGGCCACTGTGGCATGTGTACCCTCTTATTCAATGCCCAGAGGCCTGCACAGAGTCTCTGTTGTCTACTGGGTTTTCAATATTCTTAGTACTGGGTTATTAAAAGTACTGTGGATTGGTTGAATAATCGCACGTGACTCCACGTTCCTGATAATCTCTGTGTGATTCCATGGATGCTAAAGGTAACCGGTATTACACATACTGGCACCATATTAGGGTCAGTAGGTATAGTTGTATAGTGAAGAAAGGTATGAACCTACAGAAATCCATAAATATTTGTATTATTTTTGTTTCTGCTCTTCTGTCTCACAGGCATCAGCCATGCTGATCTGTTCTTCTAATATTTGACGGAAGCCTGAAAATATTTCTGGGATGTCTATTTCTAAGGTATCTTCTGGTTGGCTAGAGAGGTCTTTGCTTATGTTATCTACCTGGGCGGTTGACTCCTTAGTATTGTGACAAACCAGAAGGTGTCTCGCCCACTAGTCCCCGGGTCTCTGTCATTCAGGTGGCCAGGACATGGCCATCGCTTTTGGATCCAGTTCCTTGTGGTGGACCAGTGCAGGAGGATCACTTGGGTGAGGGGTCCTCGGGGAGTGGGAGTGGGACACCAGATGGTGAGACACAGTATCCCTCTATTCCCTGTAACACCTTTATCCCATCCTAATCAATGGGATATTTAGAAACTCCCCCCTCCCTTTCCTGCACAAGCAGTTTTACACAGACAGCCTGCACTGGGAGAAACAGACTCACACCTGAGCTGTGTACCAAGGGTCCTCCTGCGCAACTGACCAAAGTGGGGAGCAGCAGCAGATGCTGTGGCATCGTCCTTAGCTCCAAGAACAAAGAAGCGACAGAGAACAACACAGCTGGTGAGTTGGGGAGACCAATGCCAGACCCGTCTGTGTTGAAGTCAAGGTGGCAAGCAGCAACATTGTAAAATGAACGTTGGAACAAACATTGTTAAACGCCTGTGATGAAAAACGTGAGTGAAGCTAAATTTCTGGTGAATATTCGAACATTAAAAGGAAAGATACAATACTGTTGACAGAGTGGTCTGGCACTGCTCAGTCGAAGGTCTCTGTATGGTATCCTGACAAAAGAAATTAAAATAGAAGATTAATGTGAAGTGTAAATTGTGTAAAGTGAATCGAAGTGGTCCTGCGACGGTTTAAGCAAAACCCATTGCACATTCGAAAGTCTTAAATTCTGGAATCAAAAGGGGTCTGAGCCCCAACGAGGGAGACCAAATTGTGAACAATGTAGATAAGTGGTCTGAGCCCGGACGAGGGCGACCAGTCTTGAACTTATGAAAGTGAAAACCTTGACAAAGGAAAGGAACTTCGGTGTTTTGTTTGTTATATCAGACCCTCTGCAATAAGAGATTGTCATAGCGAGAGAGACTTTGGCAGAAGGCCCTGATGCCTAGGTAATGAACTGTTACCTTGTGGCCAAGAAGCCAGAGTGTGCGCAAAGCCCGCACATGCCGCGTTGCCCCTTGCAGAAAATGTGGGGAATGGAAATCAACTGCTCAACTATGCAGACATATCATATCTTGAACACCTAGTAGCTTGCTCCCATCTTTAGATTTAGCTTTAGATAGGCGTTCTGCCAACCCATTGAAGTTCAATAAACACCTTTGAACTGTGATCACTTGTGTCTGTCTTCACTGTTTGATACCATGCCTTCCTTACAGTATCAAGGTAGTTACTTGTGACTTTGAATACTATCTCATCTTCCAGGGTTTCACAGGTAACCATCAAATTCCCCCCTTGTTGAGTATAATGAGTTTCATGTCAGTGACCATCAGAATTGTCATAGAAGGATCAATGATAAGGTTGGCTAAATCCATAGAAAAGTGTTTATAATCAACATGCATTCAAATTAAAGTATCCAGCGATAAAATGATGCTTTCAGGATCATGATTATCAACCAGTATTTGCGACAAGCCTTGGTGCTGAAGAATATCATTTAAGCTAATAAATGCCTCTCCATTAAACAAGGCCTGTCTTTTTCTCATTTTAAGTGGCAATATGTATTGTCGTGTATTTCCTGGAATAAGGACTTCTTCTTTGATTTAAACTTCCACAGCATAAGGCAGCAATTGGGCTGACTGAAATGCCTTTTCTAGATCATTGAAGTCCATCAAGTTTGCTCCAATTCTGGACCACACTTTGGTATTAATAAGATCTACATTAGTTGTAAATCAATTATGCATGCCATTGCCAATATAAATATCAGAAATGACATCTCTCACAACCCAACAATTATGGATGACCTTGTTATTTCCAATTTGGATCTCCAGCATGCACCTGCTGGTCACCATATGTTTTGAATCCATTGCATCAAGTCCAGATTCCCATTTATCATTCAGATTAAACGTGGCAATCTTCTAATCCTTTTGTAATTTCCAGAGGAATCTTTTGCTAATGAAACTTCTTTATTGAGTTAAGCAAACTTTGGAGAGAACTATTTCCTCACCTTCATTGAGTAAAATAGGGAATAATATGAGGTCTCCTTTTCTTTGAAGTGAGGTTGAACTGCCGATTCTATTTCCCAAGTTATCCTCCGGTTGACCTTAGTCCTCACTGGAGGTCTGCTGTGGGTACACTTTCAGTATGTTTCTCTATAAAGTGAGAACCACTCAATGTTTGAAGGAAGATTTATTCTCAAAGTTTCTGTGGATGTCTCTTTATTTATTCTTGTTCTTTCACTGACATGACAGTCATGTGTGGGACTTGAGTGTTTTGGAAGTGAATCTCTACTCAGTCAGTATGACATTCATGAAATGATCAGTGCCATTCAGAATGACATAGTTGGCACTTCTTGTTAGTTTGATCATGCAGCGAGAGGACACGGTTCATACAATCTATCCAGGGCAAACACCTCCAACGTAAATAATTTTCCAGTAAAACAGATGTTGCCTAAGGAGCCATGTTAATTACCGGACGGGTGAGTCCATGTCACCCAGTTATGATTTTGATTTCAATAACCCCATCTACTGGGATTTGCTTCCTGTCCAAGTTGTGCAGCTTCTCCACTGAGCGGTTTGAGGGAAATCCAATGACTTTTGCCCTTCCTTGCTTGGAGCCCTGTATATATAAGATCTGTTAAGCCACGCTGTCTCTGAACTTGAACAGGTGTGAAAAAACTTTCATCTCTCATCTCCAACAGAGAAAGTGTGAGTTAGTGGATAATTCAGACCGCATTTGGTTGATGTTTTGAACTTCATATGGTTGACTTTGGGCAGTCCCCTATGGGGCATTCTCCTCAGGCTCAAGTTCATGTGGGTTGGCCAATGACGCTGCAGGAATGAAAACACACTTCAGTATTTTATATGGGATGGGAATGTCCCTTTTTTCTGTGGGTTCCAGATTACTGCTACAGCTTGGATTGTGAGGCCTAGAAAAACCCAAAGACGGAAGAGTAACCTTTTGTTTTGGGGTTTCTGTAGAAATGATTGGATTTTGTTCATCTTGGGTAACACGTCTAGGGGTTTCTTCTTTACTCGCTGTCTTTTCATTCAAATTCTTTGTTGGACTTCTTTTAGCTTTGATTCTCTGTTCTTTGGAATGGGGGCATTACATTTGGGAAAGAAGCAATGCTGGGGTTCTCCTCCACAGAGTTCTCTTCTTTATTAAATGTAATGGTTGCATTTTTCTCCTCACTAAACTTCACTTTTTATTTTTCTCTGGAATTATTTCAAGGAATAAAAGGGGTTCGCTATTGGCATTTGACAGTTTTTCAGCAAACTTAGTGGTATTTTCATGTGCAGTAAAATAAGCTTCCTATTAGCTCTGGGATATCTTTTGTCACCTTCCCCTTTTCCTCTTCTCCTTGTTTGTTTTTGATTGGAAGAATTTACTGTTGCCATTTTCCACACTGACCTGTTGATTCATTCTGGCTGAGGTTTCTATAAACATTAGAATTAGGATTTCCCTGTTGGCAGCTCATGAATTGACCAAAGCTCTATGCCAATTGCTTGACTGGTCACTGCAGTTGTGAGAATCTCTCTTCATTTTCTGGACTGCATGGTCTTCTTTGGCCATATCTCTGTTCTCCTCTAGAAGGGTAACTGTCTATTCTAGGGGATTAGTTCTGAGAGCTATTGTTATATGTATTGTTGCATCTCCACTCACCCTGCTACTGGGGTCTGTTATCCTGGAACCCAGGAGGAGGCAGGAAATGTTCTTGGTAATTTGTCTTAGGAGGTAATGAGTGGCTTCTCTCCCTGATTTGAATTTCTCTAGGAACCTACTCCTGGGTTCTGAGTATTTATCTCTATCGGATGAACATATTTGTAGCCTAGGATTGGCTTTGATCCTAAATACCGAGGAATTATGTAAGTCTCTGTTTTTTTTGGATAATTATTTTGAACCTTTTGGCTGACTTTGAACAGAGAGTATTCTCGGTCTGTTAGGTTCCTTAACAGAGGAATAGCTCTTTGGCCCCCTTGTCTCTTAAGTCCACATGAGGAGTACTCTTCACATGAGCTACCTTAATGGTGGCTGAAGCAGGCCTTTGTTTGTGGTTCATCTCTTTGTGTTTGTGAATTGTAGGCATCTGTACTTCATAGATCCTCGTAGCATACATGATTATCCATTCAGAAGTTCTCGAGTCCTAAAAATCACACTAAGTGACACTACGAATTTTGTAAGGGCATGGAAGAAAGTGGTTTTGAAGTCTCTACATTCGGAATCGACACGCTGAGAAATCTGGGCAAATGAGCGCTTGAGTTGTTGTGGAAACTCATTAAGTTGTAGGCTGCATTGCGTGATGCTTGGGGATTTATGTAACTGGAAAAATATTTCAAAATTATTACCTTGTAAGAGAACCATTTGTAGTGGTTTTGTTCTTCCACCCCCAGCACAAAAACTAGAAAACTCTGGAGAGAACGTACATTTTTACAAAATCTGTTTTTTTGATAATTCTTCAATAAAAATGATGCCATCATCTGTTCCTACCATTCAATATGTTTCCAAACAGGATATTTAGCATTTTTATGGTAAGAGGTCAAAACATTTTTATGGCCTTTATCTGTTTGATTGGGTCTTTCACACATTGGGCCTCATTACGACCCTGGCGGAAGACCATGGTGCTATTAGCACCATGGTCCATGCCGGTAAGTTACTGACTCCGCCATGGAGAAAGGGGGAATGACCACCCCATTACAAGGTTGGTGGGGAGGTAATTCCTCCTTCCTGCATGGCCCTTCCCCATTCCCATTTTTGCCCCATAGGGCTCAATGGGATTGGGGAAGGCGCTAAGTACGGTGCCGCAAATTGCAGCACCGTACTTAGCACCAAGGTCCCTTTGCGGGTCCCTACTTTAACGGCTGGTAAAATCAGCCGTTAAGGTCGGGTCCCGCAAAGGGACCTCGTAATTAGGCGCTAATAGGTTAACGGCGCTGCAGCCTTTTACGGCGCTTTTAACCCATTAGCGCCTGGGCCGTAATGAGGCCCATTGTATTTGTAGTTTTCTTTTTATATGTCTCTTTCCTTGAATCCAGCTTTCTTTGTTAGAATCAGAGACACTACTCAAATCCCCTTCCCTCCTTGCATACCCTCCCCCCTTGTCACTACGACTGTAAGGAGGAGGTTTCCAGTGTGCATGGTACTTGGGGCCCTTCTTCATATTCCTTTCCCATTGGTCATCTGGGAAATAGGCTTCAAACCTTTTCTGAGGGGCTGGATATATGGCATGTCATCATATGGTCGCTCAAACTCAGTGTTTCACTATGTACCAAGGGGATCAGGAGCATAACCATAGTCCCTGGCTTAGATAGGTGTTTTTTTAAATGATCTTTCTAGGTTGCATTTTCAGTCCTGACTCACTCATCCTCTGTTTGGGTGTCCTCTCACTCCCTTTCCTGTCAACCCGTCATGCTAAGTGTGCCACTGCCCTCTCACCTTGGTTTCCTTGTATTCCTCTGTATAAGACAGGGAAATCAAATCTTCCTTTGTATCTGGGTGAGTTTGGGAAGAAGAAAACCACCAGCACGACACTGGGAGAAATTTGGCAACCGCAATGATTGGGGATAATCTCCCTACTTCCGTGAAATGTATTGGTCTACTAGTTTTAGACTGTGATTCTGAATTTGCTTGAACATCTTCAATTTCATTTCTCAATCTAGTATTATTATCTATTTCAAATATGATGTGCTCTTTACACTGTACTAGCTCTTCCCAAGACTCATTCAGACTAGCCAGGCTAGTGTTAAATGCCCTCATTTCGAAAGCCAGTGCTTCATTCATATTTTGTAATTCCTTCTGTAATGAGTATTTTTCTTTCGATAAATGTTTGTTTCTTCTACTGACTCATGACTTCTGTCAGTTAGTTAACTCTTTCTTCAGGCGTTCAATCTCTGATTTTGTGTGATTAAGATGTTTACATAACATTTCCATTTTGCTCTTCTAAGAGTTTGGCAGTAAGTACAGCGGACGGAATTACCATTGCTGCTGTAGTGTCCCTCAGAATTACTGCCACATTATGAGTGCACAGGAGCATGCAAAAACCATCGGTAGAGCAGAATGTTTTGGATCTCCAGGTTTGCAACAGTTAGTGTCAGCATGGTGTTGGAAGTGTTTGTTGAAATTTTGGCCCTTACATGTCCTTTCAGAGTTCATTGGGCGAACCTGTGTCTTCATTTCAATCACCTTTTTGCATTTACCTTCAACTTTCAGGTGGTGGTAACTGCACTGTGCTTTTGGTGGAATTACCACCGATTTCTGATGGTAATCTGGGGGTATTTCAATTTGTAATAAGGTAGAATTAGCATTTTTGATGCTAGTGCAAAGTCCATTGTCAGAAATGCCACAGGGCCTAATAACACCATGTAAATGAATATATATTCTAAATTCTAGTAGGCATTCTAAACATTTCTATTGCTTCTAGCTAGGCTATACAATTGTGTTCACTGATAACATTGCTGATTTTTGGCCATGAATGTACTGACTGATAGGAATTAAATTCAAAAGCACTTGATTTTTTCCAGTATCAAAAAAAAATATGCTATCCGAGAAATTATACTTGAACAACTAACATGGAAAAACAAACATCCATTCTAATCTGCTCTCCTCGATAAGTGTGGGGTTGTGACTGCATTGGCTATGTGCAGGTCATTTAAATGTACATAATATCAGGGTAATTCATAGAATTTCGCACAAAAGTGGTGCACGTGGCTGGCGCACAGTGTGCACGTGCGAATGTCTGCGCCAGCCGCATGCGCTAAAATCGATTTCCGCGCACAGCGTATTCATGGATTTCAGCCTCCAAAACCAGCCGTGGCGCAGAGTGGCGCAGCGACCCTGCAGCAGTGCCAGTTACGCCCCCAAGAACGCCCTCGCGCAAGGAAAAGCCATCAAAATTCCCAATTCAGCGCAAAGGGCTGCGCTAACCCTGGACCAGTTTACAGGGCTGCCAAACAGCAAACGCCAGGCGGGGAATTACTGGGGTGCGTGTGAAGTTTCACACGCGGAAGGGCCTGTGTGAGTGGGGTACGTGTATTGCTGGGGTTCGCGGGAAGTTTCACATGCGATTTCAGCAGGGTACGTGTATTACGGGGTTCGCGGGAACTTTCACATGCGATTGGCCTGGGTACGTGTATTTCAGGGGTGCGCGGGAAGTTTCACACGCGATTGGCCTGGGTACATGTATTTCGGGGGTGCGCGGGAAGTTTCACACGTGATTGGCCTGGGTACGTGTATTTCAGGGGTGCGCGGGAAGTTTCACACGCGATTGGGCTGGGTACGTGTATTTCAGGGGTGCACAGGAAGTTTCACACGCGATTGGAGTAGGGTACGTGTATTACTGGGCTGCGCATGATGTTTCACACGCGATTTTGCTGTCAGAGCGGGGAACGCGTATTTCGGGGGTGCGCAGGGAGTCCTACACGTGAATTGGCAGTGTGGGTCCTCCCAGGTGTCCCCTCTACCCCCTCCACGGCCCCTGCAGGCAGCCCACACCAGAGGGGACTACCCTGCACCCCTGGTCATATCCCGCAGGCAGCCCATCCACCATGGGCATGCCCCCCAGCCAAGCCACATGTCACGTTGCAATATGATCACCAGCTCATGTCTCCCAGCACCCCCACCCTCCAGCAGTGAGGGGCACCTGACAGCAGGCCCCCACTCATGTCCCACACATGTCCCCCTGCACCCCCACCCCCCAGCAGTCAGGGGCACCTGCCAGCAGGCCCCCACTCATGTCCCACACATGTCTACCTGCACACCCACCACCCAGCAGTCAGGGGCACCTGCCAGCAGGCCCCCACACATGTCCCATACATGTCTCCCTGCACCCCCACCCCCAGCAGTCAGGGGCACCTGCCAGCAGGCCCCCACACATGTCCCCCAGCACCCCCACCCCCCAGCAGTCAGGGGCACCTGCCAGCAGGCCCCCACTCATGTCCCACACATGTCCCCCTGCACCCCCACCCCCCAGCAGTCAGGGGCACCTGCCAGCAGGCCTCCACTCATGTCCCCCAGCACCCCCACCCCCCAGCAGTCAGGTGCACCTGCCAGTAGGCCCCCACACATGTCCCCCAGCATCCCCACCCCCCATCATTGACAGGCACCTGCCAGCAGGCCCCCACTCATGTCCCCCAGCACCCCCACCCCCAGCAGTCAGGGGCACCTGCCAGCAGGCCCCCACACATGTCACCCAGCACCCCCACCCCCCAGCAGTCAGGGGCACCTGCCAGCAGGCCCCCACTCATGTCCCACACATGTCCACCTCCTCCTCACCCCCCAGCAGTGAGGGGCACCTGCCAACAGGCCCCCACTCATGTCCCCCAGCACCCCCACCCCCCAGCAGTCAGGGGCACCTGCCAGCAGGCCCCCACTCATGTCCCACACATGTCCCCCTGTACCCCCACCCCCCAGCAGTCAGGGGCAGCTGCCAGCAGGCCCCCACACATGTCCTCCTGCACCCCCACCCCCCAGCAGTCAGGGGCACCTGCCAGCAGGCCCCCACTCATGTTCTCCCCGACAGGTCATCACACTCCAGACCCATGCCCCTCATGGCCACCCAAATCCCACCCCAGTCCAAACACCCCACATTGAATTCCCAAAGTCATAATAGAAAATACATAACCAGCATGGCCATGAATCAATGTCCCTCAGACCCATGCAATGGTGACACATGACTGTGAAAAGATCAACATTGTGACATGCACAAAACAAAAGAGATAAGACCCATCAGTAAAGTATATAATAAATGTGTATTCAATAAGTAACCAAATGAATTTAAAAAAACACACAATAATGGAAATAATGAAGAAAAAGCTGCATGTCCAAAATATTCAAAAAAATGTGTGAAAGCAGAATCCAAATCAATCCAAAAGCAAATGGGTCCAAAGAGTCTGTCCGTCCAACCAAATCCAAAGTGTAAAAATAAGACACATCCATTGATCCATGGTAAAAAAGAAACTTAAATGAAGTGAAATCCAGTGTAGAACTATATACAAAGTACAAATCCAGGGTCCATGAGCCCAACCATTGAAAGGAAACCTACAAAAACCCTACCTAATGAACAACTATATAGAAAAAGGTGGGGCATTTTCCAAGCGCCCCAAATGAAATGAAAACCAAAAGGAAACCTAACACTAATTAACTATATACAATGGCAGCGGGCTAGTCCGATGGCTCACTTCCTGATTTCCCGGGCCAGGGCATCATCGAACTCCTGCTCGATGTCCCGGAGGAGGTCCTCTTCTAAGGCCCCGAGGGTTCGCAGGGACGATGACATCCGGACCTCCAGGCCCCTGCAAATTGCCTCGAGGCACTCGGCCCGCCTTGGAGCCCTTTGCATGGAGTTCTCCGCCCTGACCATCGTGAGCCGTGCCTCTTCCGCCCGCTGCCGCTCCGCATCTATAGCATGACCTAACCACTGCCACATGGAAGACACTTCCCGTCCTGGGTCCTCCTGCCCTCCGGCCGATGCCTGCCCCTCCGATGTCGAAGGCCCCGAGCCATCATGGCTCCCACCTTGTTGCTGCTGCTGCTGTGCCTGTGCCCGTGCCCTGGCTCCTGCTGCCTGCACATCCTCCTCCGGCTGGGGTGCAGTTGTTGAGGTGGCCACCCCTGCTGGACGTCCGACTCCCGACTGTGGCAGGGATGTGTCCTCCACCAGCATGGCCGCACGGTCAGAGGCAGCTCCACAGGGTACCCAGGTGATACATGGGTGGGAAGATGGCACGGAGGACGACTGGCGCATAGGGGGTTCAGGTGAGGAGGGGGTCAAAACAAGGTTCAGCAAACGGAGGAATCCGGCCTGGGTGACCTGTCCCAGTAGGCTGACGTGGTCAATGAGCCATTCGAGATGGCGTGCAGTCTCCGCATGAAAAGACTGCAGGTGACTTCGCATGGCCCGTTGACGCAATGCCACCCCACCCAGGACAGGCTCAACCCGGTCCCGGATAGCCACATCCGCAGGGAGAGGAAGGCCAGTTGCTGTAAGCAGATCCCCTCCCTGAAAACGGGTCTGGACGTAGGCATCCCTGCTGGTGCGGGATGATGCAGTCACAGGATCGGGGACAGGATTGCACACAGGCACCTCCGCCGTGGCCTGTGCTGCCTCCTGTCCCTGCCCCTGCACTGCACCACTGGCACCAGTGGAATCCTCAATTCCAGACCCCGTCTCTGTCCCTTGCGCGGCCTCCTCCTCCACCAAACCCCCCACCAACCTGGATGACTCCGTACCATCTTCCTTCGCTGCCCCTTCTGCTGCCAAGGAGTCCAACTCCGACCTCTGCCTCTTGGACCTACCCTTGGCAGCTGCGGCCTGGGACGCGGCACCAGACTCCTCACTCCCTGACGAGATCACAACCTGGGAGGGGAGCCGGGCCTTGCGTCTCCGGCTGGTGGTGTGATCCCCGCTGCTGTGCTCCACAGCACCCTCTACGCCCTCTTCATCAGTTGACGCTGCAGACAGGGAGAGATAGGAGACAGGCATCAGGACACTGTACAATGGACTGATACACATATGCCAGTTGCACATGAGTGGCAGTGTCAAACTTCAGACATGGCATCACAATCCCCAACACACATGGCATGTCAACTCACACACCTGAGCAATTCCACAGCCATATGGCAACAGCCAGCACCATCCATACAAATACAACAGTATGAGCAGCCAAAGGTGAGCCAGACATCACATGAAACACAGGGAGTGCACTAGACATGCACTCACGCCACCACACTTACATGCATGTGTACACCTCCACCAACTGTCGCAGTGATGAGATTGGCATCCATGTCACATCTGGCAATCAGTCTTCTACATATCAGTGTCCCAAGCATCCATGTTGCATCACTGTTGCACCCTTGTGAAATATACACACATGCACATGTACACGGTGCAGATACATGCAGCTGGAACCGACATCCATGTGTGACACCACAACCATGCCAACTTACATACACAGTCATTCAAGCATGTGTGCTCACACATCTGCATTTGGCATGCAAGCTTACACACACATGCACCATCCATGTGTCTCACACATGAGAGTACTCGCATGTGTTAGCCTCACGGCCCTGTACACACACATCCATACATGGCCCTACAAAACCACATGTGCAACCTGCACACTACTGGCACACCACCACACGCACAGCTTACAATCAGTATGCATGTACACCTACCGCTCGACTCCAGACGGGTCTGACTCTCAAGGACCTGGACGTGGAGCGCTAGGGATATGCGTTCCAGGACCCTCTTTTGATGTTCCAACAGGTGGCCCCTTAGCATCCGCTGCCTTCAAGAGGTGACGGGCCTTGTTGAGGGTCCTGGACCTGAAGTACTCCCAGCGCTTCTTGACATGTTGGAATTTTCAGACTGCCACCCAGCTCTGCGTTGATGGCAGTCTCGATGTCCGTCCAGATCCTGGTCCGTCCTTCCTTGTCAGCGCGCGAACTTCCGAAGAGGGAATCATACTGCCCCAGGACTTGCTCCACCAGGACACCAACTTCGGTGGCAGTGAAGCTGGTGGCCCTCTGCTTCTCTGGCTGGGGGTTGCCAGTGCTGCCAGATGGTGGTGTGCCCGACATGGCTCCCCAGAGGCAGGCGTGGGTGGGCAACTGGGTCCTGGGGCTGGGCTGTGGAGCGATGGTATCCCAGTCGGGAGTCTTCAGTTCCAGCAGGGGTGGTCACAGCAACTGCACCCCTGCACATGGCTGATGTGAAGATAGCAATTAGCAGGGCACGTGGGCAGCAGGCAGGCAGGCAGCAGCAGATGGCAGGTGGGAGTGTGCTCGGGGCTCTTTGGGGCAGGAAAATGGCCTTCAGGCCAGGAGCGTGGTCTTCCGTGTGTTTTTGCATGGCCAGCTTGATACGGAGTGATTCAGCACGTGAATATCTTGCACGCCAGCGTGTAATTCGAGGAAAGGGCCTCAGTGCGTAAGCGCGTCAGCGCACGCACGCGATTCCATTGGACCAAAGGCCCTTAGCGCGTAGGCGCGTAAGTTACATTGCGCGCGCGGGCGTTTCCCTCATAACATGTGATGACAGAGCACACGTGGATAAACTGCACGTCCGAGCGTCATTGCGTGTAATTGGATGAAAGCGCCCGCGTACACTGACGTGTACGTGTGGGTCGGTTTAAAAGCTACGTGTGGACGCCATTTCCTTGTACGTGCTTTTCGTGGAGAGTGAGTGGGTGAAATCTATACTTCTTGTCGGTTCACACGCGATTACTTCACAGCGTTTCTAGTTCGTACTCCCTGTTACCTCTGACAGCTCTTTTCTGATTTTTTGTTGGGCCTGTTTCCTCAAACAGAGTTCACTTCTCCTTTTGTCCTGTCTCCTCAGACAGTGTACAATTCTTCTTTTGGCGGGGGTGTTGCCAACGTGCACACACGCGTATTTTTCATGTTCTTTTTCCAGGCAGACGGTGAGTTCCGCACGTACTTAGCAACTGTGCTTGTGTGTCGCATTCCCCTTCAGAGGTCATTGTAGGCTGCGTGTATTACGCGTACGCTTATTTTTGTGTTTCTGGGTGCCACAGCGTAGTGCGAGTTCATTTTTTCACGCACGTGGTCTACGAGGGGTTGCGTGCACGTTTATTTTTGATTTTGGGCTGCCTGTACATTGCGTGACCCGTCATCTTCCCCCAGGGGTCCCAGACAGCCTTGTTAGAGCACTAGGGTATGAATTCCATCTGGTATCCTACTCCTTTGACGCCCAATCGCCCAGGACAATAGTTTACTGCAACTCCCATACGCACAACAACATCAGTGCCATGGCTGGGAGGTGACCAAGCGGTAAGGGAGGCAAAGGTGGCCGACCCTCAAAAGGTGGGCGTGGTGGGCGCGGTAGGGGATGTGGCCGGGATTTGCAGGGTGTCCCTATGCCCCCATGTGTGGAGGAACAATCAGGGACACCCATTCCCCCCCCATGGTTGAGGGAAACGTGGCTGACACCATCCAAGCTCAGCCCCTGTTGGACCAGCCCATTGTGGCACCTGACCTGGCACAGGATGACTCCTGTCAAGTCGAGGGCAGTATATTCTTTCGAACAATGGATCTGTACAAGGCCCTGATCAATGTAAGGGAGAGGCCACTGTGGCATGTGTACCCTCTTATTCAATGCCCAGAGGCCTGCACAGAGTCTCTGTTGTCTACTGGGTTTCAATATTCTTAGTACTGGGTTATTAAAAGTACTGTGGATTGGTTGAATAATCCCACGTGACTCCATGTTCCTGATAATCTTTGTGTGATTCCATGGATGCTCGAGGTAGCCGGTATTGTCTTACACATACTGGCACCATATTAGGGTCAGTAGGTATAGTTGTATAGTGAAGAAAGGTATGAACCTACAGAAATCCATAAATATTTGTATTATTTTTGTTTCTGCTCTTCTGTCTCACAGGCATCAGCCATGCTGATCTGTTCTTCTAATATTTGACGGAAGCCTGGAAATATTTCTGGGATGTCCATTTCTAAGGTATCTTCTGGTTTGCTAGAGAGGTCTTTGCTTATGGTATCTACCTGGGCGGTTGACTCCTTAGTATTGTGAGAAACCAGAAGGTGTCTCACCCACTAGTCCCCGGGTCTCTGTCATTCAGGTGGCCAGGACATGGCCATCGCTTTTGGATCCAGTTCCTTGTGGTGGACCAGTGCAGGAGGATCACTTGGGTGAGGGGTCCTCGGGGAGTGGGAGTGGGACACCAGATGGTGAGACACAGTATCCCTCTATTCCCTGTAACACCTTTATCCCATCCTAATCAATGGGATATTCAGAAACTCCCCCCTCCCTTTCCTGCACAAGCAGTTTTACACAGACAGCCTGCACTGGGAGAAACAGACTCACACCTGAGCTGTGTACCAAGGGTCCTCCTGCGCAACTGACCAAAGTGGGGAGCAGCAGCAGATGCTGTGGCATCGTCCTTAGCTCCAAGAACAAAGAAGCGACAGAGAACAACACAGCTGGTGAGTTGGGGAGACCAATGCCAGACCCGTCTGTGTTGAAGTCAAGGTTGCAAGCAGCAACATTGTAAAATGAACGTTGGAACAAACATTGTTAAACGCGTGTGATGAAAAACGTGAGTGAAGCTAAATTTCTGGTGAATATTCGAACATTAAAAGGAAAGATACAATACTGTTGACAGAGTGGTCTGGCACTGCTCAGTCGAAGGTCTCTGTATGGTATCCTGACAAAAGAAATTAAAATAGAAGATTAATGTGAAGTGTAAATTGTGTAAAGTGAATCGAAGTGGTCCTGCGACGGTTTAAGCAAAACCCATTGCACATTCGAAAGTCTTAAATTCTGGAATCAAAAGGGGTCTGAGCCCCAACGAGGGAGACCAAATTGTGAACAATGTAGATAAGTGGTCTGAGCCCGTACGAGGGCGACCAGTCTTGAACTTATGAAAGTGAAAACCTTGACAAAGGAAAGGAACTTTGGTGTTTTGTTTGTTATATCAGACCCTCTGCAATAAGAGGTTGTCATAGCGAGAGAGACTTTGGCAGAAGGCCCTGATGCCTAGGTAATGAACTGTTACCTTGTGGCCAAGAAGCCAGAGTGTGCGCAAAGCCCGCACATGGAGCGTTGCCCCATGCAGAAAACGTGGGGAATGGAAATCAACTGCTCAACTATGCAGACATATCATATCTTGAACACCTAGTAGCTTGCTCCCATCTTTAGATTTAGCTTTAGATAGGCGTTCTGCCAACCCATTGAAGTTCAATAAACACCTTTGAACTGTGATCACTTGTGTCTGTCTTCACTGTTTGATACCATGCCTTCCTTACAGTATCAAGGTAGTTACTTGTGACTTTGAATACTATCTCATCTTCCAGGGTTTCACAGGTAACCATCAAATTCCCCCCTTGTTGAGTATAATGAGTTTCATGTCAGTGACCATCAGAATTGTCATAGAAGGATCAATGATAAGGTTGGCTAAATCCATAGAAAAGTGTTTAGAATCAACATGCATTCAAATTAAAGTATCCAGAGATAAAATGATGCTTTCAGGATCATGATTATCAACCAGTATTTGCGACAAGCCTTCGTGCTGAAGAATATCATTTAAGCTAATAAATGCCTCTCCATTAAACAAGGCCTGTCTTTTTCTCATTTTAAGTGGCAATATGTATTGTCGGGTATTTCCTGGAATAAGGACTTCTTCTTTGATTTAAACTTCCACAGCATAAGGCAGCAATTGGGCTGACTGAAATGCCTTTTCTAGATCATTGAAGTCCATCAAGTTTGCTCCAATTCTGGACCACACTTTGGTATTAATAAGATCTACATTAGTTGTAAATCAATTATGCATGCCATTGCCAATATAAATATCAGAAATGACATCTCTCACAACCCAACAATTATGGATGACCTTGTTATTTCCAATTTGGATCTCCAGCATGCACCTGCTGGTCACCATATGTTTTGAATCCATTGCATCAAGTCCAGATTCCCATTTATCATTCAGATTAAACGTGGCAATCTTCTAATCCTTTTGTAATTTCCAGAGGAATATTTTGCTAATGAAACTTCTTTATTGAGTTAAGCAAACTTTGGAGAGAACTATTTCCTCACCTTCATTGAGTAAAATAGGGAATAATATGAGGTCTCCTTTTCTTTGAAGTGAGGTTGAACTGCCGATTCTATTTCCCAAGTTATCCTCCGGTTGACCTTAGTCCTCACTGGAGGTCTGCTGTGGGTACACTTTCAGTATGTTTCTCTTCAAAGTGAGAACCACTCATTGTTTGAAGGAAGATTTATTCTCAAAGTTTCTGTGGATGTCTCTTTATTTATTCTTGTTCTTTCACTGACATGACAGTCATGTGTGGGACTTGAGTGTTTTGGAAGTGAATCTCTACTCAGTCAGTATGACATTCAATGAAATGATCAGTGCCATTCAGCATGACATAGTTGGCACTTCTTGTTAGTTTGATAATGCAGCGAGTTTGGGCCAAGAGGACACGGTTCATACAATCTATCCAGGGCAAACACCTCCAACGTAAATAATTTTCCAGTAAAACAGATGTTGCCTAAGGAGCCATGTTAATTACCGGACGGGTGAGTCCATGTCACCCAGTTATGATTTTGATTTCAATAACCCCATCTACTGAGATTTGCTTCCTGTCCAAGTTGTGCAGCTTCTCCACTGAGCGGTTTGAGGGAAATCCAATGACTTTTGCCCTTCCTTGCTTGGAGCCCTGTATATATAAGATCTGTTAAGCCACGCTGTCTCTGAACTTGAACAGGTGTGAAAAAACTTTCATCTCTCATCTCCAACAGAGAAAGTGTGAGTTAGTGGATAATTCAGACCGCATTTGGTTGATGTTTTGAACTTCATATGGTTGACTTTGGGCAGTCCCCTATGGGGCATTCTCCTCAGGCTCAAGTTCATGTGGGTTGGCCAAGGACGCTGCAGGAATGAAAACACACTTCAGTATTTTATATGGGATGGGAATGTCCCTTTTTTCTGTGGGTTCCAGATTACTGCTACAGCTTGGATTGTGAGGCCTAGAAAAACCCAAAGATGGAAGAGTAACCTTTTGTTTTGGGGTTTCTGTAGAAATGATTGGATTTTGTTCATCTTGGGTAACACGTCTAGGGGTTTCTTCTTTACTCGCTGTCTTTTCATTCAAATTCTTTGTTGGACTTCTTTTAGCTTTGATTCTCTGTTCTTTGGAATGGGGGCATTACATTTGGGAAAGAAGCAATGCTGGGGTTCTCCTCCACAGAGTTCTCTTCTTTATTAAATGTAATGGTTGCATTTTTCTCCTCACTAAACTTCACTTTTTATTTTTCTCTGGAATTATTTCAAGGAATAAAAGGGGTTCGCTATTGGCATTTGACAGTTTTTCAGCAAACTTAGTGGTATTTTCATGTGCAGTAAAATAAGCTTCCTATTAGCCCTGGGATATCTTTTGTCACCTTCCCCTTTTCCACTTCTCCTTGTTTGTTTTTGATTGGAAGAATTTACTGTTGCCATTTTCCACACTGACCTGTTGATTCATTCTGGCTGAGGTTTCTATAAACATTAGAATTAGGATTTCCCTGTTGGCAGCTCATGAATTGACCAAAGCTCTATGCCAATTGCTTGACTGGTCACTGCAGTTGTGAGAATCTCTCTTCATTTTCTGGACTACATGGTCTTCTTTGGCCATATCTCTGTTCTCCTCTAGAAGAGTAACTGTCTATTCTAGGGGATTAGTTCTGAGAGCTATTGTTATATGTATTGTTGCATCTCCACTCACCCTGCTACTGGGGTCTGTTATCCTGGAACCCAGGAGGAGGCAGGAAATGTTCTTGGTAATTTGTCTTAGGAGGTAATGAGTGGCTTCTCTCCCTGATTTGAATTTCTCTAGGAACCTACTCCTGGGTTCTGAGTATTTATCTCTATCGGATGAACATATTTGTAGCCTAGGATTGGCTTTGATCCTAAATACCGAGGAATTATGTAAGTCTCTGTTTTTTTTTGGATAATTATTTTGAACTTTTTGGCTGACTTTGAACAGAGAGTATTCTCGGTCTGTTAGGTTCCTTAACAGAGGAATAGCTATTTGGCCCCCTTGTCTCTTAAGTCCACCTGAGGAGTAGTCTTCACATGAGCTACCTTAATGGTGGCTGAAGCAGGCATTTGTTTGTGGTTCATCTCTTTGTGTTTGTGAATTGTAGGCATCTGTACTTCATAGATCCTCGTAGCCTACATGATTATCCATTCAGAAGTTCTCGAGTCCTAAAAATCACACTAAGTGACACTACGAATTTTGTAAGGGCATGGAAGAAAGTGGTTTTGAAGTCTCTACATTCGGAATCGACACGCTGAGAAATCTGGGCAAATGAGCGCTTGAGTTGTTGTGGAAACTCATTAAGTTGTAGGCTGCATTGCGTGATGCTTGGGGATTTATGTAACTGGAAAAATATTTCAAAATTATTACCTTGTAAGAGAACCATTTGTAGTGGTTTTGTTCTTCCACCCCCAGCACAAAAACTAGAAAACTCTGGAGAGAACGTACATTTTTACAAAATCTGTTTTTTTGATAATTCTTCAATAAAAATGATGCCATCATCTGTTCCTACCATTCTATATGTTCCCAAACAGGATATTTAGCATTTTTATGGTAAGAGGTCAAAACATTTTTATGGCCTTTATCTGTTTGATTGGGTCTTTCACACATTGGGCCTCATTACGACCCTGGCGGAAGACCATGGTGCTCTTAGCACCATGGTCCATGCCGGTAAGTTACTGACTCCGCCATGGAGAAAGGGAGAATGACCACCCCATTACAAGGTTGGTGGGGAGGTAATTCCCCCTTCCTGCATGGCCCTTCCCCATTCCCATTTTTGCCCCATAGGGCTCAATGGGAATGGGGAAGGCGCTAAGTACGGTGCCGCAAATTACAGCACCGTACTTAGCACCAAGGTCCCTACTTTAACGGCTGGTAAAATCAGCCGTTAAGGTCGGGTCCCGCAAAGGGACCTCGTAATTAGGCGCTAATAGGTTAACGGCGCTGCAGCCTTTTACGGCGCTTTTAACCCATTAGCGCCTGGGCCGCAATGAGGCCCATTGTATTTGTAGTTTTCTTTTTATATGTCTCTTTCCTTGAATCCAGCTTTCTTTGTTAGAATCAGAGACACTACTCAAATCCCCTTCCCTCCTTGCATACCCTCCCCCTTGTCACTACGACTGTAAGGAGGAGGTTTCCAGTGTGCATGGTACTTGGGGCCCTTCTTCATATTCCTTTCCCATTGGTCATCTGGGAAATAGGCTTCAAACCTTTTCTGAGGGGCTGGATATATGGCATGTCATCATATGGTCGCTCAAACTCAGTGTTTCACTATGTACCAAGGGGATCAGGAGCATAACCATAGTCCCTGGCTTAGATAGGTGTTTTTTTAAATGATCTTTCTAGGTTGCATTTTCAGTCCTGACTCACTCATCCTCTGTTTGGGTGTCCTCTCACTCCCTTTCCTGTCAACCCGTCATGCTAAGTTTGCCACTGCCCTCTCACCTTGGTTTCCTTGTATTCCTCTGTATTAGACAGGGAAATCAAATCTTCCTTTGTATCTGGGTGAGTTTGGGAAGAAGAAAACCACCAGCACGACACTGGGAGAAATTTGGCAACCGCAATGATTGGGGATAATCTCCCTACTTCCGTGAAATGTATTGGTCTACTAGTTTTAGACTGTGATTCTGAATTTGCTTGAACATCTTCAATTTTATTTCTCAATCTAGTATTATTATCTATTTCAAATATGATGTGCTCTTTACACTGTACTAGCTCTTCCCAAGACTCATTCAGACTAGCCAGGCTAGTGTTAAATGCCCTCATTTCGAAAGCCAGTGCTTCATTCATATTTTGTAATTCCTTCTGTAATGAGTATTTTTCTTTCGATAAATGTTTGTTTCTTCTACTGACTCATGACTTCTGTCAGTTAGTTAACTCTTTCTTCAGGCGTTCAATCTCTGATTTTGTGTGATTAAGATTTTTACATAACATTTCATTTTTTGCTCTTCTAAGAGTTTGGCAGTAAGTACAGCGGACGGAATTACCATTGCTGCTGTAGTGTCCCTCAGAATTACTGCCACATTATGAGTGCACAGGTAGAGCAGAAAGTTTTGGATCTCCAGGTTTGCAACAGTTAGTGTCAGCATGGTGTTGGAAGTGTTTGTTGAAATTTTGGCCCTTACATGTCCTTTCAGAGTTCATTGGGCGAACATGTGTCTTCATTTCAATCACCTTTTTGCATTTACCTTCAACTTTCAGGTGGTGGTAACTGCACTGTGCTTTTGGTGGAATTACCACCGATTTCTGATGGTAATCTGGGGGTATTTCAATTTGTAATAAGGTAGAATTAGCATTTTTGATGCTAGTGCAAAGTCCATTGTCAGAGATGCCACAGGGCCTAATAACACCATGTAAATGAATATATATTCTAAATTCTAGTAGGCATTCTAAACATTTTTATTGCTTCTAGCTAGGCTATACAATTGTGCTCACTGATAACATTGCTGATTTTTGGCCATGAATGTACTGACTGATAGGAATTAAATTCAAAAGCACCTGATTTTTTCCAGTATCAAAAAAAAATATGCTATCCGAGAAATTATACTTGAACAACTAACATGGAAAAACAAACATCCATTCTAATCTGCTCTCCTCGATAAGTGTGGGGTTGTGACTGCATTGGCTATGTGCAGGTCATTTAAATGTACATAATATCAGGGTAATTCATAGAATTTCGCACAAAAGTGGCGCACGTGGCTGGCGCACAGTGTGCACGTGCGAATGTCTGCGCCAGCCGCATGCGCTAAAATCGATTTCCGCGCACAGCGTATTCATGGATTTTAGCCTCCAAAACCAGCCGTGGCGCAGAGTGGCGCACCGACCCTGCAGCAGCGCCAGTTACGCCCCCAAGAACGCCCTCGCGCAAGGAAAAGCCATCAAAATTCCCAATTCAGCGCAAAGGGCTGCGCTAACCCTGGACCAGTTTACAGGGCTGCCAAACAGCAAACGCCAGGCGGGGAATTACTGGGGTGCGTGTGAAGTTTCACACGCGGAAGGGCCTGTGCGAATGGGGTACGTGTATTGCTGGGGTTCGCGGGAAGTTTCAAATGCGATTTCAGCAGGGTACGTGTATTACGGGGTTCGCGGGAACTTTCACATGCGATTGGCCTGGGTACGTGTATTTCAGGGGTGCGCGGGAAGTTTCACACGCGATTGGCCTGGGTACGTGTATTGCGGGGGTGCACGGGAAGTTTCACACGCGATTGGCCTGGGTACATGTATTTCGGGGGTGCGCGGAAGTTTCACACGTGATTGGCCTGGGTACGTGTATTTCAGGGGTGCACAGGAAGTTTCACACGCGATTGGAGTAGGGTACGTGTATTACTGGGCTGCGCATGATGTTTCACACGCGATTTTGCTGTCAGAGCGGGGAACGCGTATATCGGGGGTGCGCAGGGAGTCCTACACGTGAATTGGCAGTGTGGGTCCTCCCAGGTGTCCCCTCTACCCCCTCCACGGCCCCTGCAGGCAGCCCACACCAGAGGGGACTACCCTGCACCCCTGGTCATATCCCGCAGGCAGCCCATCCACCATGGGCATGCCTCCCAGCCAAGCCACATGTCACGTTGCAATATGATCACCAGCTCATGTCTCCCAGCACCCCCACCCCCCAGCAGTGAGGGGCACCTGACAGCAGGCCCCCACTCATGTCCCACACATGTCCCCCTGCCCCCCCACCCCCCAGCAGTCAGGGGCACCTGCCAGCAGGCCCCCACTCATGTCCCACACATGTCTCCCTGCACACCCACCCCCCAGCAGTCAGGGGCACCTGCCAGCAGGCCCCCACACATGTCCCATACATGTCTCCCTGCACCCCCACCCCCAGCAGTCAGGGGCACCTGCCAGCAGGCCCCCACACATGTCCCCCAGCACCCCCACCCCCCAGCAGTCAGGGGCACCTGCCAGCAGGCCCCCACTCATGTCCCCCAGCACCCCCACCCCCCAGCAGTCAGGGGCACCTGCCAGCAGGCCCCCACTCATGTCCCACACATGTCCCCCTCCTCCCCACCCCCCAGCAGTCAGGGGCACCTGCCAACAGGCCCCCACTCATGTCCCCCAGCACCCCCACCCCCCAGCAGTCAGGGGCACCTGCCAGCAGGCCCCCACTCATGTCCCACACATGTCCCCCTGTACCCCCACCCCCCGGCAGTCAGGGGCAGCTGCCAGCAGGCCCCCACACATGTCCTCCTGCGCCCCCACCCCCCAGCAGTCAGGGGCACCTGCCAGCAGGCCCCCACTCATGTCCTCCCCGACAGGTCATCACACTCCAGACCCATGCCCCTCATGGCCACCCAAATCCCACCCCAGTCCAAACACCCCACATTGAATTCCCAAAGTCATAATAGAAAATACATAACCAGCATGGCCATGAATCAATGTCCCTCAGACCCACGCAATGGTGACACATGGCTGTGAAAAGATCAACATTGTGACATGCACAAAACAAAAGAGATAAGACCCATCAGTAAAGTATATAATAAATGTGTATTCAATAATTAACCAAATGAATTAAAAAAAAACACACAATAATGGAAATAATGAAGAAAAAGCTGCATGTCCAAAATATTCAAAAAAATGTGTGAAAGCAGAATCCAAATCAATCCAAAAGCAAATGGGTCCAAAGAGTATGTCCGCCCAACCAAATCCAAAGTGTAAAAATAAGACACATCCATTGATCCATGGTAAAAAAGAAACTTAAATGAAGTGAAATCCAGTGTAGAACTATATACAAAGTACAAATCCAGGGTCCATGAGCCCAACCATTGAAAGGAAACCTACAAAAACCCTACCTAATGAACAACTATATAGAAAAAGGTGGGGCATTTTCCAAGCGCCCCAAATGAAATGAAAACCAAAAGGAAACCTAACACTAATTAACTATATACAATGGCAGCGGGCTAGTCCGATGGCTCACTTCCTGATTTCCTGGGCCAGGGCATCATCGAACTCCTGCTCGATGTCCCGGAGGCGGTCCTCTTCTAAGGCCCCGAGGGTTCGCAGGGACGATGACATCCGGACCTCCAGGCCCCTGCGAATTGCCTCGAGGCACTCGGCCCGCCTTGGTGCCCTTTGCATGGAGTTCTCCGCCCTGACCATCGTGAGCCGTGCCTCTTCCGCCCGCTGCCGCTCCACATCTATAGCATGGCCTAACCACTGCCACACGGAAGACACTTCCCGTCCTGGGTCCTCCTGCCCTGCGGCCGATGCCTGCCCCTCCGATGTCGAAGGCCCCGAGCCATCATGGCTCCCACCTTGTTGCTGCTGCTGCTGTGCCTGTGCCCGTGCCCTGGCTCCTGCTGCCTGCACATCCCCCTCCGGCTGGGGTGCAGTTGTTGAGGTGGCCACCCCTGCTGGACGTCCGACTTCCGACTGTGGCAGGGATGTGTCCTCCACCAGCATGGCCGCACGGTCAGAGGCAGCTCCACAGGGTACCCAGGTGATACATGGGTGGGAAGATGGCACGGAGGACGACTGGCGCATAGGGGGTTCAGGTGAGGAGGGGGTCAAAGCAAGGTTCAGCAAACGGAGGAATCCGGCCTGGGTGACCTGTCCCAGTAGGCTGACGTGGTCAATGAGCCATTCGAGATGGCGTGCAGTCTCCCCATGAAAAGACTGCAGGTGACTTCGCATGGCCCATTGACGCAACGCCACCCCACCCAGGACAGGCTCAACCCGGTCCCGGATAGCCACATCCGCAGGGAGAGGAAGGCCAGTTATTGTAAGCAGATCCCCTCCCTGAAAACGGGTCTGGACGTAGGCATCCCTGCTGGTGCGGGATGATGCAGTCACAGGATCGGGGACAGGATTACACACAGGCACCTCCGCGGTGGCCTGTGCTGCCTCCTGTCCCTGCACTGCACCACTGGCACCAGTGGAATCCTCAATTCCAGACCCCGTCTCTGTCCCTTGCGCGGCCTCCTCCTCCACCAAACCCCCCACCAACCTGGATGACTCCGTACCATCTTCCTTCGCTGCCCCTTCTGCTGCCAAGGAGTCCAACTCTGACCTCCGCCTCTTGGACCTACCCTTGGCAGCTGCGGCCTGGGACGCGGCACCGGACTCCTCACTCCCTGACGAGATCACAACCTGGGAGGGGAGCCGGGCCTTGCGTCTCCGGCTGGTGGTGTGATCCCCGCTGCTGTGCTCCACAGCACCCTCTACGCCCTCTTCATCAGTTGACGCTGCAGACAGGGAGAGATAGGAGACAGGCATCAGGACACTGTACAATGGACTGATACACACATGCCAGTTGCACATGAGTGGCAGTGTCAAACTTCAGACATGGCATCACAATCCCCAACACACATGGCATGTCAACTCACACACCTGAGCAATTCCACAGCCATATGGCAACAGCCAGCACCATCCATACACATACAACAGTATGAGCAGCCAAAGGTGAGCCAGACATCACATGAAACACAGGGAGTGCACTAGACATGCACTCACGCCACCACACTTACATGCATGTGTACACCTCCACCAACTGTCGCAGTGATGAGATCGGCATCCATGTCACATCTGGCAATCAGTCTTCTACATATCAGTGTCCCAAGCATCCATGTTGCATCACTGTTGCACCCTTGTGAAATATACACACATGCACATGTACACGGTGCAGATACATGCAGCTGGAACCGACATCCATGTGTGACACCACAACCATGCCAACTTACATACACAGTCATTCAAGCATGTGTGCTCACACATCTGCATTTGGCATGCAAGCTTACACACACATGCACCATCCATGTGTCTCACACATGAGAGTACTCGCATGTGTTAGCCTCACGGCCCTGTACACACACATCCATACATGGCCCTACAAAACCACATGTGCAACCTGCACACTACTGGCACACCACCACACGCACAGCTTACAATCAGTATGCATGTACACTTACCGCTCGACTCCAGACGGGTCTGACTCTCAAGGACCTGGACGTGGAGCGCTAGGGATATGCGTTCCAGGACCCTCTTTTGATGTTCCGACAGGTGGCCCCGGCGCCCCTTAGCATCCGCTGCCTTCAAGAGGTGACGGGCCTTGTTGAGGGTCCTGGACCTGAAGTACTCCCAGCGCTTCTTGACATGTTGGAATTTTCGGACTGCCACCCCCTCTGCGTTGATGGCAGTCACAATGTCCGTCCAGATCCTGGTCCGTCCTTCCTTGTCAGCGCGCGAACTTCCGAAGAGGGCATCATACTGCCCCAGGACTTGCTCCACCAGGACACCAACTTCGGTGGCAGTGAAGCTGGTGGCCCTCTGCCTCTCTGGCTGGGGGTTGCCAGTGCTGCCAGATGGTGGTGTGCCCGACATGGCTCCCCAGAGGCAGGCGTGGGTGGGCAACTGGGTCCTGGGGCTGGGCTGTGGAGCGATGGTATCCCAGTCGGGAGTCTTCAGTTCCAGCAGGGGTGGTCACAGCAACTGCACCCCTGCAGATGGCTGATGTGCAGATAGCAAATAGCAGGGCACGTGGGCAGCAGGCAGGCAGGAAGCAGCAGATGGCAGGTGGGAGTGTGCTCGGGGCTCTTGGGGGCAGGAAAATGGCCTTCAGGCCAGGAGCGTGGTCTTCCGTGTGTTTTTGCATGGCCAGCTTGATACGGAGTGATTCAGCACGTGAATATCTTGCACGCCAGCGTGTAATTCGAGGAAAGGGCCTTAGTGCGTAAGCGCGTCAGCGCACGCACGCGATTCCATTGGACCAAAGGCCCTTAGCGCGTAGGCGCGTAAGTTACATTGCGCGCGCGGGCGTTTCCCTCATAACATGTGATGACAGAGCACACGTGGATAAACTGCACGTCCGAGCGTCATTGCGTGTAATTGCATGAAAGCGCCCGCATACACTGACGTGTACGTGTGGGTCGGTTTAAAAGCTACGTGTGGACGCCATTTCCTTGTACGTGCTTTTCGTGGAGAGTGAGTGGGTGAAATCTATACTTCTTGTCGGTTCACACGCGATTACTTCACAGCGTTTCTAGTTCGTACTCCCTGTTACCTCTGACAGCTCTTTTCTGATTTTTTGTTGGGCCTGTTTCCTCAAACAGAGTTCACTTCTCCTTTTGTCCTGTCTCCTCAGACAGTGTACAATTCTTCTTTTGGCGGGGGTGTTGCCAACGTGCACACACGCGTATTTTTCATGTTCTTTTTCCAGGCAGATGGTGAGTTCCGCACGTACTTAGCAACTGTGCTTGTGTGTCGCATTCCCCTTCAGAGGTCATTCTAGGCTGCGTGTATTACGCGTACGCTTATTTTTGTGTTTCTGGGTGCCACAGCGTAGTGCGAGTTCATTTTTTCACGCACGTGGTCTACGAGGGGTTGCGTGCATGTTTATTTTTGATTTTGGGCTGCCTGTGCATTGCGTGACCCGTCATCTTCCCCCAGGGGTCCCAGACAGCCTTGTTAGAGCACTAGGGTACGAATTCCATCTGGTATCCTACTCCTTTGACGCCCAATCGCCCAGGACAATAGTTTACTGCAACTCCCATACGCACAACAACATCAGTGCCATGGCTGGAAGGTGACCAAGCGGTAATTGAGGCAAAGGTGGCCGACCCTCAAAAGGTGGGCGTGGTGGGCGCGGTAGGGGATGTGGCCGGGATTTGCAGGGTGCCCCTATGCCCCCATGTGTGGAGGAACAATCAGGGACACCCATTCCCCCCCCATGGTTGAGGGAAACGTGGCTGACACCATCCAAGCTCAGCCCCTGTTGGACCAGCCCATTGTGGCAGCTGACCTGGCACAGGATGACTCCCTGGCTGACTTCCAGGTCAGCAAGTCTATGCCACGTGTGACGGTGCAAGTTGTTGTCACCAATCCACGTGGATCTGGGGCAGCTATGTCATCTGCTGCCCCAAATATGCAGGGTGAGGGGGGCTGCAGGGGCAGCTGCAGCTCCATCCGCCCCAGCTCTGACTCTCCCAGCCAGGACAGTGTCAGTCCTGGTCCATCATACTGACGTTCTCCCTGACAACATCACACTCCAGCCAATGCCTGCACCAAGTCCCATGGTCAGTGTGCATTCGCACACTCCTACTACCCAGTCCACCGGTGCTCCTGCCCCTAGTGACCAGAGCAGTGTAAGCCACTCACGAGCCCCACCACCTTCGAAAAGAAAGAGGAAGAGTGCTCGTCCACTACAGGCTGATACCCCAGACACGGCTACACAGTCCGGCACGTCAAGGAAGCCTAGCTTCAATGAGGCTGAACGTGATGCACTTGTGGAGTATGTGTCCACACATGACCGCGAAATGTTGATTACTGCAGGGTGCAAGACCACACCTGGTCAACGTCAGGCACACTGGCAGACCGTCGTGGACATCATAAGTGGCCTTGGATTTGTGAGGCGCACAGCTGGTGATTGCTACAAGCGGTGGAATGACCTGAAACACAGGGCAAAGAAAAAGCTGGCCTCAAATCATGCCGCTACTCTGGTGACTGGCGGTGGGTCTCCACCAGAGGACAACAAACTCACTATACATGAGTATGTTGCTGGGACCTATGTCACAGAGGAACAGATCCAAGGTGTGGGAGAACTGCCAGATTACGAGGCATTGTCCGGTGTGTGATCCATGTGTATGTTGTGTGTGTGACGGGTTCTGATTGAGTGCCAGGTGAGGGTGTGTGTGCCTGAGTGGTTTGGGTCACCCATGTGCTTCATCCGAAACATTCTGCGGCCTTGGATTTGGGTATTACAGTATCCCTTCTGCCCACAGTAGACATTTTGTGCAACATTACGGCAGTTGCCCTTGAAGTGGCATCTTGCAACAACATTGTTCCGTATTTTTCAGTGTTCATCAGGCTGATTGTTTCAATTCTCCCACTTTCACTACGCATTTCTCAGCCCTATTGTCACATATGTGACATGCTTCTGTCATTCATTACACACCACATAGGCCCACATGTGTTACCTTGTTAGGTGAATGAGTACAGCATTCAGGCTGATTGAGAATTGGCCTGCTGACATTGATTTTTGGGTTCAGTTTGTATGTGGTACATGATAGTTGTTTCATGGGAGGTTTAAGTGAAGAACCATTGATGTGTACCTCAGCCTGCGATCAGTGTATTCTTGTACGCTGCATGTTTTGCAGTGAGTGGCACATGTGTAATATTGTCACACTATGTAGCATTTTTTATCTCATCATGTCCATCTCACATGGATGGGTGACAGTACTCATTCACTGACATATGGCAGTACTTGTCATATGTACCATGCCTATGGTACATGCCATCTGTGTGATGGCATGTGTCATGTATGTGGATTGGACATGCCACTCACAGGCCAATGTGTGATGGCACTGCTACCCAGCATGCAGCTAATGTGTTGCTCTTCCATCTTGGTGTCATCAGTGTCTGCCATTTGCCTCCCCGTCCAACTCAGTGACAGTGCATGCATGGGAGGGTTATAGTCATGTTGAACATGTGTCAATCATGTACTGGTTCTGAAGCTTGTCAGGCCTATTTGTGTGCCATGGTGCTAATGCCTGTTTCCACTTTTTGTCTTTCATGTTTTTGCAGGGGATGACGCACTTGATGCTGTTGAGGTTGAGGAGATGGTGCAGACCCAGGAGGGATCTCAGGCACGACCGGGCACCAGTGGGGGACATGGTGTGGTGGTGGGTGAGAACCCAATCTTGCTGCAGATCATTCTCTCCAGGGGTGTCTCTTCTGGGTGCACCTCCCCAGACCTCGATTCAGGTGCTGATTCCGATGATGAGACCTATGTGGCGTCGCAGGTAAGTCGTTCTGGCAGGGATTCTGTTCTGTCCATCCCACCTGCACCAGGGGTAGAACCCTCTATGGGGATGTCAGTGCTGGTAGGTCCGCCTTTGGTGGTTACGGATGCAGGGTCACACTCCACAACATCTGATCCTGTTCCTGGGCCAGCAGATCAGAGGGGGAATGCAGTCCTGCAGCCTCAGGCAGTGCGGCACAGCAAAGCGCAGTTCGCCTTGCCCCAAACAGGTGTGGTGCCCGCTGACGCAGTGGCCATATGCCACCATGCAAAACCACATGGGAGCAATCCATATACGGTATGGCAAACCAACAGGCAGCATCAGCTGAGATGATGGCTCAAGCAATGGAGAGGGTGGCCACTTCCATTGTCCCCCCTGAAAGGCAGATGGAGCAACTACAGCAGGCAACAGACTCCATTTGCCAATCACACAGGGAGGAAATGTTGGCGTCCAACAAGGACAGACGGGCGGCACTGGAGACTCTACGCCAATCAATATCAATAGAGTCCCAGGGCCACAGGGAAGCCCTGAGGGTAGAACTCCATCACCTCAGGGAGACTCTTGTTGACCTTGAGGCTTCCACTAACTTGAGGACAGAACAGCAGCTGGAGCGGCTCACACGTTCGTTCTCAGCTGAGATGCAGGCAACTCGGGAGGAGATCCGGGCATCACGTCAGGTGGTGCATGGGGATCTCCGCACTATAATCCTCCAGAACGAGACCTTCCACACCCGCATGCTTGCTGCCATGGAGGACCAGACCAGGGCTTTGCGTGGGCTGCCTCCCATAGTGCCACCACCTCCTGATGCAGCAGCAGAGGGTGGGGAGAGCGACAGCAGCGATTCTCTCACAATAGCGTAGCCGTGCAGGCCATGAGCCCATGGAGGTGTTTCTTTTTCCCAACATCCACACAGGTGGCTGTTGGTGTGCACCCTGTCCTTGGACCTCCTGGGTGGCCTCCCCCACACCCCTGGCCCCCACATGGCCATTTTTGATTTTTGATTTTTGATTTTTTTTCACAGTGTGTTGCCTTGTGTGGTTCCCGTGGGCATCCACTGTATTCCGGCTGGGCACATGCAGGCTTGTCCTGAGTTTGGGTTAGATGCTTGGGTTCGTGAGACACACACCCCTCCTGCTTCCCGTTTCCATCGGCTTGCAAAGGGTGTGCCCAAGTGACAGTGACTTACACAGTGACGTTGGACTCCCATGAGCTGTGTGGGCAGTCTGTAGTCAATACTGTGTATACATTCCTAGTGGATATTGTTGTTGTATTGTACACTGCATGGTGTATTGATATGTGCTTGTGCATCCATGTCTTCCTCCTAATTTGCAGGTTCCTTCCTCATGTCTTCACAAGGCCATCTACTTTGCAGATGGAGTTCATGTTGTATGCAGTACACTGGCACATTTGCGTGGCAGCAACACTCTACAGTTGGAAGGGGTCGATGTGCTGGCTTATTCAGGTTGTAAGACTACCACTACTTTCACTTAGTACTGTCATGTTTTAGCAATTTGGGGGGTGTGGGGTTCGGGTCTGTATGGGTGCATGCTTGAGAGTGTGTGTGCTGAGTTAGTGGGGTGGGGGTTCGAGTTCGTGCCTGATTGGAGATGTTGGCCCAAAGTGTGGTCGGAGCCATGGGGCTTAGTGTTTAGTTGGGGGTGAGGGGGCCATGGGGCATGGTGTTTGGTTGGGGGTGGGAGGCATGGGGCATTGTGTTTAGTTGGGGGTGAGGGGGCCATGGGGCATGGTGTTTGGTTGGGGGTGGGAGGCATGGGGCATTGTGTTTAGTTGGGGGTGAGGGGGCCATGGGGCATAGTGTTTGGTTGGGGGTGAGGGGGCCATGGGGCATAGTGTTTTGTTGGGGGTGGGAGGCATGGGGCATTGTGTTTAGTTGGGGTGAGGGGGCCATGGGGCATGGTGTTTGGTTGGAGGTGGGAGGCATGGGGCATTGTGTTTAGTTGGGGGTGAGGGGGCCATGGGGCATGGTGTTTGGTTGGGGCTGGGAGGCATGGGGCATTGTGTTTAGTTGGGGGGAAAGGGGCCATGGGGCATAGTGTTTGGTTGGGGGTGAGGGGGCCATGGGGCATAGTGTTTGGTTGGGGGTGGGAGCCATGGGGCATTGTGTTGCACTCCAAGAGTGGACCCAATAATAAAGCTGAAACAGGCACAGTTAGGAGATGTACATCCTTTGCTTTATGAGGAAACCTGACCCAACAAAGGCCATACTCCTCTTGGCCAACCCGAACAGCAAACTATAGCAGTGAAAAAGAACTGAATGTCCAATCAAGGGTCAATAAAATATATATGATTTGATTGAGCAGACGATATACAATTACTAAATTGAAATGATTCATGACAATGGATAATGTGTACGAAATTCGTTACCCCTCAACAACATATTCTTTTTCCATGTGTTTAATACAAATTGGGGGTTGAAGGAGCCTCTTGCCACGCCCCACCTAACGCCCCGCCCACATTTAATTTTCGGGCCACTATAGCCCTCATGTAAGATACTTTCAGCCCTCTCTCAAAATCAGTTGTGCAGCCCTGGCATAGATGTATTTCTTTCAATGACACAGAAATGGTGGTGTTTCGGTAGGGATGCACACAATGTAACACTTCCAGGTGAACAATCTCAGGCTGGTATGGTAGTGACAGTTGACTGTCCCTTGAGTCATCATCATTGATTGTCAGATGGTATGTGCCAGGGTTGTGTGCACTCCACAGGGGTGTTATTTTAGGTGAAGTAATTAGCCACCAGCTGCGTACGGGCTGCCTCACCCCGTGCCCTTTCCCCTCCCATGCGCAGCGGGCGTGCATGTGGTTGGGGATGTGGGGGCACCACCATGTCCACGGGCAGGCCTCGGCATGTTGCAACGTTGTGCAGGACACATGCTGCCACTATGATCCTGCACACTACTGGGGGAGCATATATACAGCTGCTCGCCAGAACGGTCAAGCGAGCGAAAGCGTGACTTGAGCACTCCGAATGTGCACTCCACTATGCCCCGGGTTGCAATGTGGGCTGTGTTGTATCTTACCTCGGGTGGCGTGGTGGGGTTCCGAATTGGCGTCATCATGTGGGTGCTTAGGGGGTAGGCACTGTCCCCTGGGGAGGTCGTGATGGGTATCATTAGTGGGGTTGTGACATTACTTAGTATCTGACATGCATGCATGTGCAGTGGCATTTATACTCACCAAGCAGCCATGTGTCGCCATGCCACCCAGTTTCTAGGTCCCGGTTTAGGGTTGACATTCTGTAGATGAAACTGTCGTGGGTGGACCCTGGATAGTTGGCATATACTGAGATGATGATTCCCTTGGCATCACATACTACCTGGACGTTGATGGAATGCCAGTGCTTGCGGTTTCTATAGATGTACTCAGATGCCCTGGGGGGACGTAGAGCCACATGGGTGCAATCAATGGCACCTAGCACTTTGGGAAATTGTGCCACCTCTTAGAAATCCTGCACGGCAGCCTGCCTTTCTGCAGGTGTTCTGGGCAGGTATATGTGCCTGCGGACTGAGGGACGTGCTGTGATGATGGCCAAGACCTGGTGTAGGCAGCGTAACTGCGTGGCCTGTGACACCCCCCCACTATGGCACTTGTCCGCTGAAATGATCCAGTGGCCAAGAAGTGCAGTACATTAAGGACCTTCTCCAGGGGACTGAGTGCTTGGGAGCACAGAGTGGGTGATGTGAGGTCATCCTCCCACTCACTGACCAGGTCGAGTATAATGTGAGGTGGAAACCTGTACCTCCCATACACCTGGTCATCAGGCATCCCAAAAAGGCTGGTTCTGGGTGTAAAAACTCTGGCCCTGACTATCCTCCTCCTCCTCCTGTGGTATCCCATGGCCACTGCTGCTAGGAACGGTATATTCATCCAGGCGTCTGAGCTTGTTTGTTGTTTGCGCGCACTTTTATGCTGCACGGGTCGACGTACGCCTGCTTCCTGCTGGCGTACGTCTTTCCGGATTGGCGCGTCTTTTTTGGCGCATGCCTTAGCCCCGTTCGATTCCATTAATACGTGTTGTAGGCGAGCGTGTGGCCGTTCCGCGCACTTGACTCCTGTACTTCCCCGCCCACCCCAGTAATGCACGTACCCCGCTCGCCCAGACCCAATCGCATGTAAAACTTCCCGTGCACCCCTGAAATACACGTACCCCGCTCACCCAGGCCCAATCGCATGTAAAACTTCCCGCGAGCCCCTGAAATACACGTACCCCGCTCGCCCAGGCCCAATCGCGTGTAAAACTTACCACGAGCCCCTGAAATACATGTACCCCGCTCGCCCAGGCCCAATCGTGTGTAAAACTTCCCGCGCACCCCTGAAATACTCGTACCCCGCTCGCCCAAGGCCTATTGCGTGTGAAACTTCCCGCGCGCCCCGAAATACACGCACACGCTATTTTTGACACAGCCGGTGTCCGTGTTTGTCGCGTACCCCTTTGCACGTCATTTGTCCTAGAGGGCCACAGTATGGGACATTCGTCAGAGCTGTATACACATGCTTTTTGTTAGCGCACATTTTGGCACACATTTTTTTCATGTGCAGGGACGCTACTGCCTGTCTTCGTGTGTTTAGGCCTTTGCCCGTGCGCTGGTTTGCCCTATTCGATTCCATGAATACATGTTGTAGGCGAGCGTGTGGGCGTTCCATGCACTTGCCTCCTGTACTTCCCCCGTGACGCCCACATTTTCACACGTTGTTCCCCATTCCGCGTGTCACGCCTACTTTTGTTATGTGCGCCGCGCTATGTTAGATAACCTGTGCGCCGGCGTGCGCCACACAGATTTTCAGCGCACATCCCAGATTTTACTCGCGCACGGACTTCAGTGAATCGATGTGCGCGGGTTTCGCTGCGATTTTCGCACTTGCACTGCGATTTTCGCACTTGCACTGCGATTTGCACGGTTTCGCACGCTTGCGCGGGAATTTTCACCGTACATTAATTCCATGAATCGGCCTGATAATGTGTTCTTTCCATCTCTTGCTGGTCAACAGCTGGTGTTGACACTTCCCGCTTTAATACAAATGCTCCATTGGAAAAAACACGGTAGTAATGGAACTGCTATAACTGCTGTAATAGGGAATGTTTTGAGTTGTGTGGCAAGCGTTGGAGTGTTCATAGGGCTTTTTCAAAATAATTATTGCTTGAAAAATATGTGATAGAAAGCAGTTTATTGTGGATAAGGAATGAGTATGGTTTCTTACAGGGGTGGATCAAGGTGAGGTCACATGTGCTTAATGCTGTTATCACAAACATTTAATTGTCTGTGACAATGCTGTCTGTAGGCATGTGTGTCCCACGGTATCACACTATAGATGGATGGCTTCTTCAGGAACCCGTCCTTCACAGTCCTTCTGAGTGACCAACTAATCATCCTGATGATTCTAGACGCGTGAGCGCCGGTTTACCCGCTCATAGTTTGTTCTTTACAGCAACACACCACAAATGCAGCTGTGAAATGCAGATGAAGAAATGGCCAATGTCATAAGAAAACAAAGCAACATACAACACTCACGAGCTATCATGGTAGGCAGATTAAAGACTGAACATTTTCTCTTGTCCCTCTATTTTGCAGATAACCTAATTTTAATCTTGCTTAGAAATGCAACAAAGCATATCAAAGAGACCACATCTGGAATTTTAAAGGACTTGGACTCATCCAGAGACATTCCCACCAACACACCACATACCTTTTTCAATTAGACTACGCTATTCACAGTAACGTCGCTGGAGACTAGGCAGGCTTGTATAAGAATTATCTCCTTTTTTTTTTAACCTCTGCATAAAAATTCCTGTTCTACTCACATCAAATGGCGGCTTTTTAATAACAGTGGTGTACTTCTGCAATTACATGTTAATTTTTTAATTTTTTAATTTAGCTTTTCGATAATTAGAAACCTGTCACCAATTTAATAACACATATAGTCATAAAAATAGAAGATAAAAGATTACGCAATAAAAAGAGAACATTCTTAATAAAAACATTCATTATACATTAATAAAACATAATACATTCATTTAATCACAGCCACCATTAACAAAGAGCAGAAACGGTCACTATACTTCCAACTAACTACTAGGCTTTAAAATTCGTTACATGTTGATACAAATACTTAAATTACTGTTTATCCTGCTATTTCCATTTGAGAAATTATATTATTAAAAACAAAAAGAATCTAAAATAAACAGAGAAGTCAATTTTGATATGTATTAGAGGGGAGAGCGTCTTATCTTTCAATTGTGACACATGTTTGCCTAAATATGCTTATAATATGTTTTCCTTCGGCAGTTGGAGCTGACACCAGCAGGAGCCTTTGCTTTGTTTTGTGTTATCAGAGCAGGCCGTGTTAAATCGGCCGTTTGTGACTGGCCATTACCATAAGATCTAACAGCCTCTTCTTCAACCTGCCTAACCCCTTCCTTCGCACCCTTCAACTAATCCAGAACAGGACTGCAACACTTATCCTTGGTCTCAAGCCCAGGAACCACGTCTCTCCAGCGCTAAAATCTCTCCACAGGCTCCCAGTTGCTGCGAGGATGAAGTTCAAAACCCTCTGCATCATCCACAAGGCTTTCTGGGGCCTGGGATCCTGCTACATCCAACTCTCTCCCCCTAAATACCTCCTGCTAGAACCCTTTGGTCTTCTAGCTCCAACTCTTTGCAGATCAGACGGTTCTACAAGCAGACAGTGGGTGGTAGCTCTCTCTCCTCCACAGGTGCCTCCCTTTGCAATGGCATCCCTGTCCCTCTCAGACTTGACCTGGATCTCCTTATGTTCTGGTAGCTTTTTAAGACCCTCATTTTCTCTTCCTCCTTCCTGCTCATCCTCCCCTGCTAATGTCCCCCTCTGCCTCTTGACTGGCTGCCTGGTTTCCTCAGATTCTTACAAGGCACCTAGCCCTTCCTGACCAGTCTATCCCTGCACTTGGTCCCCTCTGCCCTCCCCACCCCTGCACTTGTCCTTCTGGGCTCCCTCCCCCTGCACTAACTAGCCTGGCTGGGCCTTCACCCCCTGAGCCCTGTTCCTCGCACTTAGCACATGTAGATTCTTTCTCTGCACTCTCTTCTCCTCTGGTTCTGTCCACCTGGCCTACCCTGGCACTCGTTTAACCCTCCAGCACGTCCCCCTCCCCCGCACTTCTGTTTACTGCACGTGCACAATCCAAATGTCACAAGACCTAGAAGGACCGTTTTTGTACCCCTCCCCCTTGTCTTGTTGTGCCTTGAAACACATTGTGTGTAGGCATATTATAAACACCATGTCATATATTGTATCATAAAAACCCAATAAATTAATAAATGGGATGGCTGTGGTGAACAAGGGTGAGTCGAAGTGAAACGTGCATCAAAATGTAAGGGATGTTCTGTAGAAACACACTAATGAGGTGCAGAGTGAGTGTACTGATGATTAATTGATTTAAAAAAACACAGCAGGGTGACCGTTCTTTTATTGGTGAAGTGTGTTTTAAAATACACAGATTGCCACTATTTTGCCATAAAAAGCACATCCTTGTACTGTTCCATTCATTTATCGCCCTTATTTTTTGCAGCATATCATTCTCACGTTAGACAAAGTCAGGAGTAGCCAATCAATCCCCCTGAAGCTGGCTCAAGGAGATGGTACTGTGTACTCGATGCAAAGAGAACATGAAAAGCAAAGTTTCTGAATTCAAGCTTTTCTGTTAAAAGTCCTTCATAAACTGGAAGTCCTTCATAAACTGGACGCATGGTATATTGTCAAACAACTCAATGCAAACTCACTTAATTAATGTCGGAATTAAACCACCAAATGATCTTTATTTTGTTATTGCCCAGGACTCAGATCAGTTGGGCGCTGATCATAAAGGGTCTTTTAACGTTACAGTATTAACAGTTAGCAACAATTCATTTCTGTGTTCTGTGTGATATGCTGACGGATTAAAATGTGCCATCTCGTTAGGTTATGTATATACTTGTGTGCATTTGGTTTGCCCCAAAACCCTGAAGTTGCCCTAGGAGGGTGCATGTGGTATGTAACACACAGCAAAACTACTTTGAACTAAGTAGAGGAACCATTTCGGTTGTGTTACTGGGATTCATACTGTGCACTTTCCTGCCATTTGATTTGTCTCAAAGGCGCTCTGGCAGATCTGAAATACGGCGTGGGTTAGGTTAGAGGGGAGAGATGGGAAAATGCAAGTCAGCTTTGCTATGGTAGTAATGCATGCTGACTGGAAGTACCCTGAGCTCTGTGGGTGGGTCATTTTATATGTGTTTTGTGTTGAGACCATAGAGGCATTCGTTGTGTGATTGCCTTTTAAAATAACGTGTCTGTGTTTCACTGGAACAGAATGTTAACCGAAGATCAGTCTGCCAACACTCAACCTGTACAATGCAGTCCAGAAAACTGAATACATTTCTGGACTGTTTTACAGGGGCAATATTCAGGAATGTTGGTCTCGTTGGAATCAGATGTAGCCGATTGTAACATAGAAAAGCATCGAGACCCCTATGCAAAATGGACCCCTCCTTCTGTGCAATAGAAATAATTTAAATAATTTTCTTTCCTTAGTGCCTGTAGAGAAAACTTTACTGTGTGGTTCTAGATGGGGATAGCAACTGCATTAGTCTGAGACAGTGATGTGCTGCTCCAAAAATCTCCAGGTTATGACACTCTTTTGAGCAAGATTGGACTGCCCAGATGTTCTGGCCTACAACTCCCATCAACTGTAGGCCAAAACATCTGCGGGACCACAGATTTCCGAGGTCTGTGATAGGGTGTCCAGTTGGCCACTTTTACTGTCTTGGTGTATGCTTTTGCTAATCATTGATATCCTCTGGTAGTATGTTTAAAGGGAGCTCAGAACCAGAAAAGTGGTCTCCAGGTCACAAGGAGGCGTCTGGGCAACCTAAAATGGCCTCTATGCATAGTTACAACATTTGTGTTCCTCATAGTCCTTCTCCCATTGTTTGGAAGTTGATTAAATCTTAACGCCTCTGATTGTCTCTGTGATGTGCAACTCTTTGAAGCAGGAAAAGATTTTGTAAGGCACACATCCCCACATTGGTCTGCACTGTGCGAGCATGGCTGACTACTCATGATAACCATGGAGGTTTGTGGGTAATTGGGGGAAAATTGTACATTTTGTGGTATGTGTTTTCAAAGAAACTGGATACACAGCTATGATTCACAGGCCGTTCTCAAGGGGAACACATGGGACGTTCCAATACTTCAAAGGTCAGGCCAACCACAGTACCTGGAAGTGTTTTACCACTGCAGTAAATCATGTATGCGCCCACCAGAAAATTGTGCTCTCGCACGGCAATCTGGCAATACCCTTTTGTTAAGAAATGGCAAAAATAACTTTTACGTTGGTAGAGATTAGACTGGTTTTAAATATTGTGGTAGGAGATATTTTACTTATCATTAATCTTGTGCTAGTTAGTAAAATCCAAACAGTAGTGTCAGAATAGAAAGTACAATCAAAATCACAATTATATGCCAGCATAACTTCAGTGTACTGGTGCATGCTCCTCCAATATTCCAAGGTTCTGCTAATAGTAACATGCTGAATGTTTCACACTGCCCCGGAATCTGCTCAAATGTGCCATAACATACCAACGGTTAGCACAATGTGCCAGCCTCTGTTTTTGTATCACCACGCCACCTTAAACATTATCATGCGAGTTTTGACTAGTTTTCCCAGAAAATTACTACTCTCCATTGAAGCAGCAAATAACAAGTGGGGGTCCAGGGAGTTTCTCTGCCAGACATTAGTCCTAGTTAGGAGAGCCTTACAGAGAGCCTTTAGCTCACTATCTTTCACAGAGGAGAAATATCTAAAACATAACAGACTTTGTCCTGCTCTGGGGCATTCCAGCACTGAAATGCTAGGCAATTCTCCTGTGAACAAGAGTACCAACAGCAACCCCAGACAAGTGTTAAGGTCTGGTTGGACCTCATCAGTAGGGTAGAGCTGTGCCTCTCTAAGAATAGTGAGCAAGGTGTCCACGTCTGGATTCCTCTAGTAAGTTAGGGTGAGACCTAAAGTTACTTAAAATATGCAAATAACAAGGGGGTCCTGGGAGTCTCTCTGCCAGACATTAGTTCTGGTTATGAGAGCCTTAGCCAGAGTCTTTAGCTTACTATCATCCCCCCCATCTTCCATTTCTTCATATGTCATGTATGCATATCAATAATAACTGTTACGCTGGAAGAAAATGTAAGTTGTAGAACCCCGTTCTTGTAAAATGTGTATGTTGTATGAAAGGTATGATTGATGACTATTAGAGCAAACGTTGTAATGTTTTTTAAGATGCTTTTATGAAAAACTATTAAAGAGATTTTTGTTTTACAAAATTGCATTCAGCTTATATAACTGTCCCCACTGAGGTGACACTCCTACTAATCATTCAAGTAGGGGCTCTTCACTCTATCCTGTGTAACATATAGGACCTCTAGAGAGGGGTAGTCAATCTGTAACACACTTCATATTCTCTGGGGGATGTGTGCACAAGGACGGATAACTGTCTTTGTGGTCTGTTGAATTTGGGGTGAACTGGAATACCATTAGGTCAGAGGGGGCATATAGCTGGCACCTCAAAGGCGGTGGGATTTAGGACTGGGTATCTCGTAATACACTTGGCCTGGCCATGGCAGTACACAGTGGTTGTATGGCGGCCTCTGACATGGGGGAGGTAAATACTTGAAGCGGGTCCAGCAGGAATGTGGGGAGGTGAAGCTGTGCTGTTCGAACACCAGCAAGTCCCGGCGGGCCTTGGCGGGTGGAGAGGGAGATGGCCTTGTAACTTTGTGCGAGTCTCTTATTCACGGGACTGCACAAATACAGATGTTGGGGGTGGGGGCATTAGGTAAATTACACATTTCTGCCGTTTCCCTGTGCTTACATTACTAGGTTCATAACAATGGAGGTTTTTCATTGGCACATACATTACATAACGTTAATCGGTCTTATGTTTGCAATTCGTGAGAAAGGTGAATTTATAACAAACGTGAGGTGGTATCAGGTAGGGTTACATACTTGGGAGCAAGAAAGCAATCTGCCGATTTAACATTTCGGTTATATTAAGGACTGGCTCAATGCCGTAGGTGGCTTACATGCAATACAACATATTTCATAACATCATACAGAAGTATTTTATATATTGCTTTTCCATTACCCTTTGTTACAATAGCAGCAAAACATTAGTTGGTACAAAGCAGATTTTCGAGTGGTCGTACACTGGGCCTTAGAACATGAAGGTGTCTCGGGGGAGGGCGGGGATCACCTCGCTTTAATATGAGTGACTTGCATTATACCTTTTACCACTTTTTAACACACATCCTTTAGCAGCATGGATAAGACTGAGAGACTCGAGAGTCTAGCATATATGGTTAACACTTCATCTGGGAGAACAAGGCTGGGGTCATGAGCACCATATATCACAAGCGCGGGGGTTAGGCGCAGGGTCGGGGTATATTTGATAGGGACGACTTTTGTTCTTTCCCAGACCTCAACTGCAAGTCCGGTCACTCCTAGGGCAATGATGTACTGCAGAAGGTAAATGATACAGTGTTTGTTCTGTTACTTGTTCGCGTCTAGTTGCTCGTGAGAACGGGCCTTCAGAGGATCTACCATGGAGGGAGGAGGGGGGGGAGTGCTGGACTCTCTGTGCGCCAGGATGGTACCCAGGAAAAAATGTTGTCGAACCAAGAGCTCGGGTCCATACCACCTTCTTTCTTCATGCGTTCCCCCAAATTGTGCACTGCCGCGATAACGTGTGATAGAGTTCCGTTGTCCGGGTCTGCAGAAGGAACGAATATGCAGCACGCGCTCCCGATTTTTCAGCAAACACCTCCATCCATTGCCGTTAACAGGTCTAGGACATACCTGTTCTGCATTGTCATTAGCCGTAGGGCCCTTAGCTCCATCTTGATCATGTTGAACCCTTCTTCAGTGTCGTTGGCCAATTGGATCAGTTCCCAGCACATGATTTGCAGCCACTTGGCTCGCGCCTGGATACTAGGGACGAGGGAGGCAAAGAATGTTTCAGCGGAGTTGAATATCCCGTACCTGTCAGGGATTTGTGCCAACAGTTTTGTGGAGGCCTTGGATATGTAGTTGGATGACCTCCGCTTTCTTGATATCACACCTTGCGTGTTGTCCGCGGACAGGACATACATTGGTGGTTCTTCTGTTGGTTGTGAATTTTCTGGGCGACGGGCATCTTGCAGTCCTTCTCTTCCTTCGATGTGACCTTCCAAGATTGTGGGAGGTGCAAGTATGCCTGTTTACCGCAGACCCAGCAAGTGTCCATAAGAGCTGCCGTCCCTTTTTTCATATCTGGGATAATGAGCGTTCTATTGCAGTTCTTATTTGTGCCCATGTGGTTTTTCCCCTCGCCAAGGAAGCATAGTTCATTTGTAATCTCTTTTTGCAGCTTGAACAGTTTTTCTATGGCTGTCACCCATGTTAGCTTTGTGATATGCTTCGTCCAAACTAGTGTGCAGGTTTTCTCGACCCATTGCAGTTTCTCTTCTGGCAGTCCTCATAGCGCTTCTGCTTTGCATGTTATTACTTCCTCTTTCCACTTATTTTCTGAAAACAAAGTTCCTTTAATCACTAAGAACGGTTCTATTAAACATATCACTCCTTTGGGTCTCGAGTAGCAGGTTTTCTCATTTTGCAGCATTTCAAAAGATAATGTGTGTGCCTGGAAGGTGTTCTTAATTCTACATAGGGTGAGATGAAGGAGACACTAGGCGTCTGCAAGAGGCAATTCTAGAGGCAGTAGTACCTTGGGTGTGCCTGAGGCGTGGGGAATCAAGGAGCATATGTACCAGCTCTCATTCGTTGTTTGCTTTGCGGTGGAGCTCATATCTGCATACCATTTATTTGATTGATGTGGGTGTCTAGGGTCTTCTATCGTGTCTAGCCCCAGGCCGGAATACTCGTCATATTTCCTTCTTCCTACCTCCCTCCTCCTTCTGCTGCCTTTGAGGTACTCTTTTGCATTCTTTGCTGCTTGCAGCGTTTTGCCCTTTTCACCCGCCCCCCCCCCTCTCCCCACTCATCATATAGGGCCAGGAATCTTTTAGTCATTTCTGCATTTTCTTCCTGTATACTTGTGGGGTATTCTTCTGTGGATGGATTGACTGTTGGTGTGGGCAGGGTGGCGGTAGTGTCATATAACCATGATAAAACAGAAGGATTACGATCATTTAAACCATAGACACTGTATTCCAAGGCATTGTACGGGGAAGTCGGGCGTGTGGTCACCCTATTGCTGGTGTCATTTGGGTGCTGTGCATGATCAGGGTGAGTGTCATAACCCCATACGAGCTGAAAGCCATCCAAGATTAAATAGACCCCTTCTTTAACCATCTTCGTTCTATTCCCCATGTTGGTTCCATTCCCTCCCCCCTCATTCATATCGATGGATATGAATGTAATAGCCCAATAAAAAACTAGTCCAAACATTATTGTAAAGAATATAGTTGCACACACAAACAGGCCACACTCATACGAATATCTACGTAAATCAAAATTCTCGTTGCCATTTCTATCTGCCCTAACATTATTCAGTGCGGGCTGCCCGTTCGTTGCCATGGTTTCTCCTATACATTATAACATAAAAGTGCATTAAGCATCCTCAAATAATTAATTATATCATTTTCATTAGAGAGAGAGAGAATGAGAGAGAGAGAGAGAGAGAAAGGAGAGAGAGAGAGAGAGAGAGAGAGAGAGAGAGGGCTTCATGTTGCATTTTGAAAATTATATACATATCACATGTTATACATTTATTTTATTCAGTTATTTCTTTTTAATGTATACCACTATCTAATGATAGGATGCAGCTACATCTTTTCTCTTCACTTATTGTGACGCTTCTTCTGTGTTTTGTACTCCTGCTTCCTGCCCTTGTATGATATTATCATAGGCCTTTCGCACGTCTGTTAAATGTATCCAATATCTCAGGCCCTTCACTTTCACTGCCGTCGGCGTGCAATACACTACTTCGTATGGGCCATGAAATCTTGGGGCATTCCATCTATGCACGAAACTCCTTACATACACCATTTCCCCTGGCATTAGCTGACCTTTTGGGTTCTCTTAATTACTTCGCTTCCTTCCTCATTTATGAACGGTGGTGCGAGTTGTTTGGCTATCATATGAGCCACTTTTGTGAGTTTTGTCAAGTACTCATTGAACTCTTCACCTAGTACAGTGGCGCTTCTAAGGGCGTCTGAATGTCTGCGGAGTGGGGAGTGTGCCGTGTGCATTCGCCTTCCTGTTACTATTTCCTGTGGTGACAGATGGTGGTCCTTGCTAGGCTGATTTCTCAGCTCGAACAAGGCCAAGGGCAAACAATGCACCCAATTTTTCTTTAGTCAGAAGCACAATTTTGACAACCTTCCTTTCAGGAGGCCCTTGATCTTCTCAACTATGCCATTACTTTGCGGGTGATAAATTCAGCATAGTTTGTGTTTGATTCCTAACAAAGCTGTTACTTCCTTCAAGAGATCATTGACAAAATGTGTGCCATTGTCCGAGCGAATTACGTCGAAAATTCCCCAGCCTGGGACTACCTCCCTCACCAGGAACTTTGCAGCATACTTGGCATCTGGATGTGCACATGGTCCAGCCTCGACCCATCGTGAAAATGGGCAAACCACTACTGTCATGTAACGTGACCCATTGCACCTCTCTCCCATGTCTGCATAATCAATGTGCAGCTCTCTGAAGGGGCCTGTCGGTTTTGGTATTGTTCTTCGTAATGTCCTTAGTGTCATTCCTGAATTATATATTTGGCACGTTGTACATTCCATTGCCATTTTCGAAAGCTGCCTCTGCAAACCTGGGACAAACCAATTCTCCTGTATTTCCGCGGCGATATGTTGTTTTGCATTGTGCGCTGGAAAACGTAGTTGTTGGAAAGCTATTTTTAATAGTTTGATTGGCATTACTACCTTACCTGTACTGGTTTGACGCCATAGGAGGTCTGTTGCTGACTGGCTACACCCTCTTTTTTCCCACAATTCTTTCTCCTCTTTTGTTGCCCCGTCTTACAGCTCCAGTATTTGTGACACAGGCATGGCATTATAGCCACCTGGGAGATCCTCATCTACATGTTTTTGTATTAGGTACTCACCTGTTCTCTCTTTCACTATGTAAGAAGCTTCCTGCCACGTTTCCCAAAGAGATCACATCTGTATTGTTTGTATGGGCCTGGCACTTCACTATAGCTGCCACGGTGGGGTCTTTTAATGCCTCTATCAGTTCTTTTAGAAGCTCCGCATGCTGTACAGGTGACCCATCTGCTCTGTGGACCCATCTCCGTCCCCATCTTGCCAATCCCCCCTGCACAGTAGTAGTCATATAAGCTGAATCTGTGTAAATTCTAACTGCACACCCCTTTGCTGCATGCAATGCTTCATTGAGTGCTATTAATTCTGCAGCTTGTGCTGAGTAATGGGCGGGTAGGCGCTGCTGTATTAGCACTCCGTACTCACCTTCTTCCAACCTTACGACAGCTACTCCCACATGTTTTTCTCCTGTCTCTGAATGTATTTATGCTGACCCGTCTATGAAGAATACCTCTCCTTCAGTCAGTGCATTTTCACTCAGCATGGTAGTTTCTCCCTCCTCACCCCTGTATGTTGCACAATTGTGCGCTTGCATGTCTTCCACTGTGCATGGTTCTGTAATGAATCTTGCAGGGTTCACTGTCTTGCATCTCACTATGTGTATGTTTGCGCTGGACAGAATTATTTCATACACTGTGGCTCTTTGTGTTGTGAGCTTGCTTTTTGATCTTTCCAGGATTGCAAATAGGGAGTGCTCCACGAACAGTGTCACGGAACATCCCATCACTATCGTTGCTCTTTTCTAAATGGCGAACGCTGCGGCTGCGAGAGATTGCTTGCAAGCGAAGTGTCCTTGCATTACTGCATCCAGTGTGCCACTGTAGTATGCCAGGGGCTTGTGTCCCAGAGATGTCTTTTGTGTCAGTACTGCTGTCATGATGGACCCTTTACAATGTGAGAACAGATAGAACTTGCGCTCTTAATCTGGGTTCGCGATTACTGGTGCGCTTGAAATTAGTTCTTTGAGTGATGTGAACGCATCATCCAATTCTGCTGACCACTGTATTTCTATGTTTTCGCAGTAATTACACATGCCGAGAAAGTTTTGCATTTGGTTTACTGTTTTTGATTTGCCTACTGCTGTGATGGCGGCTACCCTGTCTGGTATGATTCTCTTACCGTCTTTTGAAATTAACTCTCCCAGGTACAACACTTTTTGCTGACAATATTGTAACTTTCCTTTATCTACCTTGTAACCTTTGTGGGCCAGCAATGTCAAGAGAGTGATAGAATCTTTCCTGCACTCCTCCTCATTTTTTCCGCAGATCAGCAAATCATCCACGTACTGAATAATTGTGCTGTCTGTTATCACATTTCCTAGATCTTCGTGTAGAATTCTGTTGAATATGCTTGGGCTTTCGCAATACCTCTGCGGTAGTCTGCAGTGCTCATACCTTTTCCTCCAGAGGTAAATGCTGTTAAATATCTGCACTCTTCCACGAGTGACACTGAGAAAAAAGTGTTTTTCAAATCAACCACTGTGAAGTGAGTCGCATCTTTCGGGATACTGCATAGGGTGGAGGCAGGATTGGGGACGAAGGGGAACTCTTTTTGGATGATGTCATTGAGTGGGCGTAGATCTTGGATCATCCTCCAAGCCCCTCCCTTTGCTTTTTTAATGGGGTAGATACAATTATTGCATGGTGAGTTTGAGGGCACTATTATTCCCTGTGCTAATAATGTGGTGATTGTTTCTTTTATTCCTTCTTCTGCTTCCCGTGACAGGGGGTACTGTTTTACCCGGGGCAGTATGGCTCCTTGTTTGAGTTTTCTTAACTGGTGTCACCCCATGCAATAGTCCCACATCATGGGGGCTGGTGGTCCACAGGTCACTCGCCACTGACTGCATGTCATCATCAAAGAATGAAGGTGGTGCTCCTACCACTGCCATTAGTTGCACTGGCACTTGTCTTGTCTGTATCATGATATCACAGGGATTGCTATCTCCATTATTATTTCCCCATCACTATCTGAAACTGTGAAGAGGTCTTCATCTGATAAATCTCGCAGTGCAATATCAGCATTGATGCACAACACTGTGCGCCATTCGCAGCCATGTATGTCCATTGCAATAACTGCTATTCTTTGGGCTGAGACCTGAACTGCATGTAAATCTAATGATATCACGGTTCTGGGCACTATCTCCGGGCGTGCTATCGGACGGAAAACAAACTCTGCAGGCACCCTTCATTCAAATCTGGGACCACTCGTGCCAATGTTTTTAACCCCTGGATGAACATATCTGGGTCCACTGGTATGCCGCGCACTTCTGGCACTGTTGCTCGTGCGTGCACTACCAGCATCACTCGCATGGGGCAAATCCCTGGTGTTGAGCATACTATTCCTCTCTCTGTAAAGGAGATAGTCATGTTAAGATTACGGAGGAGGTCCCTCCCCAATAAGTTAATCGGGGATTGTTCATAGTACAATAGGGGTGCTCTTACTGTTTTACCCCCCAATGTTACATCCAATTCTTCTGTGTAAGGAACTTCGACCATCGCCCCAGAGAACTCCCGCGTCTCCAATTTACGATTAGATAGCGGAAACCTGCCCTCACGTAAACATGATTTTTTGGCTCCCGAATCCACCATAAAAATGAATTGTTCCCTATCTCCGCCCCTATCAATGGATCCTCTGCTGCATCGAGGGTCGTCGATAGTACTGGACACGCAAGTGCTCTCTGCGGGCTGTCTCGTGGTCCCCCCATGGCTGAAAACATTTCCTGATACCACTGCCACTCCCCCGCATGGTGCAGGTGCTCCATTTGCTGTTGTGGCGAAGGAGTTACCCTGCGTGTATGGCATGTGTTCGCAGCACTGTGGGTGTTGTTGGACGTTGTGAGGTTCTTCTCTGTGTTGTTCTGGGCACCTTTGCTCCTGCTGTCCTTGTCCCCCTCCTATTGGTAACCGGTATGGGCTCCCTGGGTGTGGGTGACCATAATGCTGGTCATCTTGGTAATTATTGTTTGGCCTGCTCCTACATTCTCATAAGAAGTGCCCCCATCTCCCACAGTTCCAACAACTTCCTTGTCCTCCTCTAGGTCCTTTCCCCCCCATACCCACCATTTCCTCCATACCCCGACCACCCCCTCTGAGCCCTCTGTACCCACCTCTTCCTCCCCGGGGGCTCCACCCTTGCCACTGCAGTCCTCCGTACTGCTCCTGTCCATTCCACTGTGACTGCCCATTGCCAGCCCAATTTGCTGCCATCCTTCCTTGTATCAGTACTGATCCCCCCTCCTCCTCTGCATCCCTATCTGTGGGGAGTGCTGCTACAGCTGCGGGGACCTTCACCAGTTTCGTCTGTATTAACTTTGCCTCGTCTACCAACCTTTTCTGTGCTATCTCTTTCTCCCTTTCTTTGATTCTCTTGCAGTGGGGTACTATTATGCTTTGAATTTTGGGACATCCTTTCGCTTCAATCCCTGCTATTTTGTCAAGTGCTTTCTGAACTTCTTTTGGGAGCCATTTCTTTATTATAAAGTGAAATAGGAATGTTGATTGATCCCACGCCGTACCCGTCTCCGCTCTCCACATCTCCTGCATCCATAAAATGAAATCCATGGCATCTTCCCCATCTGTCATTGTACATTGCATTACTGACTGTAAATCTGGCGTGTCTGGGAAAGTGTCTCTCAAGGCATCCCAGATCCTCGCACGTACTGTATTGAAGGAGGCTCCATCATTACGGTCACAATCTAATGTTATTCCCGGGAAACCAGCCTTTGCCCAAACTCTGTCTGCTTGGTCACCCACTGCTGATACCAACAAACATTTGACATCCCCCACTGCTAATGGTATCCCCGCTGTATGCTTCTCAAATGCATATATCCACTTACTTGCTCCTCCCGACAGTGGGGGCAATAATTTTAATAAGTTGGCCTTGTCCATCTGAGCCCAAGGTATGTAATTCGGCCTCTCGCCCCCTCTATGTATTAGCAGAAGCTGCAGTTTATTTTTACTTCCTCTCCCACAACTCACCTTAGACCCTTTCCTCCCCAATGTGGCCATTCTTTCCATCCTATTCCTTAGCCTCCCGGTCCACTCTTCTTCCATGGCCCTCCTCAAAGGTGTCTCGTTCAACCTTTCCGACATACCCCCCTGCTGCTACCCCCAGTCTCCCTGCCTCCAGTTCATCGTCCTCTATGTCACACCACAGCTCTTCCATTCCTCCATTGGCCGTTTCTCCCTCCCCTGTGTTCTCTCCGAGCGTATGTGGTTCCAATTCTATTATTCTAGTTGGCTCTTCCTGTATTCGGAATAGTATTTCCCCCTTTTTCCACCCTTCCTGGGAGGGCCTGTCAAGTGCTTGTGTCAGTGGCGTTTGCTCTGTTCTTGACATGCTTGTCCCGCCTTGTTCACATATGAGTCGGGAATCTAAGTCTTCTGTTAATTTCTCAATATCTACTGTGGGAGTACTTACCTGCCCGCTAGTCCTGGGGCAATCATATGGTGGCAGTGCAGTTGGTTGTGGGGCATTTGCAGGGGTAGGTGTGGACACATACACAGGATCACTATACCCCTGGGCGGGCACTGGCTTATTTAGGAGGGGGTACAACCGTGTTACCTCTATTGACCCTTCCTTCCCACTACCCTCACCTTAGCTCTCGTTTGCTGCCAGGGGAGTGGTGGTAGTGGTGGGCTGCTCTGCTGCTATGTCTTTCCTTTTGAGTGGGGGCACCTCTTCAAATAATCTCCATAAATCTAGTATCTCTCTTCTATTGTGGAATTGTTTTCCCTTGTATTTTATGAATATGCATGTGGCTACCATGTCCAGGACACAATTATCAAACAACGCTCCTTGGGGCCATACCTGGGGTAGCCCTTCTCCCTTCAATTCCGTGACCCACTGGTCATGATACTTGGTTATGCGTTCTGCATAGCCTGGTAGATTTTTACAAATGTGGGCCAGGGGTTTTTCAGCCCCCATGTTATTTTCTCGTTGTTCAATCTCCTGTGTATCCTGTGACTATCACTGTGGCTCACGTGTGTGTGTGTGTGTGTTAGCACTAACAATTCTCAAATACTGAAATATTTCTACACAATATCTCTTCCCGGAACCTTACCGGGTCACACTAAGAATGACCATTTCACAGAAACCTCTGTTACCATTAATTTAACATTACTACTTTGCAGTGCAATTTTTTAACTGGAAAAAGCATAACATATTCAACTCACGATACATCCAACAAACGTGTAACGTATAACACGTAACAAATAACAAAGACCTTCCTTTCCCTTGCCCTGTAATTTTCTTTAAAAAAACAAAAGATCCTCTGTCCCTCACCCAGTTCTTCCCTTCAACCCTGGAAGTTTATAGGATATTCCCTAATACTTATTCACCCAGAATAAAGAAGAAGAAAGAAGCATTTTCTAATCTATACACCGTGTCTCTCTCTTCTCAGACACCTTTATTTCTATTTTTCCACTATTTCACTTATTTCCAGTACTAGTCAAGATAGCACTATGCGGCGCTGCCTTCTACCCCCTTGCAGAGCTAGGTTTCCGTCTTCCTTTTTCTTTTTTTTTTTCACCTTATTATCCTAATGGCCATATGCAGAAAAAGAGAATAGTATTAATGTGTTGTAGTACCAGTCGATTTACCCCTAGGAAAAATCCCTTCTTTACCTCACTTGACCTTGCACCCTCTGGTCTCTATCCCCATTCTTTTTTTTGTGCTCGCACTTAATACTCACGTGCCTGTCTTGTTACGAGACTCTCCGGCCCCGGTCTGTCCAGGCGGCGCAGCCTCACACTAAATGGCCGCTCCTGGCTCCGGCGAGCGGTACTAAGGGTTTTTTGGAGTGGGACCCATACCCTTTCACCCTACTGCGTGCGCACGTCTAAGCGTACCAGTTGCCGTAGGCGGGCAGCTCTCTTGAGCGGGCGCGCCGTGCATCTCCTCTGCGGCCGGGGACGTCTCATGCCAAAAGGGGACAATAAAGATGAATCACATCTAAGGGGTCACCACTGAAAGTAAGCGTCCCATAATAAGGCAGTTAACACCCCTCAATGAGAGGCAATAAAGAACACACCCCAGGAGGGAATGAGACCAGGACCAAGTGCGGTTGAAATTAAAAGGTTTTATCTAAATCAATATAGGGCATGCAAAGGACTCTGCAAACTCCGAGAGCGCTCTGTCTGACAATAGCGAAGACAGTCAGTTATATTACAAATACACGTCATGCATGAGCTAAACTATAGGGGCCACATAGTCCTGGGGATTGGATGGCGACGTCTAGCTACTATGTTGTCTATATGCTCGGTGCTCCATGATTGGCGGGGATCCACGTGGTGGCATCACAAAGTGCTTGGGTCAGCTGGGCTCGTCGGGGTGGAGCTCCAGGGCACTGGCTGTCAACTGAGATTCAAAACTTTGGTTCTAGAAACTTGCCCTTGTGGCCTTTCATACATATTCATCACACTCATCTATGCCAGGTTGTTATGTAAAAATTCTAATACATCAATCTAATACCTGTGTGGGGACACAAGAAAGCAGTATGCAATAAGAGGATTCCTCCATACATCATCGTAAAGTTGTCATCAACAAAGGGTCCAGTCTCAAGGGTCCAGGTGTCTTATCAGGGGGCACGGGTCAAGCTACCTTCATCATTTTATCCTGTTAGATGCAGTAAATGATGGCTCTGGGGGATTTGTGCACAAGGACGGATAACTGTCTTTGTGGTCTGTTGAATTTGGGGTGAACTGGAATACCATTAGGTCAGAGGGGGCATATAGCTGGCACCTCATAGGTGGCGGATTTAGGACCGGGTAGTTCGTAATTCACTTGGCCTGGCCATGGCAGTACACAGTGGTTGTATGGTGGCCTCTGACATGAGGGAGGTAAATACTTGAAGCGGGTCCAGCAGGAATGTGGGGAGGTGAAGCTGTGCTGTTCGAACACCAACAAGCCCTGGCGGGCCTTGCCAGGTGCAGGGGGAGATGGCCTTGTAACTTTGTGTGAGTCTCTTATTCACGGGACTGCACAAATGCAGATGTTGCGGCTGGGGGCATTAGGTAAATTACACATTTCTGTCGTTTCCCTGTGCTTACATTACTAGGTTCATAACAATGGAGGTTTTTCATTGGCACATACATTACATAACGTTAATCGGTTTTATGCTTCCAATTCATGAGAAAGATGAACTTATTACAAACGTGAGGTAGTATCAGGTTGGGTTACATACTTGGGAGCAAGAAAGCAATGTGCTGATTTAACATTTTCAGTTATATTAAGGACTGGCTCAATGCCCTAGGTTGCTTACATGCAATACAACCTATTTGATCACATCATACAGAAGTATATATTGCTTTTCCATTACCCTTTGTTACAATAGCAGCAAAACATTAGTTGGTACAAAGCGGATTTTCGAGTGGTCGTACACTGGGCCTTAGAACATGAAGGTGTCTCGGGGGGGGGCAAGGGTCACCTCGCTTTAATATGAGTGACTTGCATTATATGTTTCACCCCTTTTTAACACACATCCTTTAGCAGCATGGATAAGACTGAGAGACTCGAGAGTTTAGCATATATGGTTAACACTTCTTCTGGGAGAACAAGGCTGGGGGTCATGAGCACCATATATCACAAGCGCGGGGGGTTAGGCGCAAGGGGATCTACCATGCAGGGAAAGAGGGGGGGTGCAGGACTCTCTGTGCGCGGTCAAGTGGGGGCTGAGCTGCAGCGTTTGTACGCAGGCTGTTCTACTGGGGCCTGGATTCAGTGTGCTAAAATGGAGTCTTGGTGTGTTATAAAATGGTGTCTATGTTATGCTACACTACGGGCCGTGCAGCCCCAGGTGTCGATCCGCAGCCACCCTGCCTCCCGGGCCCAGGTGCATGGGGGGCTGCCGACGAGTCATGAGCCTCACGTAGGTGGGCAATGTGGGGGAGGGGGGTCCTAAAGACCTATCCTCCCATACAAAATCTTGGTGCCCATTCAGGATCTATCCGCCCCCGTTGCATCAAAATCTGGCTCTGCCACTGGCTGTCACACACATTTGGATTTTACACATTTCATACAAGAAGTGTTATGATTTGCTATCCCAGGTTCGAATTCAGACTTACCCACTTGATCTAAAATGCGTGATCCTGGGAAAATTGCTTCATCTCTATTTGCCTTGGTGCGTGTGATAAGCTAGTATTATGAGGAAAGCTGGTTGGTTAAGCTGGCTGCGCGTGATAGCATTCCAGGATGGAATGTCGGTATATGCCATTGTGCGCAGGTTGTAAAATGACAGTTGAAGATGGCGGGCCCTTTCCTGTAATGCCTGCAAGGCACAGGTCCTACTGGGGTCCTGTTTACAATTAAACCGTGATTTCAGAGAACACCTAGTTGTGCGCTGTCCATTTCTTTCTCCGATGCATCATTTGTGGCGACGAGGATGGTGAAGCGGTGGAACCCAATCAGCTGCCGGAGGGACCAGTGGAATTGGCAGTAGCAAAAGAGCATTGCTGTTGTCGGCATGACTGATTCAGTCTGTGTACTAGCAGCGGTGATTCACGCGAAATAGCTACTGCGTGGTGGCAACTTGGAGGAGAGGCCAATGCATGCGCTCATGAGTGCGTTGTCAAGCAGGTGCCAACTTGAAGTCAGGCAATTCGGCATACCAGGAATTGGTGTATACTAAGCGGCAGCCAACTTAAGGTCACGCACATATGGTGTATGAGCGGTGGCCATCTTGGAAGTGGTTGGGGGAAGGTATCCTTCCAAAGAGTACTGCCAGGTTGTTGAAGAGTGGCAGTTTTGGCATTGTGGCTTGTAGTGTAAAAGGTGGGGCATGACTACAATTTATTGGAGGACATGATATTTTCATTGGAAATGGCTGCGCAGTCCAGGAACAAGTGAGGCATATTCAGGCAAGCATCCTGAAAGAAGTGCTGCCTGAAGGACCCGAGTCAAAGGGCGGTGGTCTTCAGAAACAAGTGTGGTATGTTGGATAACTGGGCAGACATCCTGGAAGTAGGGCTGCCTGAAGGAGACAGTGTGATAGCTGTGGTGGACATCTCCGAAGTGGCAGTGGGAGGCAATCCTTGCCTGAAGAACACAGTGGGGACGTAGTGGCTGTTGCATCAGTGTACTTCAGACAGTGAAAATTTGGTGACATTGAGTGCAGGTGTATTAGGATTCGGCGGTGCAGCAGTAACATCAGTATCATTTGTGTGTTGTAGCATCTGTGGTGACATGCAGAATTTGGGGAACCCACCCAAGTTTTTGGTAATCCCTGGCGAGCCCTCCATGCAATGGGAGGACTGGAATGATTTATTGAAATTTTATTTTGTGTCCTTCATGTCCCAGTGGAGGGGTTTGGTGTGGTAGAGTTGAATTTTCTGATTGGCGGAAAAGTCAAAAATCTTATGGGTTGTTTGTGAGCTGAGGCGGACAGAATAAGGGACAAATGACCCGATCTGGAGGAGGATGTTGAGGGACCTGAGGATGACAGATGTCAGGGTGTGGGATTATATGGGAAAGTGATGAAGAAATTGGAGGCACAGTTTGGGAAACAAACAAATGTGGTGCTGGAAAGGTACACATTATTTACAAGGAAACATATTGTTGGGGCAAGTGTTGATGTGCTCATAGCTGAACTCAAGGGTCTGTTAGCTTCATGTGAGTTCACTGGTAGACGGGACATATATAGGGATCAGCTAATGATGCATACTTTGAATCTGAAAATACAGGAGTGATTGTGGCAGGCCAAGAACCCATCCTTACAGGAGGCATTGAAGATTACGCAGGGTACGGAATTTACAATCAACTGCTTAAAGGAGGCAAATGCTAGGGCGGCAAACGAAAACGTTCAAAGTGTGAAGGAGTGTGGCATGGGTGGTCAGACCATGTGGCAGGGAAAGTATGTGTGATAAAAAAGCTGAGTGGGAGAGTTGGAGCACAAGCCCAGGCACAAGAGCAAGATACAAAGAAGGGACAGTGCATGAGATGCAGATTTGAGAAGCATGCCATGAATGTGAGAGAATGTCCTGTGATGAGGGTGATGTGCAGGAAGTGTGGAAATATGGGTAATTCTGCCAGGCTATCCAAAACTAATACGCTTATGGAGAATGAGAAACGGGTGAAATTTGTGGGGAAGGAGAAGATGGAGTGGTCAAACAAGGTTGTCCATATTGTAGAGGAGGTGGATGATGATGGAGAAGAAGAATATGTGCTTCTAGAGGTTGGTATAGCAATAGAGGGAGAGCGGATAAAAGCATTGGCAGATTCAGGATCACTGTAAGCAATTATAACAGAAGAACGGTACAGGATGATTTGGGCCGGAAAGAGACATACATTGCATGAGAGTGACATAAGACCAAAAGCATATGCTGGTGGCGAGATAGAGGTGATCGGTTTTGTGAGAGACACCATTTCATATGTACAAAAAGCATACGAGCGTAGATGGAGATTCCATCTAAATGTGATTTTCTGCTTGAATGAAGGCATCCAGGAGGACTGGGCCTAAAGTGACATGCCAGTAAGGAACAAAAAGTGAGAAATGTGAATGGGAAAAAGTCTGATGAGCGTGCGCAGCAAATGGTGTTGAAGTTTAAAGAGGGGAAATTACATTGGTATTGTCACAAGATAAGGTTGATGACATAGGTGGTACTGTGTGTACATAAAATTCGAACATTGCCATTGGGTGTAAAAGAGAAGGTAAGGTTGAAATTACAAAGCTTGTGTCAGGCAGGGATGATTGAGCCAATTGAGTGCAGTGAATGGCTGTCCCCAACAGTTGTTACTCAATGGCCAGTTGGCCGCATAAGGTTCTGTGTAGATCTGAACCAGAGCATATAGGTAGACAGGTACCCGTTACCAAGGTAAACTAAATGCTAATAGCTATGGCTGATGCAGGGTGTTATAGCACCCATCGTCACGTGCATTGACAGCTTTTATCACTCCAATGGAGGCATATCAGTACAGGCGTATGCCTTTTGGTTTGGCATCTGAAATGTTTCAGAGGGTAATGGAAGACTTGTTGGGGGATGTTCGTGGGGTCAAATGTTTCCAGGAGGACATACTGGTGGGGATGAAAAGTGAAGCTGAGCATGATGCAAGGGTACATGAGTTATTGTGGAGACTGGAGGGGGCAGGTCTGACTGTGAAGCGGGAGAGATGCCAGTTTAAGGTACATTGTGTTTCTTATTTAGGGCATCTGCTGACAAAGGAGGGATTGGAGACCTGGTCAGGAAATGTTGGATGCTATTCTTAAGGTGAAATTCCTTGAGAGCAAGGATGACGTGAGATCATTCCTGGGTTTCAGTGAATACTGCGTAAAATGTGTTGGACTGCAAACTCTCCTTAAAGTGAGGAAGGAGTTTGTGTGGGGTGAGGAGGAGGAGGAAGCGTTTAAGTGCATGAAGGAGGAAATGACAACATGCCCATGTTGTATAGATTTGATCCAGGTGCAAAAACATATATGACTGTTGATGCGTGTACGCAAGGTTTAGGGGCTGTGTTGAGCAAGGTTAGGGGAAGTGTGGAGGTGACAATAGCTTTTGTGTCAAGGGTTTTATCAGATATTGAGGTCAAGTTTTCTACTATAGAGAGAGAGACATTGGCTTGTTTTTGGGCGTCCAAGTATTTCAGGACATTCGTATGTTGTGTTCCATATGTGATTAGGAGTGATCACAAATCCTTGATGCATTTGTTTACCCCAAGAGGCTCTGGCCAAGGGTTTCAAGGTGAATAGCGGCAATGCAGGGGTATAATTTTGAAGTAGAACACATCCCAGGGAGGTGTAATCCAGTGGCAGATTGTTTATCTAGGTTGCCAGTGGAGGGGTGTGAGCAAGGAAAAGATGTGTGTGAGGTATGGATCACACAGGTACAGACAACTGTATCTGGCATGTTTAACAGGTTGGTGTGGTTGGTGGAAATGAAAGCTGATGAGAAAATGTTGGATGCTATATGTTTCACCCAACAGGGGTGGATGTCTGAGGGGGCAAAATGTTCTCCATTTTATAAAGTGAAGGATGAGCAGTTCACATTTGGGGTTGGTGAGGGGTGAGATATTGGTACCTCCTATGTCTCTGAGGAAGGAAATCACAACATTGGTACATGGTGGCCATATGTGGAAATTGAGGGCAACATTTTGGTGCCTTGGAATGGATTCTATCGTCGAAGAGGAGGTGGGTGCAGGTATTCCTGGTGGCATGAGCGACAAGTCAGTGAAAACTCAGGGTGTGGAAACAGGTAAGGTTGAGATACTGGACCGGGTGTGGGAGAAGTTTGCTATTGATTTCATGAGACCAATGAGTATGTTGGGCCATGAGAATGGGTTTGCTATTGTTTTGTTAGATTATGCATGCAGGTGGTTTGTGGTAGATTTTGTGGCGAGTAGAACAACAGGGTGTGTGATAGGTTTTAAGGAGAAACTGTTTACAAAAGAGGGTTATCATAAGAGTATTGTATCAAACAATGGATGCAGTTAGTTTTGCATGAAATGCTAAGTTACTTAGCTAGGCATTGTATTGAGACCCAGAGGACTGCTTTGTATAATCCAAAGGCGAACAGATTGGTAGAGAGAAATAATGGTATAATAAAGGAAACTTTTCAGTTGGCCTTTGTGAAATACATGGACTGGAAGGTGAAGGTCTGCGAAATGGTGATAGCATATAGGGACACATGACACATTGCGACGGCGTGTCCCCTTTCGAGAGTATGCGAGGTAGAGTAATGCTTTTAGGGTGTACCTGCATTGGATGTCTGAAGTATGCCAAGAAAGGGTTTTGGAAGGGGGAGAAGGAAGTGGTGTAGGACGAGTGAGAGTGGGTTATATCGTGAGGGTGAATAAGCCTTTTGGTGTTCCAAAGGGATGCTCACAGTACTTTGAGCCGATTAATGTGCAAAGAGTGGTTAGGAGGCAGATGGTGACCAGTGATATAGAGAGAGTAGGGACCGAGTGGCAGTTATGAGGAATGAAGAAGCCACAACATTGGCAATGGAGGAGAGTTGTACCAATTTTGATGGGAATGGGGATGATCAGTGGTGGAAGGACAATACCCTGACGGAGCGTCAGGTACAGCGCCATATCCGAGAGGGGAGCAGGTCCAGGGGGGGGAGAGAGTGTGAGATTGTGGAGTCTTCTCATAGTGAACTTACACTGGCAGTAATGCTACAAAAGAGTGAGTTTGGAGGAATGGATGGTCAGTTTGATCAGACAACAGAATTGGTAGGTCATGTGAGAAGAAGGAAGACCAGTTAGATTTGATGATTATGAGATGATAGTTGATTTATGGTCAGTTTAAGTTATTATACCGGGCTGTTGTTGAATTTTTACTTATGTATTTCATGTGTAACATTTTATTTTTAAAATTCGTTGTGATGTTATTGTATGTTATTGTGAAAGAATATTTTTTTTAAGTTTTTTAAATGTATGTAAGGGGAAGCATGTGTGGTAAGCTAGTGTTATGGGGAAATCTGGTTGGGTAAACTGGCTGCGCGTGATGGCATTTCAGGATGTTAGTATATTCCATTACGCCCAGGTTGTAAAACAACAGTTGGAGATGGTCCTTGCCTGTAATGCACAGGTGCTGTTGGGGTCCTGTTTACAATAAAACTGGTTAGCGATTTCGGAGAACATCTTCTTGTGCGTTGTCTAATTCGTTCTCTGATACATCATTTCTATTATGATACAAACCTGAGATTCTTAGAAACAGTGTTAAGCGCTGTGCTAGTTTACACTTTCATCCTGGAAGCGCTTAGAGCCAGTTCTGTTTGTGGTGTCTTACTATATAAGTCTACTAAACTAGAGAAAGCTTAAACACCTTTAAGTTCCCCCTGAAATAGATTTTCCTCACGCTGTCCTCTGTTCTGTGTTATTTGTCGCTTCGAGGCATGGAAACAGTACGTTAAAAGTGAAATAAACAGAAAGAGAAAGCATTTTTATTTCAAAAGAAATTGCGTCACAGCTTCATTAGGCGGGAATTCTGAGCCGTGGGGCCCATATAATCCATGCCTATAGCCCACACAAAGGAGGACACACATTTCCTCTATTTAATAAAAAAAGATTTCCTAACGTGGCCAGGAATTATGAGTTCAGCCCATTATTGCAATTATTGCAGCACACAGGGAAATATGAAGGCTATATGTTGACAAGTTCTCAGGATTTTTTTCTCTGGAATTCTGCAGAACTGGTTTGTTAAATTGGGAACAGCTCTGTTCCCGGCCCTTACTGCCAAGATTGTGCTCTTAGAAAAGGTGCTGAAAGTGGACTTTTGCACCAATTACAGGTGGAGCAAAGGTTTAGTACGCCAGGCGCAACACATACCTATTAAAAATCACAGTATTTAAAAGGATTTTGCCCCAGACAAAGTAGGAGCCACGCCACTCGCACTCTGACCTCCTTCATCTGGGAAGTAGGGCGGCTTTTTTTCATTTATTTTCATGTGGCTGAAAATCTTCTTGGTGCCTTAATCCTTTGTTCTGATGCCCTGGAATGATTTGGAATGTTACACATTTTTTGCAGACATGTTTTTGTTGGGAAGAATCGTCCTGGTAAGTCTTCAGTGTCAGTTACAGCGTTTGTGATGTGAAGGCTAACTCGTTTCATCTGTATCTCTATCGCAAGAACTAGTTATTTACTTGCTATGTTATTTTTGGGGTTCATATCTTCGTCCGACCAATCCATAAAAATGATCGACATTTCTTAAGAACGCTGCCCATGCATGTATCCGGCACGAAAATGTACATTAGTTTTATAAACAGTCAGTGAACCTTTTCTTGACAATGTACTCCTTGCTTAGAGAATAATTGAACTGCTTGTAGAAGACACATTTTGATCATTGCTTGGGAACAGTTATTTAAACATTCCAACTGCTTAGGAAATGTTAAGCAAGCATTTCCCCTTGTCTAGGGAAGCAAGAAGCACATTTAGCACTGTTCTTTTATTGATGTCTTATAATGATGAGGATTCCCCATAACAGGAGATCTGCAGATCGGACAAAACCAGGGATTCTGAAAGGCCAGAAGGGCCGAGGTAAAGAAACATGTCGGTCCAGCTGGATTAGTATGTCATGGTATGGTAATCAGCTTTTGTTCTACCCCAATCACCACTGTAGAGCTCTAAAAAGCCAAGGGATGTTTGAAAAGTGGCATATTGTGGTCCAGACCATAGTCCTCTGAAATAATAATACACCTACATGCACCAAATAATAATACACCTACATGTGGTGGATCTGCAGATCGGACAAAACCAGGGATTCTGAAAGGCCAGAAGGGCCGAGGTAAAGAAACATGTCGGTCCAGCTGGATTAGTATGTCATGGTATGGTAATCAGCTTTTGTTCTACCCCAATCACCACTATAGAGCTCTAAAAAGCCAAGGGATGTTTGAAAAGTGGCATATTGTGGTCCAGACCGTAGTCCTCTGAAATAATAATACACCTACATGTAAGTAAGTATGTTTAAGCTTACATGCAAACAAACACCCTAATGTGCCCCATGTTTTCTCTGCATCAGCACATTCTCCCAGATGTGATGGCTTCTGCATGCAGTGTTCCCTCAGCACCACAAACATGCTGGAACACGAGATGCCAATTCTACTGTTAGCGGAATTTGCGTCATCCATGGTATGTGCATTTATAATGTGTGGCTCCATACCTGGCACCCTCCCTTGTAGTGACCATTTTAAGGCCATAAAGTGGGGTGGGGTTGCATATAGGACAATTTAAACGGGAGCTCCAGTGGATCTTCCTACACCCCTTAGGACTGTCCACCAACATCAGCACAGCGTTTCCATGAAGTAAGTTTGTCTATTCATAGCCTGCTTTCCTGTGCATCAATATACATACTGGGTACACCTTAAACATATCCTGGGAAAATCTTCATATGCCCAGGTTCAGTGGCACATGCCTGCATACTGCCACTTACACCAGGCACAGGCAAGTATGCCCATTCACACATTTATATTCCAGACAAATTTCAAAATGTTCAGCTTCAGATGTTGAGTTACTGCATTATTTATTTATTTAGTCATTTGTAGAGCGCACCAAACCCGAAGGCATCAAGGCGCTGGTTACATGAAGAGCAGATTTGATGTTATCTTGGTAACCATTCCAGCTTTGTACATTTGAACTTATTTGCAGTGGGGTCATCCAGGCACTGATTACATGAAGCACGGATTGGACTTTAGCTAGTGAAATTGTAAACTTAATACAGTTGGACATCAAGGCGCAGGTTACATGAAGATTGGGTTTTGGCTTAGAATCGTTGCAGGCTTCATATAGTTGGACTTAGTTACAGTGAGTTCCACCCCGTAATGGCGGCCGCAGATGGGTGTTATACATCTTGTGCGAAGAGCCAGGGTTGAAGACCTTTACGGAAGTACCAGTAGGATGATTCTGATCTCAAGTGGGCCGGGAGTGCGTTCCAGTATTTGGTTGCGATCCGCGGGAAGCTACAACCCCTTGCTTTTTGGAGTTTGAATCTCGGGGTGGTTAGAAGGTGGGATTGGGAGGCTCTAGTAGGTCTGTTAGTCTGTGGTTTCTTGAATTTGTTGGAGATGTATCTCAGGGTAGTATATGCCCGGCATTTGTGTGTTAAGGCCAGGGGAATTGCTGGGGAAAGCACACATTGAAAAGCCAGTTTCTATATTGACCCCAGACATTTACCTAACCACTATAGGTAGACCACAGGCAGCAGAAAAAACATGCATCACTCATACTTGCCAAACGTATCACCCACTTACAGCAGCAGAAGCTTCCCCAACAGTTAGCAGTCGTGCAACCCTACCCCCCTCACATTTCACTTACAGCATATATAGGCCACTGGACGCTTCCTTAATTCAAATGTCAAGCACAGGCACCAGCCGCGCTAGGCTAGCGTCCCACCCCTCATTGCCAGGCAGTGCAGGTATAGCACAGATAGCAGCACTACAAGTGTTGCTCACACTCGATATACATCAGAATCAGCAGCAGGCCACGTTTCTCAACCGGGGCATCAGTTCAAAAATAAAAAGTAGGGGTATTGTGATGAACGCAATAGGAAGTGACGTTGCATAAACTGAAACGGAAAGATGCACATTTCTTTCAGTTTGTCTTTGCCATCTGAAGAAAGTGCATAGGGAACATAAACATTTGCCAAGAGATCATATTTCCCCTGCAACATGGCTGGCTAAGAATAAACAGTGCACATCTTTTATGTAAAATAATCGGTAACAAAACATGCCTATATAGCAGAATCTCAATGCAATACTTTTTACAGCTCTATTATGAGCGATTCGAATGATCTCTGAGCAACCTGGGTTCGAATCTCGGCCACGGCAGCTATGGCACTGTTTCAGTGAGTGCAGATTTATTTTAATTGCCTGAAAAAACACTGGGGGGAGGAGGGGCGCCGCTGTCTGTAGCAGTGTAGGTTTTTCAACACAGGAGCGGGCCAGTATGGGCATCAGCGATGCATTGATCCCTCCCACGTGACAGTGGCATCACGTGTAACAGCAGTGCAACCATAGCTAGCAGAGACATCTGCCATGCAAGTGGCCCTCCCATATATCAGCAACATTGCAGGCAGCAGCACTGTCAGTGTCCACTCCATAGACGAGGGTGCCTACCTTGGTTGGCATAGCAAACAGACAAATTGTCTCCGGCCTCGAGTATTCATATTTGGTGCCAGCGACCTACACACCCTTATTCATTCATAAAACCTACCTGCACGTCTATCCGATAGTTCATGTGAGACTGCTTGTGACCAATCACCGTGAAGTGGGTAGAGATGGTCTCCTGCATCTCTGCCGCTTTGCGTTGCACTGACCGACAAAGTCTTGTCAGAAGAATTAAATCTCACTGGGTTGTTGCGGGGCCCAGCAGGAAATGTGTGCCTTCCCCAGCCCCCCCCCCCCCCCGACCCCCGCATAATCCCGGATCCAAATCGGATCTGTGTCACACTCTCCCATTACCGCTCTGCCACTTTTCTACATCCAACACTGCCTGTCTCTGGAAGTTTTTCTTTAGTACCAATTGCAACTTCTTGTTGTGTTCCGTTTGCTGTTGCTGTTAGCTACTGTACAGCACGGTTAATAATCAGACGTTACAATTAACCAGCCCAATCTCACTTATTTTACTGACTGCAGAAGGATGAAAGGTTGAGGCACCTATGCTGTGATTGAAACATAAACCTGTAGGTTCCACACATATCTCTGCGTATTGTCGAAGAAAATGCAGCCTAAATAGTTTTCTTAAAGTCAACTGACAAGTCTTTCTGAAAGAGCGAGAGAGGCGCCATTCACAAAAGTATGTTTCCTGTTGAATTGTTCATCTTATTCGCTGCTATGATGAAAAAGGGTGCACCTGTGAAATGTGAGGTACAAATGATCTCATGCGCACTGGAGAGACAAACTGTAAGCATGTGTAGGAATCCAGAGACTGGCTCATCAGTGCTAAGGACATGCCAAGAACTGCACCTATTTCATTTAGAAGTTTGTATTTGTAAAAGTGCAAAAAGGTCTGTTCTCATGCCTTAAACCTGACATAAGAAGTGCACTCGTGTTGTGACAAGGGGCATAAGCTACTAATGATGTCAGGCTCTGATGATTTACTGCCGCGGGGTCACTTGAATTTAGGGAGATGGATCTACAGATAAGATTAGCAAAAAATGGCAGCTTCCAATGCGTGAGTAAATGTGAGAAAATGATAGGTAAGACGCATATGATTTTTTGGGGTTATTGATCGAAATAGGCTACAAAATACATGCCCTATCCATTGGGCCAATAACATTTCTGAGAGAACTTCCCCTTTAAAGACACCAATGCAAATCTTGTATTTATTCAACTATAGCCTGATCAGCATGTAAAGACATGTGGAAATGTGCGCATGTAAAAATAATGTGTTTGTCACATGTAAAAGACTTTAACAGGCCTCAAGAACATGGATCCACAGTTTTACAACCTATATGACCAAATCAAGGATTCCATTACAGTGTAGGTTCCCAAGCATATAGAAGAAAATGCAATTGGGCCTTATAATAACCTTTGATTCATCTTCAATGATTGTATTTTTCTGTATATTTTATTTAGTTAAATGAGACAAAGTTTAATGTAGAAAAATCATCAGAAGTTGCATTGTTTTTTCCATGCATGTTACTCCACTTTAAATAATCCTGTATTTTGTTTAACTTGAAATGTGGCATGCCTGGTGTGGGACTTTACCAGACTTATCTGCTTGGTATTAGTGACCTGACTTTTAACATTGGTCTGTACTACACAGGTCGGTATAGTGGCTGAGCAACCAGTCTTATCTTAGAAGGGATACTGTGAGCTGTAGAGCAGTACAATGAAATCAGTAAATACAAGTATTCACTTACACACTTAAAAGTTATATTACACTATTTATTAATATATACACAAATCAAATGAATAACACTAAATATGCAGCAACTAATAGTAACATTCAATGGAATTTCAAAATCAAGTTATTTAAGCAGCAATAATGCAGGTGAGCAATTTATTTTTGTACTAAAACATTTCCAGCACACAGACTGACATTAATCAAGGTCAGTAGTAACACTTATGGTTCACCATACAATATTGAGTTTGAAGGGAAAAAGTGTTAGAGTAAGATAGCACGCTGTACCAATGTAACAATAATCTTTTCTCCCAGAGGGATGTAATAAGTCTTTTTTTCCAGCAATAAGAGTATCAAACAATTAAAGACGTTTAAGGGAACACGCACTGTCAAAGCCAGTAGGGTTGAGAAGGGATGTCTTTAAGGAGCCACAACAGCCAAATGTCAATAGGGCAGTTCTAGTTCTGATGCAATCTTCTTAGAAAAGAAGAACAGTCAGTAGTTGCTTGAAGAAAAGTCCAGGAGCTCAAGAGAGCCTACCTGATGTGCCCAAGCTGTTAGGCCTGCACCAGTGAATTTAAGTAATTCAAAAGGATTCGAAAGAAGCACTCCCCAAGCTAGGAAGCACTAGATTTGTCTAAAGGTGGTTAGATCTAAATCCCTGCAGTACCTTAGAATTGAAGCAGATGTTCCAGCTGACTTCCTGCTTGATGCAGCGATGTAGACCCTTGTTCCTGGACCTTGGTCGTGGTGACGAAAGGGAGGACGTCTGGTGGGATTCTGTGGCAGCACTCTTTAGAGGGACCCTGCAGCAATGGATTCCACTCGTTTCAGAGACTCTTTGTGGTTTTGGTGCCTTTTTCTCAGTGCGAAAGAGGAACTCATTTCCCTTGTTGGAATTTCCTTGGTCCCTCTGTCCTGAACTCTGGTCCTGAATAGAGTCCTCTGGACAAAGATTTCCTCTACGAATGCCAGCAAAGTTTCATCTGGATTCGTCCTTCAGAAGACGTTGCACTTGTCGATGGTCCAGGTTGTGAAATTTCAGCTCAGGAAGGTTGCAGCGACACAGGGGTTGGCCCAGAACAAAGCAAGTCTTGAGACTAGTTGGTCCCACTAGCCTAAGGGAGGAGGTCACCCTTGGCGGCGCTTCCCTGTTGATGGGAAAACGGGATCAGCACAGCTGCAAGGCTTCACTGGTGCCACATTCTTGGAACCACTTTAACCAGAGGTCTGGCAGGTGTGGCAGCGCCTACAATGTTTATCAACATCTGCACCCATTTTGGGCCAGTAAAAGGACAGAGAAAGCCTCTCTTTGGTCTTCTTGGAACTGAAGTGACCAGCCAGAGGTATCTCATGTGCTAGTTGTATGAACCTTTGTTGAGTTCCTGGGGGACTACTAGTCTCCTGAAGTCCCCGTGGGATGGACTCTTTCAGCTCACTGTAGAGGAGGTCATGCTCCCAGAAGAGTCCATGCTCCCCTGGCTCCTGCCCTTCCAGCTGGGAAGCTGTCTGCTGGCACGGACCTTCTAGGGAGGGACACTCTCTTTGTCCTCTGCTAAAATCTGCCCTAGAGGGTCCACCTTCTGCAAGAAAAGTCTGCAGCTCAGGATGGTCTCTAGGATCTAGATCCTCCAAGCAGGGAAGATTCTTCTCCAGCTGCTCTGTTTCACCAGTAGCTGTTTCTTCAGGATTTTTTCCAACTACCAACTCAGCCTCAGCTGGATGTGGGGACACTGGGGTGACCTGGTACTTTCCTCTGTGGGAAGTCCTTCTCTTGAGTGCAGGTTTGGGGTTCAGACCTTTATTCTTCCCAGAGACTCTGGATTTCTCCTTGGCCTCTGTTTTCTTCCTAGAAGTAGAAGGTTGGCCTGCTTGTGGGTTTGAGATACTGGATTGCTCCTTGATCTCAAACTGAGAGTCTCTCAGGATTTCCTCACTGGACAATCTTGTCAGCTCCTGCTTCTTCTTACGGGGAGGCCTGCGGATCCTAATTAGAGTTTTCAAGTCATTACCCAACAGGACCCTCTCTGGTACTTCAAATTACACACTATCAGGAATTCATACTGTCATGTTATTGCACTGAATAAGGGCTGTCAAAATGGGGCCCATTTGGATAGGGCCTACAGCAAGTTTAGTGGGACCTTTGGATGCCATAGCTACATCCTCTGGTTTGAAAATACTTTCATCAACCACTGCAATGCTGGCCCCAGTGTCTCTAATGGCAAGAGCCTCCTGGCCATCTACAAGTACACTGTCCATATAATATTCTTTGGTGTTATCAGGTATGGTATTATACACATGTATATTCTGTTGTTCCCACAGAACCAAGGACACTAAAGAAACACTAGCTTGGATGGGATCTTCAGCTAGTAAGTAAAAGTGGGCACCTGTCATTGGAGCTTCTCTCTCAGGGGCGAAGTCTAAGGAGACAGATTGGGCCCCTGAAGGTTTACCGTTGCATCTGGGATCCCCTTTTACATGGTCACTAGACCCACAAACCACACATTCACCAAAGCTTTTCTGGAATGGGGGTTTCTGGTAAGCTCCCATTGGTTTTGCCCCCAAGGTTTCACTAGACCTGTATGGCTTCCCTTGGTATTTGTCCATATGTCCAAGGCAATTGGGGGGTTAAGGTCTGCCTGGGCCTGCAAATAGAGGGCTCAAAGGAACGGTCCCTCTGGCATTATCAGCAGGGGTTTCTGGTGATCCACTGCCAGACAAAAGACACTGTGGCCCTCCCCTTCCCTGCAAGCAACTAACCAAGGTTTCACCAACCAATATAGTTGGGTGCAGTCCATCGCCTAACACCTGCCAGTGTAGCTCTGTTCTGGTCGAAATCTCCCAATTTAAGAACCTGGTTTCTCATCTTATTGAATTGGTTGGTGGGGGCTTAACAAAGGAGAGGTACCCAACCATCCCGGGGGCCAAAGGAGGGGTGAAAGGAGGAGGGGCACATGCACCAAGAGGACCAAGGTCTGTCAGTGCCTGAGAATAACTCTGATAATCCTGACATCCCTGGTTCTATCCAAAATGATAAGGGGCAAGATAGGGGGAATGCCAATTGGCATATGAATGGGAAGATTCTACCTCCACAGGGTCCACAATCTTGCCCCAAACATCACAAACCTGCAGATGCCCTTTAAAACAAGTGCCTTTACTGGATCCGGGCGGTGAGGGGCTGAACGTTTCTTAGGCGGGAGGAAATCACCTGCTGCATCAGGCTCTGCGAAAGGGTGCACACGCACATCACTATTAGAATTGAGGTTAAAGATCATGCCCTACTTGGGGGCATACTTAATCTCGTTTAGTCGTGCAGACCCCTACCTAATTATACAATAATTCCTAGTCTCCTGCCTTGTGAAAGAACTCCCTATCGGTCTGTGCTGACTGGAGCAAATGCTATACCACTGGGGAATCAGGCCTTAAGTAAGGCCACTGTGCCTAAACCATCAAGGCTTACGGCCCACTGCCAATCACAGGGTACTTTTGTGTTCCGATATAGCTGCTGGCATGCACCTAACCATTACCTAACAACCAAGTGACACCCAGTCCACATCCAATTCGCAGGTGCCCTAATTTGTCCATTTATGGGAAACGTCTTGTTTCATATACTTGTATTTTTGCCATGATTGTGTTTGCATACTTTCATGGCTTTAGCCGAATAAAGTTATTATATGGTTAAATAAATTCTTACACAGACGTTATATGCAGCATCACAGTTTAATGTAGGTTTTGCATTTGCCACAGCTTAGTTTCACAATGCACTTAAGAGTAGTACAGAGACCAATCCCAGCCAATCACATTGTGGCAGCGTGCCACTTCCCATGATTGTTTATTTATAAAGCTCTGATATTAGAGCGCTGATAAGTAGCACACGTGTTAGCATGCAAGAGGAAGGCCAATAATCTTTGCACGGCAGCACCAGTTACAAAATGAGTCATATTTGTAATAGATGTGTCTTCGGGTGATTTCTAAAAATATCGTTTGATCAAATGTGGGGTCGATTTTTGGATAAGTTGTAATACTGTTTTTAGATTGATTTATATTGCTTTCTGTTAAGGTTGGGGTGGTGGTACTTGTGGAGATTATTTGTGATGAATGCTATAGTTGTAACGTTGATAAATCTGATGTTCTGCATGGCTATATGTAAACTTCAATACATTTAATAATAAAAAAATAAAAACAAATATTGAAGTGAACTGCTTAGTTCCAGGGGAGAGGTACATTCGTGCATATTGTGGGGCACGGTGCAGCAAAGCGTCTACCTCCTGCTGATTCCAGTTCGTATCTAGGGATTTATAAGAGGTAGACTGGCGAAGGTTGTTTTTGGGCGATAGAGGTTGTTTCTAGCTTTACGATATTGTGGCGCAGTTTCATACGTTTATTTATGCGCTAACATTGCTGTCTTAAAAATGATATAAACTTGAATTGGCAGCCTATGCAATTTACGTAAGATTGGGGTAACATGAGCAGGATGTGGCAGGTTCATTACTGTTTGTGCTTTAGGATTTCCTAAACACTTGCAGTTTTTCGACTCCGTTTTTGGTTACACCCTACATACAGGGCAGTTCTGTATACTCAGTCAATGTTATCAATTTCGGATCGATAAGTGGCAGTAGCTATTTGCCCCAGGTGAACCTCAGAGAGCAAATGGCGATCTTTGTAAATAAATGGGCATAGTATGTAGTTGAGGTTATAGTATAGGGTACTGCAGCTGACATAACTAGCCATGGGTCCAAGAAAACCCCTGGCTATTTAATGTTGGGAAGTATTTGGAAATCTACGTTAGCTATAAAGTACATTCCTCCTTAAATTAATTTACTTCCATGCATTTGCCTACCACTGTTACCTCGGTTTTAGGAATATTGAGACTGAGCCAGCTTTCAAACATTCAGCTTTTGATATCGGCTATGGTGGCAATAAAATTCAAGTTATCAGGATTGGCATTGATGGCGAGGTTGAACTACCCTTGTGCGTCATCATCGAAACAGTGGTAGGCTATGCCAAGGTCCACCAGGATGTCCTGTAAGGGTTTTATGTATATGTTCAAAATTAGCGGAGACCAGGCTGAGCCATGTACTCCAGACATCGTTGGAAGTTAAAATGTAGAGATGCCATTTACAGTAAGCTGGGCCTGAAGTTTAGTTTGACATGAAGCAAACCATTTCATGATAGTCCTGCACCAAGGTCACGGACTTCAAGCTTTCCAGAATTATTTGCCATCCTAGGTTGTCGAATGCAGCTGATACTCCAGCATAACCAGTAGTGAATTCTTAATGATTTTCTATGTTACAAAGAAGATGTTTTCTGTCCGCCAGCAGGGCCCGATGTGGCTCAAAGCCTGATTTTGTGTCTCCCAGATATTTATTTTCCTTAAGTATTTGATGTAGCTGCAATGTGCGACAGGGACACGGGTCTGGTCCTGTCAAGGAGGTTTGAGGGGGTGGGGAGGGTACTCGAGGCTCCCTCTCAACCAGTGGTAAGTAGCCTATCAGGGCAAGACCTACCTAAGATATGGTGGCCAGAGCTGAATGTGAGCCCTGTCTCCGGCCCTGCAGTATGTGTGGAGCTATGGAATTACAGTGATGCCTCTGTCTCTGACCCGATGCCTATAAGACTTTATCCTGGCCAAGTCTCTTTCTTTGATCTTTCTGATGGTTTCCCACAGTCATGGCGTTGATAGCAGCCTGCTGTACCAAAAATAAGACCCAGAGACTTTGATTACCAGCATGCACCAGACTCCTCACAAAAGTGGGATGAGTCATGGATCCTGGGAAGCAGCACAATGTAAAGAACAACAGAGACTATAAGCACTACAATGCGCTTGGGTCCAACGGGCAATACCCAGACCAGAAGAGGAGGAACAGACTGGTTACTAAAATAGATTAGGCGTCCACATTCAGGAGCCAAATGACAACCTCAACCGCTAGACAGGGAGGAAAGTAAAGATCCAGCGGAATCAGTCTACAGTGAAAGGTGTTCGGGAAAAGAGAGAGTTTGCAGATTGTGGAGGAGGATTTAGATTAATATTTTGGCATATGTGGAGAGCAATTGTAAGGTATTGGGATAGTGGTACCAATGTTTGCTGTGTGTATATATGTGGGTGAATGTGTGAGAGAGAGGTAAGACCTGAGTTAGTGGAGTACAGGTGGAAAGGAGGAAGAGAGGTAGAAGGACTTTAGTGAGCAGGTTGCTATATCCCTAGGTGCGTGTTGGAGAAGTTACTTGGTAAGCAGGGAACAATATCCCTGGGGCAAGTACAGTGCAATGAGCAGGGCACAATATCCCTGGAAGGTGAGCAGGGCACCATATCCCTAGAGGTGGTGGGAGGAGACTAGAGACATGAGGAATGATAGAAGTGATCATGTGGGGAGATGGAGTGTAGGAAGGCATTTAGAGGGAGAGAGACAGGGAGAGAGAGAGCGCAAGTGTTAGAGTTTGTGTGCTTTAGGTTAGAATAGTGGAGATATGCCGAGTGAGAGAAGAGTTAGGTTACATTTTAAAAGACGGTCATCCAGATGAAAGTCACGCCATGGCGATGAAACATCCCCATTTAGGTGAGCTAGGAAATCCCTGAGTGAGTCAGATAAAGATAGAACAGGGCCAGATTAGACAGTAGGTGCGCCCTCGGTGTAGTAATCCAATCTTGGAGCAAGGCATCGTAGAATAGGGAGCTCGAGATAGGAAGGTGGGAGCCCCCTTTAAGGTTGAGAGAAAGGGTACAAATACCCATGCAACCCAATGTGTTCAAGGTAGATGCCTACAGAGGGCAAAGACCGCATTCTTTTACGGTGGGCAGTAAAAAGATATCTGCCAAGCATGGTTACAAAGGAGTTTGGGAGACCCTCCAATGAGAATGAACATGGGTCAAATACCCTATTATATGGAATTGTTTCCACTCATGAGAGTCTACTGCCACGTTTTAACTCACTGCACCCTTCACAGAGGAGAAATATCCATTTGCATATCAGTATTTGTTCCACCCACAAGGGCAGTCCAGCACCGAAATGAAATGCAAATCTCCTCTGAACAAGAATAACATCAGCAACCACAGACACATGTTTCGGCCTAGTCGGGCCTCATCAGGGAGGTGTACCTTTGTAACTATGTGCCAAGCATGGGTCCATATTCCAGATGAGACCGAGTATATCACTTATCCCCCTGACCAGTCGTTTACTATCTATGCAACTTTGAGTAGAGAGGAAGGATCCAGCCTCTGATGCTGCATCTCCACTGACGAAGGGCACTGGGATTTAAGCTCTATTGAAACGAACATGGAGAACAAGTCTTCCTTTCATTTTTGCATGGACCCCAACAAAATGTTTCTATCGCTGGTCCTTTGCTCTGAGCAAAGGGAATGGGGTTCTGTGCACTATCCTGGACTTTCAAATGTTGGCTCTCTTCCACACGTACTGAATCTTGAGTTCCCATCATAGTCTAGATCCCCTTTGTCCTTCAGAATTGGGCAAGACAAGCACACTCGACTTGACATATACACTGCAATCACATTTGGAAGCCTTATAGAAATGTCTAGATGTTTGTTGTGGAAATAAGTTATTGCTTATATACATGTGTTTTATTGGGTTCTGATCCTGCGTTTTAGGTTTTCCGAAGTATAGATAAAGTGAAGGGTAGATCCCAAACTCTCTATCTAGTGGTGAAGCATCCCAAGAACAGTTGAAATGACTTCCTCCTTGAAATGTCTCAGCGCAGCCTCATTGAGGGTGACTCTGAATTGTCTCTTCCCCCACCAACATTAAACATTAGCTCTTGAATAAGGCACTGACATAGTTTATCCCAAATCCACAGGTAGTATTTATGATAGAGCCAAGTTCTTAAGTAGAGTGCCAGAATCCCAGCTGCATTCAGCAATGCAATTGCAGGCACCCTTCAACACTACCAGGCCACCCACCTTAGCAGCCTAAGGCTTTCCAAATGCCCAGAAGACCTGTCATGTCACTGGGCTGTCCTTCCAGCGCATACTAGGCTCAGTAACTCTTCATTTACTTCCCTTTGGCTCCCTTTTACACAGCCAAGTCCTAAACCTGGAGCTAAACCGAATTCCCTGCTTTGGTTCCTCCACGTGTCCCCAATGTGCCCAAACATGACCACAGTCCTCAGTTCAAACGAGTCTCTATAGAGCACCCACCAATGTTATGATATCCATTTCGTACCACAGGGTGGGTACAGCACAACCTACGCCAGAAGGCAGCTTGGCGCTAATAAGACTACAGAACAACCGCATTGGCTCGACACAAACTATCAAAAAAGCAGGGTTTTTAAGGAGCGGTGGAACTGCAAATGAGCCACAGTGGAGCACAAGGCAGTAGGCAGGGCTTTCCATAGTTTGGCCGCCACCACTGAAAAGGATCAACCACCAATTTGTGCATACCGAAATCTAGGAACAGAAATAAGAAATCGGTCTCTAGAGCAGAGAGAACGGCAAGGTACATAGGGGAGGAACTTAAGGTGTAGATATTCTAGCCCCACAGCATGGAAAGCCCTGTGTACCAGACACAGGGATTTGAAATGCACCTGCTTGGCCACTGGAAGCCAACGAAGAGCCAAGAGAATTGGAGAAATATGGTCCCTGAAAGGGGTATCAGTGGCGAATTGCGCTGCAGAGTTCTGAAGGATCTGAAGGCGCTGTATCAGAAAGGCAGGCTGTGCCAGGTACAACGATTTGCAGTAGTCAATGCAACTAAGGACTAAGGCTGCAACAACCGGGGCACGAAGATGTTGTGGGATAAACTGAAAAACCTTTCTGAGAATTCTCAGCTGGAAGTGGTCAGCCTGACAGACTGAACCAGTCTGAGCGGCCATGGAAAGGGATGCAAAAGCTTAACACCTAGATTTTTGACAGTTGAAACAGGTGCAGGAAAAGAACCAATAGAAGACGGCCAGAAGGAGGGGGTCCACAAAGAGGTCAAAGAAGCATGACCCACCACCATCACATCTGACTTACCATCATTCAATTTCAGCCAGTTATCGCTAATCGAGCTCTCCACAGCCTCCAGACAGTCCCTTAGCGGAGTAGCATGGGAGGGGTGTAGCAGGTCAAGACTATGATATGAGTGTCGTCCACATATGAATAACAACGGAAGTGTGGGAGCAGATAAGAGCAACAAGAGGCTGAATGTAAATATTGAACAAGGTGGGGGAGAGGGCAGAACCTTGTGGAACACCACAGACCAGAGAAGAGGGTGCACAAACGCCAAAGAGCCAGATTGAAATGGCTGATTGAAATGCATCAAAAAGAACTGTATCTTCATAGAAACTCCCAAGCAGTGGAGCAACCAACGACTCCAAAAACATCATGGAAAAAGGGACGAGCGATATGAGGCAGAAATTGGCTGGACTAAGGGATCAAGAGAGGGCTTTTTAAAGCAATGGGATGACCAGAGCATGTTTCAGGTCAGAGGGAATCTCACTCGTGGAACAGGAAATGATTAGGACAAGAGCTTTGTAGCAAAGCCTCAGATGCCTTTGGTCAAAGAGAGTGTCACTGCCTGTCTTTAAGCGATCATGGGAGACTAATCTCACTTTAATCCTGATGCCTTTGTCCCCCAGAAAGCCAGTCTGCATAGAGAAAAGTAGCGATGGACCCTGCAGTGCCCCTTGCTATGGCTCCATCTAGCAAGACGGCTGCAGCCTCTGGGGACGATACCTTCTATGACCTGTCACTTAATTGATTGGCCCTAACAACCCCTGTGCCCTCCCTCCGAACCCCCCAATCAGTCTCTGGTAAAGCACCCTTTCCCAAACTTAGCACTTGCTCTGAAGAGCATATCTGAACCCCAATTCCTGTCTTATCTACATACACTCAACTGCAGGTGAAGGCGACCCAGAGAAACCAGGTGTGTTCCAGCCCGAGCCGTAATGTCCGGATCATACCGCCACATCTCTCTCCAGCTCCTAATCAACTCCTTTTCCAAAAAGACCAACAGGAGCCCCACCTTTATCTCATCCTTCTCATACCTGTCTTTCTGCATTGGATGCTCAGGACAGTGACTTTCATACGTGCGATGAAGTGGGTCTATTTTGTTCACCCCCATTTTCCCACCTTGTTCTCTCCTTCCCTCAGCCAAACCTTCCTCACCCAGCACTACAAAGCAGTTATCTATGCATGCTTGTACTGTTAGAAAACTCCAACAATACAAATTAATAAGGAAATAGCTCCTGGTCCTCCAGGTAAATGCATCTGAACAAGGTGGGCTTTTCCAGGAACACTATGGGAAAGCGGACGAGACTGCGTGCCTGCGACCTCCCTGTCCTAGCCCCGATATGATTGTACTCTCTAAATTCTAACTCAGAGACAGACCCGGTTTCTTTTCTTCGTCACCAGAATTCTCTTCCATCCTCATGTTCCTCAGGACCCTTGAAACAAACTTAAGAAGGTATTCAGTGCTACTCAAGACACCTACTTACAGGCATAGTGGTGGCCACTTGTTTGCTAGTTTTGAATAATGAAATTCCACATATATCAATCTCCTCGGTGTACAACTTGGGTGGTACTTTGGGATAGTTGAGACTTGAGAGTGCATGAACTGTGGTCCGCTCGGAACACCCTTTCTATTATAAATGTCCAAGACTTTTTTGCTATCAATCAGCTGTGAAATTGTCTTGAGCCTCAGATCACAAAGTACTACAGCCATGTTTTATGCGAACAAGCAGTGTCAACAAGAGCTACAGCAGAACAAAGAAATGCTGATTTGAACACTCCATCCATCTAACGCTTATATAAGATAAGGGAGGATTTGGCATGTGCACCCAAATATTCTGCGCCTGGCTGAAGTTTCAGTAGTCAGTCAAATACCTTCTGAAACGGACATGGCAATATCCATGGATTTAAACTTGAGTAAGCACTACGTTGACGTCCAAAAGGATTCAGCTTGCACCAACTAAAATACCCTATGGGATTAATTAGTAGAAAGCAGATTTTGGCCTATTCGTCCTGGAGAAGACAATGGGCCTCATTACGAGTCCGCCGATCCGGACTTAACGTCACCGCTAAAACCATACCGGCGCCGTTTCCGCGACCGTGCAATCGTGACCCACGGACCCGGAAACACCACCACCACAAACCGCCGCCACGTAGATAAGGGATCCGTAAAGAGCGACGGCGGTGAAACCACCCACTTACTGCCAACACGAAACACCATGGCCATCACGAGTACCACTGACATGGAAACAACGCTTTCCAGCGCGGAGGACTCGTAATGAGGCCCACTGTGCTCATAATCGTTGTTGGATTTAGCCTTTGCAACTAGGTGTTCTGAGTCCTAGTAATAATATATTTGGCCTGCAGACTCACTTGGAAGACTAATGGATTGAAGTCTCAGCTGGTATAAGTTTGCTCGATTTTTTACGTGTGCCAGTAGTAATAAATATTATATTTCATACTTACTGAGTACCTGGGATATCTCCACTGTTTGGACTTATTTATTTATTTTTACATTTATAAAAGCGTATTAAGCCAAGAGGTATCAAGGCGCTGTTACAGATTCAATTACACAGGCATGTTATGCAATACATGTTACATAGGTAAAGGGTTACAGCATTGCAGAGAATAATGTTGCAGTGGGGGCTCAAGTGCTGTGCCCCGAGAAGAGCCAGGTTTTGCAATGATTACGGAACACCCAGTATGACTGTTCAGCTTTCAGGGTATGGGGCAGGGCGTTCTAGAGTTTGGCAGAGATGACTGGAAAGCTAGCACCACGACCTTCGACAACCTGAATTTTGGTCGGAGGAAGCGAAGCAATGGGTGTAAACCGTTCTGGTCAGTCTCTTAGAGTTTGCATTGACAATCCTTTTTGAGAGGTATGGTGGTGCTGTGTTCAAGAGTAACTTGTGGGTCTTAGCCAATGGGCCTCATTACGACCCTGGGGGCATGGTATGGACGGTGCCGGTATGGTACCGGCACAGTCCATAGCGTACCGCCTTATTCCAAGTTTCCCTCACGGGTCCCTGACACCTGGCGGGCTGTGCGGCAGCCGTGAGGGAAACACATAGATGCACCGGCACCGTTATCATGCTCCTCATCCCCATTCTGCCCTATGGGGCAGAATGGGGAGGAGGAGCCCAGCATTACCACCACCCGCGAATGGGCAATTACCAGCCCATTCAACTTGTAATGGGCTGGTAAGTGCCCATTCGTGGGTGGCGGTGCCGGATGCGAGTTCGGCGGTAGCCGTGACTGTAATGCAGGTATGGCTACCGCTGAACTCGTAATGAGGCCCAATGTCTTAAGGACATATGGTCCCTAATAGGGAGCCAGTGGACGCTTTTTCTTGCTGCTGAGATATGTTCTTGCCTCTGGATGTTGAGGGCTGCTCTGAGAGAATTGTTTTGAATAACTTGCATTTTTTGTATTATGTGTGTTGAGGTGCCAGCAAAGAGGGCACTGCAATAATCCAGTCTGGTACCAATGACGGCTTGGGCAAGGGTGAGACAGCTGTCTGACGAGAAGAATGGGCGACACGAATTAATAAGTTTGGAGGTGTGGGTTACATTTACCAGCCCAGCAGAACTCCCCTGCACCACCAAACTGCATTTTCAGCAGTTACAAGAACCATGGCTGCACTGTCTCTGCTGAGCACTATTCCCTTGCATCAACACTGTGTTTTGCAGTTACAAAAATAATGGCTGTACTGTCTTGGCCGAGCACATGTGGGATGAAATGGAACCTGGAACACCCCGAGAATGGCTGCCAGTGTTTTCTTCATGTGCACCCAAGAAAATAATTCAAGGGCAGCGCTGCTATGCTGCCAGCTCAAAACTCCCCAATGAAAGAGAAAATGTTCTGCGTTTAAAAATGACTTCTTACTGATCAAGCACAGGGGATCTTGTCAACATTGCAGAGTTTGGTCCCAGTAAAACACATCCATGTTCCTCCATATTCAGGTTGTACACCAGAAAATTTGGGCATTCTTCACTGAATGGCATGTTGTGTCAGACATAATCTGTGAAAGAACAGAGAACTTCACTCCAGGCCGTATGGCAAGGATTTTACTTTTTGCAACAAAATAACACAGGAAAATTCTTCACAAGAAGCCCTCTGTCTCTTTTTGCTTATGTCAGTTTCAAAGAACCCTTGTGTTGAACAGATTCCTATGTAGTAGAAATTGACTAGGGCCATGGAAATGTTCAGAATAAAGATGCGAGGAAAACCCACACTTGTAAAGTGACATCCAAGGAAAATTAACCCACGTGTAAAATGGTGCTTTGCCAAGCAAGAAAAGGCCTTTTTGAAAGTGAAATGTTAAAATGATCCTCCGTGCTTGCACAGAAATGTGATGGAAGATGGGGGTTTGATCTGAATATATACATGATATTTATTCCCAAAAAGACTTGATTTCTGTTTAAAGAAATAAATGCATTAATAAATAAGATTACTTTGAGGCCAGCAGAACAGGTTTGGCCGGCACCGGCTTCAAAGGGCCCTGCCTCCCCTGGGAACAGAATTACCTTCCCCAAGTGGTCCAGCCCCCATGAGCACATGAAAGGGGCCAAGGTGGAGAATCTAGCGGCCTTGTCACACACAGCGGCATTGAGGCAGAATGAGACAATGGACTGCCCTGGCACAGAGGTGTGAAATCCTCTGACACCTCTCCTCAGCTTCAACTGCCTACGATGAAAGGCAAATCCATGGCAACCCTGGGCTAAGCTGTCCAGAGCCTGACATTTGGCTGCGGGTTGGAAAGACTGCCAATATTTGGAAATAAAGCCAGCCCATTTGACTTCAGAGACTGTTCATATTAAAACATTTATTTCAGTAACCTAAAGGCGCAGTAATGAGAAATTAGGATGGTTTTAAAGTCATTTTGGCGCCATTAAAATAAGACATTGTAGGTTTCTCTGACATGTTGGGGGTGCAAACGCCAGTTACATGTCATTTCAGGCTAAAGGATACATGGTACAGTTTTTGAACTTAACTACTGATTCAGAATTAAAACCCTACAAAATTCCAATAATTCAAGGAGAGCCCAGCTGATGCATCTCGCTATCCAGTGACCAGACTAGGCCCAACTGTCCCCTTCCAGGAGAGCCTGCCACTGCACAGTGACCAGATCTTGTCTCAGTGCCCAGAAACCCGGTTTGCTGTCCAAACTACCCCATTTAAGTGCTTGTTGAAAGTATCACCCTTCTCCAGTAACCAAAAAACTGCATCCCTTGCTTTGTTACCTTGTATTATGTCCAATCCCATATAAATCCTATGACTGCTTTAGAAAAAAGTGTCAGAATCCTCTGTGTATCCTGTCTTTAGGAAAATCTGTAGTCATTTCCATGTGTTCGCGCCATTCATTCCAATCATTTCAGTCCGTTGTATAAGTCCTTAGTACTATTTGGAATAAATTAATTAATTCCCATATAAAGAGACACACGGCTTGAAGGGGTTAAAATGGCAAATTAACCTTTGTCGCGGACAGCATTCCTCTTTTCTAGCCACTAAAATATAGTATCAGTAAAACGTAACGTGAGTATGATGCTCTTGTCGCGCTCTACCCCATTAAGCTTATTAATGATTAAATTACTCTACTACTTGGTATTGTTCAGTATGTGACTCTCTTCCATTTGGGCCATAAAAAGATTAGCAAGGGTGGGGGCGTATTTGGCTCCCATGGCCACGCCCTTAACTTGGGCATAGTACTGTTCATTAAACAGAAATATGTTGTTTTCCAATTTGAATTTGAGGAACATTTTGAGCATAGTAATATGCGTGCAATTTGATGTTGATTCATTGCGATAAGTGTAATCCAAGGTGGCTACTGCTAAGGTATGGTCTAGGCTGGTATATAGTGCACACACATCCAGAGTGGCCAACAGGAAACGCTGTTGCCATTGGATCTGGAAAAGTATTTGCAATACATGTGTTGTGTCTTTAATATACAAGGTTATCTTTGTGACAAACTGTTTCAACGCATTGTCTAAATATTGGGCTATGCCTTCAGTGGCCCATCCTATCCCACCCCACCCATAATTGGTCTGACTTGTGGCAATCTACAATAGGTTTTGTGAACTTTAGGCAGAAAATACACAGTCTGCATGGTAGTTCAGTAATGCTCAGATATTGCTTTTCATTGTCAGTCAAAAAACCTAAAGTGTGCCATTAATTGATCATAGCTAGCATATTTTTCACTGCTTCTTTAGTGGGATTTGCTCATAGAGATTTGTAGAAATTAGGAGTGGCCAGATGGTTGTTGGCCATTTCTTTATAATCTGAACATTTCCGCCTTTGTCAGCTTCTTTAATAGTAAATGATTTATCTTTAGCTAATCTCTGAAGAGAAGCTTTCTCGTCTTGTCTGAGATTTGAGAATCTATTGCTTTCCTTAGACTGCTTTTGGTCTATGTGTTTCTGAATGTCAAAGGTTGTGGCTTGGTAGAAAGTTTCTATGACATTATCCGTCCCCAAATTAGGAGTGAATTTGGATTTAGGTTTAAGCTCTTGTAATTTCAGCATTCTTTCTTGAACTCCTAAGTCTTTACAAAGGGATAATTCATCATGAGTATTTGCTCTGCTGAGTGACAACAATGTGAGTATATCATCAATGTGTTTCATAGTGTATTCGCTCAGAGGATTCTGGGATGGTGCTGCCGAATAGGTTGTGACTTTTGTTGCAAAGTATTTCTTCAACTTTAACTTGCGTACAAATTTAAACAAATCTATCTGGAATTCTACAAAGTCGGTGTTGGATGTTGGTGCATACGAGAGTCCCTTATTAAGGACTGATATTTCAGCTGTTGTTAAGGTCTTATCTGATAAGTTGACAACCAGATTGGGGGTGATCACCTCCCCTGTTGTTTGCAAGCAATGGATCGATTAAGTATTCCTTTTGGTCTTGTGTCCTCGTCTGAACTTCCTTCTCCCTCTCCTGCTCCTGACATGGTGGCTCTGGTTGTAATATTTGAGGATAGGTCTGTTTGAAATCTGACTTGTTTGAGTAGTCTTTGGGTGCCCATTTTGTGCCTCCTTATCTGATCTAAAAAACTGGTTCCACTGTTTTTGAGATTTTCCGGTGTTCTACTAGCTTCTTCTTCCGAATCAGGGTCAGAACTAGTAGGGGAAACAGTAGGGGTGTTCCCCCGTGAGTGAGATGTGACATCGTCATATTTAGTTTGAAAGGTATATACCCTATCTTGACAGTAATCTTTATCATCCCTGACATACTTGCATGGTTTTCTCAATTTGATCTCGTCTTGATACGCACTTAAAATTTCATACATTTTATCAAAGTTTTTCTTTTTAGTGGCTTCTGGATTGGCCATTTTTGAAATTTCCTCTTTTAATATGTCTATATGTCCAGTAGCATTGTGTTTCTGCTGGGAAAAACGAAGGCTTCTCTGTTTTCAACGGCCAGCATTCAGAGCTGACAAGGGGCTTGTGCTGGGGCCCGTGTGCTTCCTGGAGGAGGCGGGTACTTGGGCTGCACACGTGTCAAGTAACGTGATTTACATCGCCTGGAAAAGGCAGACCCATCCTCCCTCGCGGCGTTAAGCCCGGAGGAGTCAAGCCCACTGGCTGTTGTGCAGCTGTTTGGTGGATGGTAAGGAAGCAGTCTACGGAAGCAAAGAGGTAAGGAGGCATGGATTTGCAAGCGGACCCCCTACTTCCTAGACCTGAAAATGTTACAGATAACTCAGAACTTTCCACCCTTTATCCCCAAGTAAAAAGCCCATCTGGTAGGGTACTGAGGAGCAAATTTCTATGCCCTGAGAAGCAGAAAGAATTCCGTAAAATCTACACAGCAAAGAAAAACCGTGAAATTAATGCTAACTTTGGCACTATGCCAGTGAAAAAAGCGCTACCTTCAGGACCCTCAGTGCCCCCATCCAAACAAACTTTAACCACCTCGAGAACCCTCTTGAGAAAACATCCTATAAGGTCGTAAGCCCTTGGACCACTCAGAAAACATCAAATGACATTTCCTAAGGTACTTTGGAGAACGCAGCGAGTGAAAGCTCGGAGGAGGATTCTATTAACGTTTCCTGTGAAACATCGAATCCGGCACCGCTACCTCCCCAATCCGAGGCCGTGCTCGTTGAAACAGACCCAAGGTTGGACGTTGGGAGGCCGCTGCTCAGTACGAGCCCGCCGCCATCGCCCGTCGGCACCCGCAGGCCTCCGTTGCGGCGAGTGAGAGTGAGCCAAGCGGAGTCATAGCACCCCGTGCGGCTGTTCTCAGCTTGCGGGTCGCCGCGCCGGTGGCGGCGTTTGCTTGTGGCTCCCACGTCCCTCTTGCCCCATCGGTGAGGGTGATGGGGCCACCCGTTACTTTTGCCGAAAAATCAGATATTCAAGACCACCAAGTTCTTTCACAGGCAGAAGCTGTCACAGCCAAACATCCGCCTGTGTTAAACTCAGGCGACGCCACTACGGAGCTTCTCTCCGCCGCCACCTCGTGGCAAAGCCAAAACTTGCAGCAACAGGCTTCCTTGCCTGTTATTGAGAATGGGTTCACGGACGCAACCTCAGATCGCCCAACCCACGGAAATAGACAAAATGCCGTAACTGGCAAGCTCATTGCCCAGAAAAGAGAAATTGCAATGGCGCTATTAAAAAAAAGAGCATCATTAAGTAAGAGTGGAAAGGAACTGGGGGAACATTTAGAGCATTGCTCCCAGCAACTAAAAAGGGCTCCAATTCAGAAACAAAAAAAATGTGACTCAGTCAAATCCACCTTCCAAAATCTTCCGACACCACACACGCTCAAAGAATTCTTTTTTAAACAAACAAAGAGGATACCGCAAACAGACACACAAACTTTCCGATGCAGAAATGCTTGATGTTCCGCTGGAATTACCTCCAGTGGCGCAACAAAGAGAAAGAATAGCGGATTCCACTCATAGTGCAGTTGAGGCCCAGTGTGGCAACCCCACCACCCCACTATTCAGCAGCCGAGGTGACAGGGAGGTGCAAGGAAATAGGATCAACCATTGTCGAACGAGAGTTCAAACAGAGACAATAAATCTGCTCGATGAAGACGTCCCCCACATCATTGGGAGAGAGCCAGACAGGAGGAAAATGTTCTAATACCATCAACTATTTCCCCAGAAATGAAAGAAAATAACCAAAGAAAGACTTCGTCACCAATACCAGCCCAACCGGATTTGGGGAATAAGTCCCTTCCTAGAATCGTTCCACCTGTGCTGGTCACACATGGACAAAAGACATTTCCACCTGACCCTCCACCTGGAAGACAGTCTTCATATAATGACTTTCTAAAAGACACCTCAACACCAGTCAGAAATAGAAGATCAAGTGACATGGTGGGCCACCTTCCCAAAGAAACGCCAACAAAAAAGCCAGACTTACTCACAATCATGTCCGCCATAACAGTGGGGCTGGCACCCTTTGTAAAATTGTATGAATCAATTAACGATTCAATGAAGGATTCTTTAACTCTTGCTTCGGCCCTGAATACAAAAGTAACATTTTTGGAAGGTTTCATTACTGCCCAAAACCAACAAAACGTGGAGAAAGAGAAACAATGGGACTCAAAGCTTACCCGGCTTGAATCTTTAATTACCATACTAACCACTGTACGAAATCTTGGGGAAAACAGGCAAAACCCCCAGTTAGAACATCTTCTGTCCTTAAACACAAAGGATCCACAAACACAAGGTGCAAAGGCAAATCAAGCCGTTAGAAGCCAAAGCACAAACTCTACGCTTCAAAACGGGAAAAAAAGCAAAGAACATCTAAAAACGCCAGCAATGTTTAAAACTCCAAAAGCAATTGCTTCGACTCAGGAAAAGATTGCAACTACCCACGCGCCACCTCAAGCCCCAGCTTGCAGCAACTCAGAAATGGAACAAACTATAATCGAACTTGACAATTCCAAACTAAATGAGCAAGGCTCAATGGGGAATTCGTCACTTCTTGACCTGACGGTCCATCTAAACGAAGAGGAAACGAACTTGGAGCTAAACGTAAATGACGGAGAAGAACCACAAATCGTGAGTAAATCCCTGCCTTCAAACACAAATAAAACAAAAACTACAATGTGTAAAGAGAGTGAAAAACTACTAGCGGATCCATCGATCAAAAAAAGGGAGGTGCGGCTAAAGCAACATGAAAAAATACCTGAAAAGACGAAAACTGTAAATATTACAAAGATATCAGGGGAGACAAGGCGTCAGTACAATTCTAAAGTAACATCTACCAGAGTTTTTAAAATGCAACAACTCGCAGCCGGGAAAAATGTCCTCGTCTTGAATAGAAAGACGGTCCTGAAAATCTTAACCAGCATACTGGCATTGAAATCTTTTAAAACATCAGATCTTGTATTGGTGGAGCCTTACCACAGAGACGGGAAGGCTAAAACTTACCTTCACAGGAACAATCTCGTGGACTTGGATGTTGACGAAGATGTGAGCGCCGCCTTAATCCAATTAGGCTTCTCGATAGAGGAAGTCCCGATGTCTGAAGGTCCGGAAAAGGCTGTTCCTCTGCGAAGCAATGCGACGGTGGACCCTTCGGAACGCCACCTAAACACTACAGATCTGCCGGTGGGCAGTAGAAGAGCCGCTTTCAGGGAGAAATTCCAGCAAACTACCGCCCTATTGCCCTTCTTGACATCATGGAGAAGATCTTTGCCACCCTTCTATTAACTAGATTTCAAAACTGGGCAAGATTGGCGCCCTGTCTAGATAAATTTCAAACAGGCTTTGTTAAAAACGCAAGTACCAGCATAAACATCCTGATTTTGAATATCGTAAAGGACAATGTTAAGAACGGTGCGCCTCCAGTCTACATTGCGTTTATTGATTTAACACAAGCCTTTGACAAGATCAGCCGTCAAAGGCTATGGGTGAAATTAAAAACGTGGAATTGCCCTGAAAAGATCCTATGCCCGGTGATCGCATTACACACAGATTCTAAACTAAGAGTACGCTTAAATCGGCAAGGGATGCTATCGGACCAATTTTCATCAGAGTGTGGTGTTAAACAGGGCTGCCCGCTCGCTCCGGCCCTATTCATCGCCTTCATGGGAGACTTCCAGCATACACAACCAGCAGTCGGAGCCTTTCCACCTAAACTGGGCAATACTGAAATCTCAAGATTGTTATATGCTGACGACTTGATCCTGATGGATCAAACCCAAATAGGTCTCCAACGCCAACTTACGAACCTGGCAAGTTACATCAGCGATAATGACTTAGAGATAAACATCTATAAGTCAAAAATCTTGACGATGGGGAAAAGTCGTCCAGCAACGATCCTTCAAGACCACTGGTATTTAAACAACACAAAACTTGAATTCGTGTCTACCATAAAATACTTGGGAATCATGATAGATTCAAAAAGGTCAGAAAGTGCGACCATTTCAGCGCTATGGACAAAGACCAAAACTCTGACAATCCAAATGAAATTAGTAGATCGGAAATTTGGTAAATTCTCGCTTCTTCCAGTGATCCAATACTACAAACAAAAGGTAGTTCCGTCTATAATCTACGGCATGGACGCTGCGTTGAACATCGATAACACCATATAGACCAAACTGGAAGGCTACCTATGGAAAGCCATGTTAGGGCTGCCTAAATCCTCTGCAATTGCTGCTGTTAGATGTGAACTGGGGCTTACTATCATTACAAGCATCAGTAGACCAAAGCAAGATGCGTCTTTTTCGGAAAATTATTCTTCCAGATACCATCCCAATTTACAAGTTGGTTCAGATAGAGCTTAACCAAGGACGTTGCAGAGCACTAAATAACTGGGTTCAAAAACTTACAAAACAACTAGCAGATTTGGCCTGTTCGGCAGACGATCTGATCACGAACCCCAACAGAATCAAGACAAAAATAGCGCAAGCAGATTGGATCCAAACCGGTGAAAAAACAATAGGAAACAAACTCCTGGCTCATTTACCAGCAACAACAAATAAACTCAACCAACCTATGAGCTACTGCATAAAATTCCCCAACAAAAAAATGCAGAAAACTTTTATGAAAATAAGATTCAATCAATTACCAACGCAGGAAATCATAGCAATCCGTACGAAAACGGACACTCGTACTTGCAGATTCTGTCTGGAACCAGGAAAAGTGGAAACTCTGAGACACTTACTTATGACTTGCACTAGAACATTATTTTTGCGGGAAGCCTATTTGCTCCCTTTGATGTATGACGTACCACTCCGAGAGGAAAACACATGGTGGTGTCGTCTGATTGCTGGACACAGAACTAAGTGGTCGACAGCGACAGTAAAGATTTTAGAAGCAGCATTGAGTCTAAACCAGAACCTACAAACTAGTCAAGTGCAATTTAAAGAACAGTGACTTTCTTTTATGTTGAGACAAAAAGTTTCTGCAGTGAAGTGCCTAGTTTTCTGGTTACAATTATTCCTCTGTTTCTTGTTATCCACTTTTTGTTCTATCTTTATCTTTTTTATCTGCATCCATGATATATATTTTTTTTTACAAAACATGCTTTTTTTTCCGCTTTTCGTATCAACATCTTGTAAAAATCAAATGTTTTTGATTATAAACAAGTAAATAAAAAAAATAAAAAAATAAAAATATGTCTATTGATTTGATAGCTCTCTCGTGTTCCCTTTTCGCATGTGAGATTAAAAGTTCAGGCATGTTCTCAGAGCTTTGGTGAAGATTAGCTTCCCACTGGTTCGCTATATCTTTGTCTTCCTCATTGTCAAAATTTGGAAAGATAAGTATCCTCAAGGCTCTTGGAATTTTTGAATTCTCTAAATAGTTTGTGAGTGAAGATATCTCCCAGTACTTATTGATTTCTTTACGAGAAAACCTTTCTTGTCTGACAAACATTTGTCTTAATGTTTCTGATATTCCAGGAGTATTCTTAAAAGCATTGTCTGTGCTCCCTCTTGGGGCAAAAAGGGCTGCCCGATCCTCCTCTCGATTCAGTAGGTAATTTGCCATATTGTAGGCTTCAGTCACACTTCTTTGGGCCCTGGGTAATTAGTAAACAGTATGATGGTGGGTAAAGGGCCTTAGTATGCGCTCTGCCTACCTCTGGAGTATGTGTGGGATTGAGCTGCGTTACTGGCATCAGGGGCCAGGTATACCCACTGACACCTGGTAAAAAGAAAACGTAACGTGGGTATGATGCTCTTGTCGCGCTCTACCCTATTAAGTTTATTAATGATTAAATTACTGTACTATTTTGTATTGTTCAGTATGTGACTCTCTTCCATTTGGGCCATAAAAAGATTAGCGAGGGTGGGGGCGTATTTGGCTCCCATGGCCACGCCCTTAATTTGGGCATAGTACTGTTCATTAAACAGAAATATGTTGTTTTCCAATGTGAATTTGAGGAACATTTTGAGCATAGTAATATGCGCGCGATGTGATGCTGATTCATTGCGATAAGTGTAATCCAAGGTGGCTACTGCTAAGGTATGGTCTATGCTGGTATATAGTGCACACACATCAAGAGTGGCCAACAGGAAATGCTGTTGCCATTGGATCTGGAAAAGTATTTGCAATAAATGTGTTGTGTCTTTAATATACGGAGGTATCTTTGTGACAAACTGTTTCAACGCATTCTCTAAATATTGGCATATGCCTTCAGTGGCCCATCCTATCCCACTCATAATTGGTCTGACTTGTGGCAATCTATCATAGGTTTTGTGAATTTTAGGCAAAAAATACACAGTGGGCATGGTAGGTTCAGTAATGCTCAGATATTGCTTTTCATTGTCAGTCAAAAAACCTAAAGTGTGCCATTTATTGATCATAGCTAGCATATTTTTCACTACCTCTTTAGTGGGATTTGCTCATAGAGATTTGTAGCAATTAGGAGAGGCCAGATGGTTGTTGGCCATTTCTATATAACCTGAAGTGTTAAGTATCACCACATTTCTGCCTTTGTCAGCTTATTTAAGAGTAATTGATTTATCTTTAGCTAATCTCTGAAGAGAAGCTTTCTCATCCTGTCTGAGATTCGAGAATCTATTGCTTTTCTTAGACTGCTTTTGGTCTATGTGTTTGTGACTGTCACGTGTTATGGCTTGGTAGAAAGTTTCTATGATATTATCCGTCTCCAAACTGGGAGGAGTGAATTTGAATTTAGGTTTAAACTCTTGTAATTTCAGCATTCTTTCTTGAACCCCTAAATCTTTACAAAGGGATAATTCATCATGAGTATTGTCATGATCTCTGCTTCCAAAAGGTGGGGGTTTTCCCAACTCCCTTGGAAGCAGATCCATAACCCAGGTTCCGAGTGCCAACCAGTCCCAATTGGGACCTTTTGGACCCAGTCCTGGAGCCAGTGGCACCAAGCTCATAAATATGCCCAGTCCCAGCGCTGGAAGCGTCGGTGGACTTACCTGCAGCAGACCATGCTGCTTACTTGCCTGCCAGTTGAGCCTCTGATCCTCTTCTGTTTGGAACTACTTTTCCTGTTGGGTGGGGCAGGAGCCACTCCCTAGATTCAGAACACTGGAACTCTTCTGGAAAGCAGGAACTCTTTTCTTACCTAGGCGTGGCTGTGGAAGGAGACGCCTAAGCACTACAGGAGGCTATTTAAACCACACCCGATGGATGAATCTTGCTTTGCGTTATTCTGCATCCTCTGCAGCAGAACGCTCATCGTGTCTTCTGCATCTGATCCTGGGCCTAAGGAAAAAGGCTTACCATCCTGAATCCAGTCTTCAGCAACACCTATAAAGACAAGAAAGAACAGGTTAGCATTACGGTCTTCAGTGACAGCTCTTCACTTACCTGGTCCATCGGCTGTCACCAACGCCTCGCGCTGCATTCCGGCATCTGAAAGACAAAGGCTTACCTACTCCTCGTGCGCTCCGGAGGTCTTCACACTGCATTCCGGCATCTGAAAGACAAAAGCTTACCAACTCTTTGCACGCTCCGGAGGCCTTCGGCGCTGCATCCCGCATCTGAAAGACAAAACAAGGTGCGTTTAAAGACATTGGGGAACTTTAATACTCACGTGCCATTACTCCTTTCCACATCTAACCCAGTGGGTATTCCGGCACCCTGCAGCCGCTCCGAACTTGTACCTGCAAAATAAAAAGACAGTTAGAGCGCATCGTGAAGCAGACAACAAGCGCTTACTTACGTGCTTCCAGGCGCTTCTATTCATCACACGGGCTCCATCTTCAACTCACTTCAGCCCGTCATCCGCCATCGCCGGAACCCTGCAAAACAAGAAACATCATTACTAAAGACTTTAAAGACATTAGAATTACTCGAAACTTACCGTTCGTGCAGTAAACGACGGACAGCAGTCCTCTGAAGTCAAGAGGCCTGCTCCCCTTATCCAGTGAAGAAACTGGTTACAGCACCCTGCCCCGAGGCAGATGGAGAGCACAGCGTTCACTTACCTAAGGTGAGAGCGTTAACCTTTGGGGTTCTACAGGAAAAGAGAAAGGGAAGAAGAGAGAGACATTCAATAACCCAGTTCCTTAATCCCATATTTTCTATCTGCAGACATCTTACCCTTCGAGTCAGACATACAGTGCACAGAGGTCCAGCCCAAAGAGCCAGCCGTGTGTTACACATCACCTTTGTAGATACGGTATACGCCCAGTCAAGACCGGCGCCTCTACGGGAATCAGGTGAGCGTTACAGTATTTGCTGTGCTGAGTGACAACAATGTGAGTGTATCATTAATGTGTTTCATAGTGTATTCGCTCAGAGGATTCTGGGATGGTGATGCCGAATAGGTTGTGACTTTTGTTACAAAGTATTTCTTCAACTTTAAATTGCGTACACATTTAAACAGATCAATCTGGAATTCTACAAAGTCTGTGTTGGATGTTGGTGCATACGAGAGTCCCTTATAAAGGACTGATATTTCAGCTGTTGTTAAGGTCTTATCTGATAAATTGAAAACCAAATTGTGGGTGATCACCTCCCCTGTTGTTTGCGAGCAATGGATTGAGTAAGTATTCCTTTGGTCTTGTGTCCTCGTCTGAACTTCCTTCTCCCTCTCCTGCTCCTGACATGGTGGTTCTGGTTGTAATGTTTGAGGATAGGTCTGTTTGAAATCTGACTTGTTTGAGTAGTCTTTTGGTGCCCCTTTTGTGCCTCCTTATCTGATCTAAAAAAATGGTTTCACTGTTTGTGAGATTTTCCGGTGTTCTACTACCTTCTTCTTCCGAATCAGGGTCAGAACTAGTAGGGGAAACAGTAGGGGTGTTCCCCCGTGAGCAAGATGTGACATCGTCATATTTAGTTTGAGAGGTATATCCCCTATCTTGATGGTAATCTCTATCATCCCTGAAATACCTGCGTGATTTTCTCAATTTGATCTCGTCTTGATACTCACTTAAAATTTCATACGTTTTATCAAAGTTTTTTTTTTTAGTGGCTTCTGGATTGGACATTTGTGAAATGTCCTCTTTTCACATGTCGATTGATTTGATAGCTTGCTTGTGTTCCCTTTTCGCATGTGCGATTAAAAGTTCAAGCATGTTCTTAGAACTTTGGTGAAGATTTGTTTCCCATTGGTTCGCTAGATCTTTGTCTTCCTCATTGTCAAAATTTGGAAAGATAAGTATCCCCGTATGCACCAACATCCAACACAGACTTTGTAGAATTCCAGATATATCTGTTTAAATTTGTACGCAAGTTAAAGTTGAAGAAAAAAAGTCACACCTATTCGGCAGCACCATCCCAGAATCCTCTGAGCGAATACACTATGAAACACATTGATGATGCACTCATATTGTTGTCACTCAGCGCAGCAAATACTCATGAAGAATTATCCCTTTGTAAAGACTTAGGAGTTCAAGAAAGAATGCTGAAATTACAAGAGCTTAAACCTAAATTCAAATTCACTCCTAGTTTGGAGATGGATAATGTCATAGAAACTTTCTACCAAGCCATAACATGTGACATTCACATAGACCAAAAGAAGTCTAAGAAAAGCTATAGATTCTCAAATCTCTGACAGACGAGAAAGCTTCTCTTCAGAGATTAGCTAAAGATAAATCAATTACTATTAAGGAAGCTGACAAAGGCGGAAACGTGGTGATACCTAACACTTCAGATTATATAGAAAAGGCCAACAACCATCTGGCCACTCCTAATTGCTACAAATCTCTACGAGCAAATCCCACTAAAGAGGTAGTGAAAAATATGCTAGCTATGATCAATGAATGGCACACTTTAGGTTTTTTGACTGACAATGAAAAGCAATATTTGAGCATTACTGAACCTACCATGCCCACTGTGTATTTTTTGCCAAAAATTCACAAAACCTATGATAGATTGTCACAAGTCAGACCAATTATGAGTGGGATAGGATGGGCCACTGAAGGCATATCCCAATATTTAGACAATGCATTGAAACAGTTTGTCACAAAGATACTTTTGTATATTTAAGACACGGCACATGTATTGCAAATACTTTTCTAGATCCAGTGGCAACAGCATTTCCTGTTGACCACTCTGGATGTGTGTGCACTATATACCAGCACAGACCATACCTTAGCAGTAGCCACCTTGGATTACACTTATCGCAATGAATCAGCATCACATCGCACGCATATTACTATGCTCAAAATGTTCCTCAAATTCACATTGAAAACAACATATTTCTGTTTAATGAACAGTACTATGCCCAAGTTAAGGGCGTGGCCATGGGAGCCAAATATGCCCCCACCCTTGCTAATCTTTTTTATGGCCCAAATGGAAGAGAGTCACATACTGAACAATACCAAGTAGTAGAGTAATTTAATCATTAATAAGCTTGATAGGGTAGAGTGTGACAAGAGCATCATACTCACGTCACATTTTCTTTTTACCAGGTGTCAGTGGGTACACCTGGCCCCTGATGCCAGTAACGTAGCTCATTTCCACACATACTCCAGAGGTAGGCAGAGCGCATACTAAAGCCCTTTACCCACCATCATACTGGTTACTATAGTATCAGTAAAACTTGTCATTTTCCTTTTAAAACCGATTTTCCCTGTGCAACTGTTTCCATTTTAAAAGGCCGATTTTTCCTTTCCCTTTAAGAATCCCACACTGTCATCCATCCAGAGTTACCCTTTCACATTCATATTATACCTGTGATGTGCCTTTGTACCTTAGCATTAAAACTGCATTCTGATTTTGACTGTTTAGCTCAATTTCCAAGTCGTTTTGCTATATTAACCCCTAAAAGTCAAGAAATTGCAAACCTGTCATGTGTGATTTTGCTGCACTGTGTTTCATTCTAAAGTTGATTTTCTAACTTTATGCCAATTGTTTAGTACCTTGCCTTGTAGCTTGCGAGTTTTCTTGCTTCCTTGATACGACCATACACATTCTTGCCTTATTCATTTAACCGCACATGTAAAACAACTGTTTAGTAATTCCGAGTGCCTCTTTGCTCATTTTTCAAGGGAGCTCAATCCGATTTTTGCTTCCCATTCAGGGGTGGTAGGTCCGATTTCTCAATCCAATTTTTGCATAGTATTCCTGACTCCTCTCCACCCACACAAAATTTGGTTAACAAAGGTATGAAGGAGTGTTGCAGAGGGAAATACTAACTGTGGCGCTATCTGAAAATACTACCTGAAAAGTAATCTTGCTTTCTTTCAATTGTGCATTGTAGATCTTATGTAAAAAGGTCAAACTAAGTGTATTCTATCATTTTTCAGTGTAATTATCACCACACTGGTGATTGCTGCCCTATGTTGAATGTGTTTGATTTGTACTCAAATTTAAAATAAATAAATATTCTACTATTACACACCGGCCTGGTTCATGGTCCAGTGTGACACTGGGTGTACCCTAAGGGGTGTGTGAGATGGGTTGGCTGCCTTCTCAAAGCTCAATCCAAATTCATAAATTTAAAAGCGTTTTTAATTGTGCGCTGCATCCTTGGCCAGTGTAAAGAGTCCTGGTCTTGAGTGTGACGCCTCTTTAAAATCCTTAACACAGGTGTAGGCTGCAGAGGAGGCGATGGTATTGACTTGCCGAGTGAGGGAAATCGAGGAATCAAGGTACACTCGAGGGTTTTTACTGAGGAGATATGGGGATTGAGATGCCCTCAATGGAGAAGGAGGAGTAACACTGGTCCAGGTTTTTGAGCACTGTTGGTGATCCTACTATAAGGATTTCAGTTTTTTCATCATTCAAGCACAAACGGGCAAGTCTATGCGGGCCTGGGTGGTTTTGTAGACTGCGTTAAGTGTGGTAGAGTCGATACCATGATCACCAGAGCGGGGGTACAGGGGTTTGGGTTTCATCGGCGTAGTTGGTATAGGAGATGTCTAGTGAGTCTATGAGGATGAAGAAAGGTATGGTGAAAATGTTGTACAGGGTGGGAGAGACACATGAACCTTGTGGGGCGCCACCGTAAATTGGCACTGGGGGTGCGTTTGCATTATCCGCAAAGATTGTGATCGTTCTGCCTTCCAAGAAGGAGGCGATCCACCTAGATGCCTGCAGTGAAAAGTTGGCTGCATAAGTTAGTGTTGGCAAAGAATCTTGTGGTCAACAGGTTGCGGGCAGCAGAGAGCTCTAGTAGTAGTAGAAGTGCTGGCTTTCCAGAATCTATGATCTCGTCTAGCTGGTTCTTTACGTCTAGTAGGGCAGTTTCCATGCAATGTCCTGTGCGGAAACCTGATTGCTGCATCCCCAAGATGTAGTTGGATTCTAAGTAGTGTTGAATTTGGATGTAGGCTGCACTGTCTAAGATTTTGAGGAGGAAGGGGACTGTAGTGATTGGACAATAGTTAGTAGTGGTAGCTGGGTCTAGGGTTGGTTTTATTAATAGAGGTAACACCCAGGCTTCCTTCAGAGAGATGGGGACCAGGCAGGATGAGAATGATGCATTGATAAAAGTAGTGATGAATGGGGTCAAGGTGTCTGTACATTCCTTGACAATGGCAACAGGGCAGGCATTGCCTTTACTTCTAGATGGTTTCAGGCCTTTCAATATGCTGGCGACTTCAATTTGGGAGACAGGGTTAAAGTTATAGGCGGGATAGTTTAGTTCAGTGGGGGATGGCTGAGTAAGGGTTGAGCGTTGTTGGGAGGTGCTAATGGTGGTTAGTTTGACGTCAATTTTATGTGAAGGGTGTCTATGTTGTCGAGTAGGCTCTTCTGGATCTCGGTGCACCAGTCTTCATTCTTGGTGAGGTTTAGAGGTGAGACGTAGGGGGATTCCAATTCTCTGAGAATCATGAAGATCTCTTGTGTATTAAATTTAGCGTTGACTATCCTTGTATTGTAGGTAGTGGATTTAGCAAGCAGGATGGCGTGTTTGTATTCTTTGGCTGAACTGTCATTGGTGTTAGAGTTTTTTCCATCTAGATTCTGCAATGCATTTTATAGCACAGAGGGCTGCAGGGTCAGGAGTGAAGCAAGAGTTGAGGTGTATGGTTGTTTTAGTTTTACATGGTGCTAAGGGGGCGATAGTGTCCAACGCTTATAGCATTGTTTTGCAATATAGGTCCGCTAAGAGGCTTGGATACGAGAGAGGTTGCTGCTCAGATTGTAGAGGGTTTCGCAACTGCAGTATATGTGCTTTGGAGAGATTGCATGTACTGCGTGCAATCGTGGGTGGCATGGTTGGGGTTTTCTGTGTGAGAGGTTATGCTGGAGCAATGGTAAAGTAGATGACATGGTGGTCTGTCAATGGGCACGTCGGATTGGCGAGGATGGAGATTTGGCAGTTGAGGTCGGCTATCCAGTCCTGGATGTGGCCTTTGATGTGAGTAGGGGACGCAATACAGTGTAGGATTCAAATGGCGCTGAGTGAATTAGTGACTGAGGGTGTCCGGTCAAATGTTCGAATCAAAAGGATCGAATGACCTTTTTTGATCGACAGTAAAAGGACCAAAAAAAAGGATCGAATTTTTTTAAATTTAATTATTTATATATTTTTTTAGTTTAGCATGTATAAAAAACTTTTTTATAAAAGGAAAACGGGGGACTGGGGGACGATCCCCCCCATAAAAAAAATTAGATCCTTTTTTTCGGTCATTTTACTGTCGAAAAAAAGGCATTCGAGCCTTTTGTTTTCAAACATTTGACCTATAACTGTGACTGAGGCTACATTGGAGTAATCTGGGTCATTATACCCAAGATTGTGGTCTCCTGAGAGGATAGTTTTAGTGGTGGACTTGATGTTGCTGCTAAGGGTGTGCAGGAGATCTTCTTCAAAGGATAGTAGGGGGCGTGGTGGGTGGTAAACTAGTGTGATTGTGGTGGTGTGGCAAAGGTGGAAGATTAGCCATAAGTATGTCGCAGTTTATAGGGGTTGATGCTGGCGCGGTTATTCAGAGTGCAGGGCACATGATAGGATATTTTATTTATATTGGGTCATATTAAATGAGAGCCCATGTGAGTGAGATGCTTAATTTGGTAGAGGCCTCACTCAAGAGGTTTTGGAGGTTGACAGTGGCTCGCTTGGGGGCAATGGACAGTCTATGTGGAAGGGCTAGGATGAGCGGATTGCCGCACAGAGTGGCAGTGTGCACGATTGTGGGCTTATTGATGTTGGGATCAGCATTGTCCTTAGTGCCAGGTTGTGGGTTGGTCAGCTGGGTGGAGCCTTTGAGGGTGGCAGTAATGTCCAGGGGCCTGCTGCGGTCCATGTTTCTGGGCTGATGGTTGGTGGGATTCACTGAAGAGTTTTTCTTGAGGGTACTCAGCATACAAGTTCTTAGACGCTCATTTCTACTTTGTGTAGGGATGGGAGAGGATGCTGCGCGCAGTCTTGGAAATATGTATGAGCCTTAGGAGTCACAATGCTGGCAGAAGAGTGGATGGGCTCACAGTCAGAGTGGTTGTCAGGTGTGAGAGAGACCTGGCGAGGCTAGTTTGTTGCCAGGCAGTGTGTCCTTGTAATACCACGCTGCTTTGGTGATCCTTATAGATTGGGCACTCCTGGAAAGTAGGGGTAGTCAGCTTTGTGGGAACTTAACGTTTGGTTACTTTCGTGTGGTGTGGGGGTGACCGGCATCTTGACAATACGTTTTTGTCAGGGAGATGCGTGGAGAGGCCTATAGCATTTTGAGGCATGATCGGAGTGGGGGTGAGGTGATGCTCCCTGATATCTGCTGCTTTACTGAGAATGCCTGGATTGGTATAGTGTACAGCTGTTGAAGGCGGCGGTGCAGGGTATAGAAGTGGTAGCGCGGGTGTCAGAAAGTAGGAGGGGTAGGCAAGGTAGGGGGTGTGGCCGCGCGATTGGTACAGCTGGAATTTTAGATTTGGGTTTGGGGCTGTGGTGAAAGTGCGGCGGTTGGTGTGTGCAGTGCTGCACCATTTCGCGTGCGCACTGGGCGGGACCTGGGCTGGATGTTTGTCGCCAGCCGTCTGTCGGGAAAGGGCTGCGCAGAGAGTGCAGATAGTAATAGAGTAGGAAGAGGTAAGGGCATGGTATCATCGTGAAGCACTGGCGTAGAGGGGACATTTTCAGAATGCATATTACGCGGGAGCCTGCAGGCAGCGCTTAATCCATCAAGGGGGTGAAATAGATGGATCGGTAGGATCGGAATAGCAGATTTTCGGTGTAACACAGGTTTGTGACTCAGTATATTTCACGCTTATGCACATAACGTAGCATGGCTGAGGCAAGACCGGAAGGATCACACGCATGCTTACCTTGCAATGCGGTAGGCGGGAAAGGAACAGGATGTCAATGCAATGCATATGGAGTCAAAACTTCTAGGCTTAGTCAGAGGAGACCTGCAGTGACGAAATTATCCGTAGGCCTTAAAATCGGGCCTTCACAATGGGCCTGGCTCAAATTAGTTGTGCAGCAGCCAATGCTTTGGATTGAAAGTGAATTCATTGAATTAATACAGTTTAAGTTATATAGAATAATCAGGTTAATTCATCACGCATATTCAATTTTCTCTTTACTTCACTAGTAAGTGAACAAGCAACCTTTGTTTCTTCTTGTAGTAGAACTATGGGCTTTTTGTTTTGTAAATATGGAGTATTCTGTGCATCATCACGCACGCTGGAGATCTCCGCATTACAACGCCTTCCTTCATGCGTTGAAGGCGAAACCTTTATATGTTTATTTCCTCATGCAGCTGTGGTGCCTTTGCACAGTAGATCATTTTGCTTCCTGTCGTAATGCAAAGTGCCCTCTGTACGCTTCCTGGACGGGGCAGATGCCCATTTCCTGAAGGAGGCCTTCTTACTGCAGTGGAGGGAGCCTTTTCTTAATGCTTTGATCCAACCTCCCCTCTTACTCTACTCCCAAAATGGTCGCTAAGATAATGAACCCGCGAACTAGATGTATGATCCAAGTGCCACCATTCTGAGCCAATGTGCTTAGGAGATCAGGTCCCCTGCACTTGCCAGCCAGTCCCTCTCCTTCTCTACCAGTGCTGCAGAACTTCCCTCGCAGCTGCTGAATTAGGAAGGCCGTTTTTGTGTGGGGATGGCGAGTGCCCAAACCAGGATCTCCAAACCCATTTCACATGACCCACCGACCCGCCATGCGGTGGTGACCCGCCATGCGGTGGTGACTACCATCGAGCATCGTCGATGTAGGATATGTAAGTGCTCCAACCAATGGCACACTGACAAAACCAGATATTTCAAGTTCCATGTCAAACGTGCACTGTTTCTCCTCCAGTACTCTTGACAGCAGCCAAACAATAGGAATGGAGGAACTTGAGCTATCTGCAAACAGGGTCCACCATCCGGGCTTGTGGATGAAAAAGCCCCTCCCCCCAACATACTGGATGGCTGTTGGGGGGAGGCTTCTAATCCACAACCTTCCCCCCAACATACTGTTGCTATCCACGGCCAGAGAGCTCACCTGCTAACTAGATTTAAAACTACCCTAGAACCAGCAAAACGAGCAGATCTCGTTTTTGTAATTGAATTGTAATATATTTTGGCAATAATGAGTTGGAAAGTAAATGAATGTTTGACTTCACGTCTGGCCTTCCTGGGCCCTGCTTCAATCTCTTACCGCACTGTTATTTATCGTCCACTCATGGCTGCAATAAAAGAGGGCTTCTCCCAGCCGAGCTGCACACCCCGTTCATCAAACTAATTGGATGACAGCTTGCCTTGTTTCCGAAGGCACGTGTAGCAGAGCAGGCAGGGCTGTATTGCCAGTACAAGGCCTGCGGCTAGACCACTGAGTACTACAGAGCGAGTTCCCCAGGTCGCCCACCCCATCAGCGACAGGTTTGGATGGCTCGGAGACACTGTTGTCCCCATAATTTGCTGAAACGTTTTTCTTAAACCATTTTTTTAACATTATTTTGTAGAAGCCATTACATGTGATCAAATAATTAGCGGATAATATTCTAAAGCTTTGGTTGTCAGTAAGGTCACTTGGAACCCTTCATAAAGCACCCCCACCTTTTTGAGAGCTACCCATCTACACATTAATGTTGCGTAGAGCAGGGATTTTGGCACATACCAAGTACAGTCGCCTTTCTCTTGAGGCCACTGCTAGGAAAAGCGATGACATCCATTTTTAACCAGGACAAGGGTTTGCATGCATTTTTAATGAGGCCAGCTGCAGTTACTGAAATGCAGATGTCAAGGAAAGATGCCAGAGGGCTGGCCTGTCTTTGCCATCGTATGTTTCGGTGCTGTAGTATCGGTTTTATTTCATTTCAGTGAACAAGAATCCAAATTGAAAAAGTGTAAGGGGCATAGTAAACAAAAACAATCGATGTGAGTATGGTGATCCCCCTCCCCCCTCCACTCCCTCCCCAAATTCTGGACAAAAAAGGATACTAGCACACTGATGCTGAGACATTCCGATAGGCTTAGCACTGACGTAATCACATGGACCTATCAGAGTCTGTGGACTGCGACCCAGTGTGGAAGCAATCCTTCAGACAGAGGTAGACTTGTAATGAGAAGCATGGGCCAATCCCACCATTTGGGCTTTTGTGTTGGCATAGGATAGGTTTTTTTTACAGGCACTTCCATAAATGTACTTACTATCTGACCATTAGATGGCAACAGCTGGCAAATGGTGTGAGTGCCTGGGCATATGATGGCAGTGCCTCTCCAATGCCCATCTTAAAGTCTATAAAAGAGTCAAAGCTGTTGGCTTTGTCTATGCTTGTCTTTAATGAGAATTCAACACTGAGAAATGACATGCTGCTTAAAAATCAAGTTGCTAAAGGTCCATTAGTTAAGAGATGTCTTGTTACACCAGGAGCAGATTTACAACTGCAAGTAGGCCATTACCTTTTAGAAGACTGCTTAGAGATAGAGATAACAACTGCAGATGGATATAAAATCCCTTAGTGAGATGTAATAGAGCTGGTGCAAAGATACCAGCAGTGCGTGTTGTGTTTTGGGAGAACTCAGCCATATGTCATGGCCGTATGCAGTCAATGGTTGGGTAAAACAATCACAGGCTCTGTGTCCCTCCTCACATCTAATCTCCCTTCTCTCTGTGTCCTCTCCGTGTGCCTATGCAAATAGTTTAATCTTTTTATGTTGTGCTGAAGTGACACCTAATAGTCCTTTCTAAACAGTAGTTAAACTGTAATCCTGGCGGAGGGAGATGGGGACAGGAGACGCTGGGAGAATTGAGCAACACGTGTTTTAAGGGTTTGGGACTGGTCTGTTAGGTGGCTTAACTAGTGAGATGGTCAAAATACGTGGATTCTAGATCGTTTGCATCTTGTCCTCTACAGTCAAAACAGATTTTATTTTAGATGAAACTGAGATACAAACTTTGAGGGTTTCCTTCTGCAAATTGTATACATTCTAGAAAATGTTTGGGGACGTGGTGACATATTTTTCTTTTGTTGGCACATTTTACAACCACATCTGCTGAAGGCATACAACCTTGATCTGATTATCCATCACTCTAAAATCAATGGGCCTCATTAGGAGTTTGATGGTGCGGTCATAATGTGCCAGTAATTCCATTCACTGACAGGTTACTGCACCAGCAAAGTCCATGTTTGCCAGTAGGGCACCTGATTTACCTCCAGCTAAAAGCTGGAGGTAAGTCAGGTGCTTTACCTGCAAAAATAGCAAGTCTTACCGGCACCAGTATTACCAGTGCTGGTAATACCGGCAAATCCCCCATGGAAACCTGCTGGACTCCATGGAATGGCGATTTACTACCATTGCCGGCACTCTAATCCAGTGGTAATTCGACCGGACTGAGTGCTTGTAATGATAATAAAATCTGTGGTATCTGGCAGATTTACCGCCCAGATACCATCAAACTTGTAATGCGGCCCAATGGGCCTTGCACACAAAAATCTTTAACACCAAGTGTCCAAGTACTTGAACCTATTTTATATTGTTTAAAGCATCCACCTTGTGAAACCCTATCATCCATTCATAACATAAGGGTCAGTCAACGAAAATAGACTTCTACTATCCGTGTCTAAGAGACAACCAATCAGAAGCAGGACCTTCTCATCTATCACACTCATTCGATGCAGTTCCATCTCCAAAGACCTCTGGACCCCAACTTCCCACGACTCAAAGCAATATGATGAAATGCATCCTGAAATGGGTCTTCCCCTCTTGATGCACCACCTTCACCTTGCTGGTAACCCCTCCAACAGTGATGAGGCGGGATGGGAGTGGCTAATCAAATTATTCAGGCACAAATTGATTTCACGGCCCTAACTACTCACCCCTGCTATTATCTTGGAATACCAGGAGGCACACGCATTTGTTCGAGCAGGGAGGGCTCTGGGAATATATTGGCCTGTTTTAGTGTTATTACCCTACAAGAAACATGGCTTGTAGATTCTTTCGTTATTGATGGCTGGACTTTTATTTTTAAAAAGCCGTTGCAAGGTCCAAGAGGAAGACCAAAAAGAGGATTGGAATTATCCCCTACACATTGTAGAGATGGTCACTACCTCTAATTATCTTCCTGGGAGCAACATTTTAATAAATAGCAGTAATATGGTCCCACATAGGAAAAAGATAGTGGCCTTCACCATATATGATCCTCTGGCCCTAAAATATCATAGTGAAGTAATGAAAGAGTTGGAGACCATCATCAATACACAACCTAATTCAGACGCGAAGGGTATCCTCATATGTGGTGATTTTAATGCTTGCATCTCTAGAGATGGAATGGAAGTGGAAAATGTCATGATCTCTGTCTGGTCCCTTACAACGCACTGATGGTAGCAATAGCCTGCTAACAAGCGTGGTAGAGACTGTGCCAACATTTCATATTCTGCTGGCCTCCAGATGGCAAATGGCAACTATGCCTCGGACTCCGTCACTCGTTATACTTGGTCCTTTTCTAACAAATCTAGTTGCATTGATTATGTTGTTCAATCTCGGTGCCCTAATTTGTGGCAGATATGACTACTAGTTAGGGAGGAGATTGATCATTTTCCTTTACTAAGTGAAATAAATTGGGAAATTCCCAAATTTGAAAACAAAGAGACCGTGTTACTGGCCATAGACACGCAGAATAATCGTATTACCTGGCCCTCCAACATTCTAACTGTTGTGGAGGCAAGCACCACATAGATACTTAATAGCTTTGCCTCAGCATACGGCAGCAATCTTCAGCTGCACCTACCTAAGGAGTTGGCGGAGCTAGGCATTGCCACACACCAAAGATGTGTGAAAATTATTAGTGCGTGCATGCCAGCAAATAAGAACAGACCCATTAAATGTAGATGGAGGAAGGCACAATCCACTCAACGACATGATTTTGATATTGTTCTTTGAGATAGGAAAAGACTCCTAAGAGCCGAACTGAGGAACATTGGTAGTGAGTCACTTGACCCCTGGAACCATGACATAAGTGTTGGCATAAGTCATGTACACAATATAAATGCTGGTTAAAATAACATGAATACACAGTGGAGTGCTACAAGTGGAATAAACTTGTCTATTGTAGTTCCATTAATGACTCTCAATCCTTCTGGAATAGCCTAAATTCCCATAAACTGTCATGTCCAGAGATATACGAAGTGATTGAAGATGAGTGGGTGAGGTATATTGAAGATTTGTTGGGCATTCCTTCCACTTGTCTGGTAACAGACAATATAGGAGGGTTTGCCCGATGGGAGTATCGGTTGTAATATGTAGATGTTTTGGACATGATTGGCTCATCTAAATGCTCTACAGCACCCCCGGCCCTGACGGAATGTGTAATCAGCTGATCAAAAATAATTCGAGCAATTGGGCGAGTGCTTTGCATCGGTTGTTCCATCTTATCAGCTATTCCAAGCTTATTCTGACCATATGGTGCAAAGGTATCATTGTCCCTGTATATAAAAAATGAACAAGGTATAAACCCGGTAATTACAGGCTACTTGCCTTGCTCGATGCGCTATCAAATGTTTTTGCTAAGATCCTACTTAGAGAATTGAATGTCTGGATATTGGAAAATAGTGTTATCCCCATGAACCGGACTGGCTTTATGAAGGCCACTGGGACAGTTGATAATGGTCTGACCTTGGTCACCATTGTGGATCAGTCATGGCTTATTAAAAAATTGCCTATTCATGTAGCCTACATTGATTTCAGTGCAGTGTTTGACATTGTTGATCGGGGCAGACTATGGGAGAAATTGATTCGATGGAACATACTGCAGAGTCTGCTCATCATGGTCATGTAATTACACAGCAACACTAAAGTAGGAGTGAGGATGAACCAATTGGGAGGAGAGAGCAAATGGATGAACACATGCTCCGGCCTCAAACAAGGTTGCATCCAGGCACCCACTCTGTTTAATCTCTACCTAGCAGATTTGGGTGAGGCCATCATGAATAACACCTTGATCCCCCCAAAATTGGGTAATACTAGCATCCAGTGGTTGGGATTTGTAGACGACCTGGAACTGTTGGATCTTACTCCTAAGGGTCTGCAGTCCCTACTGGATTCCCTGCAAGCATTTGCCCAGTAGTTAAGCTCTCTTAAGATCAACATTAGTAAATGTAAAATCATGGTGTTTTCATCTAAGACCGTAATAGGAGGAAAAGTAATTTGTACAACTGGTCATTGAATGGAAATCGGATTGAAACTGTTAACTCCTATAAATATCTCCGGGTGATTATTGACAGCAAATTAGATGGCAAGCTGCAACTACAGAATGTTCAAATTATGTCTGCCCAGGTTGTTGGCGCTATTAAAACTTTGGCTCACAAGGCAGGAGGCTATTCAGTGGGCACTATTCTTAAACTCTACAATAGTAAAAGTGTGCCTATTATCACCTATGGTATAGAGTATTGGGGCATGAAGATGGTCCCAGAGTTGGCAAAATTGGAAAGATGCATGTTGCGCAAGGTTTTGCATTTAAAGAAAAGCTTGCCTGTTGAATATATCTGCCTGGAGTACGATATCACTAGCATTTCTGCTAAGACTGAGTCATTTTGTGTTAGGTTTTCCTGGAAAATGAAAGTGTGGGTACACTAATATGGTTCCTTAAGTAAGCTCTGGGTGGTATAGGAGACCATTGGAAGTGTAGTTTTATAGACAGGATGGCTAAGCGTGCTCGCAAATGGACCAGTAAACGTATTTGTGCTAGTCCATCACTGCCTATTGTGAGATTTAAGAAAGAGATGCATTAATTAATTAAGGAGCTGGATCTTGAACAGAAACTAGTTGATCTTGCCAGAAAATATGCAGCAGCATTATTTGTTGCATATTACTAAAGACGGGTGGGCATACCTACTTACGTTGCTAACTACCTGGGGAACCACATGATTTGGGCATATATCAGAATCAAGTTTCACGGTGCTAACGCTCATGAAATTCTCGGAGCGCGTTCTGGTACAGCAAGGGAGCATAGGTACTGTTGCTTATATGAGGACAAATGCATTGAAACGGTTAAACATTTAATGCTAAGCTATAATGAGCCTCATTACGAGGCTCGTGGCCGCGGAATGAATGTTGCCGGGAAGGGACCGGCATTGTTCATTCCGGGCCGACACATTACGAGTTTGCTAGACGTGCATACCGCCACCCGCGAGCAGTCCAGGATGCTAACAACAAACCCGTCATTAACTGGTCCATTGTTAGCATCCTCCCCATTCCCATTGAGCTCTAAAGGGGCTCAATGGGAATGGGGTGTACCGGGTCAGGGCCCCGTGAAAAGGGAATTACCGGGCCCACAAAAGTCGGAATGGCTCGGTAATACCCTTTTTTCGGGACCCGGACCCAGACATGAGTTTGGAGGCAGCCATGTCGCTAAGAACTGCATGTCTACCTCCAAACTCGTAATGGGGCCCAATCTGTTAAAAGACATTAGGCAAGGGTACTTGCAAGCTTGGAGAGTATGCGAGCAATACAATGATAATCTGGGACACATTAATGTCTGGTAATAATGAGGGTTGCATCTACTTCATGACGAAACTTTGGATCAAGATTGAATCCCTTCTAATTAACTCTTCTTCATGAATGTTTAACTTTTTTCTTCTCCACTAGGATTGTGTCTGTATTAAATCATCTAAAGCTATTAGATTATGGCTGTCAAATGAAGGATTGTATTAAAAGGTGACTGTTGTTTTCTGTCAAACTGTATACTACTAAATAAAATAAAATAAAAAACAGACTCCAGGCGGTGTGCTGAAACACCTCGACAGATGATTAGATCCCAAAATGTAATTGTTTATACCGATAGAGCCCTTTGCTAGTGGTGAACGACGTTATGTACCTTGACTATGGATGTAGGCTCAACTGATGATAGCTGGCCCGTAGGTCTAGCTTTGGGCAGTAAGCTTCCCCTTGTAGGTCCGCCACTATAATTGATGGTCGGTGTGATATACCATTCCTTCTTAATGACCTTATTTGGGAGCCTCATCTCCACACAGAGGGAGATGTACTGAGTCAGGTTGTTTGGGTTTCCGGCCACAACTATTAGTGACACTATAGTGTGGGACCTTTAACCCTTTTAATTATATCCATTGCCGCCAGTTTGTCTGGCTCATTCTCTACTTCGTCATATAAATGAAACAGAATCCTGAGATGCTTCAGCTTCAATTTAAGTGGTCTTGTCAATGGGGTGGGATCTCCTTTAAGACATCTGATGCCCTCCAAAATACCCTGAAACTTCTCCATCAATGAGTTAACATCCTCTTCATACACTCCGAGTGTGAAGATCACGATGCACAGGGCTTCTGCCGCCACACAACCCAACAGAGTATCTTTGCTGATGGGTGTTACATAGAAACTCACCCTTATCTTCTGTGACCCATGTTGTACTTGCACAATAAACACTCCATTGAGGGAAATTGGTTTCACACCTCAGAAGGTGAAAATACATACAGTAGTCTTAAATAGTGGCTCCTTTTGTCACAGCTTTTCATAATGCAACCTCGCCATGACATTCGCTGATGCACCTGTATTAATAATGAATGAAGTATTCGTGCTTTGAACATGTACCACACACTTCGGCTGGTGTTTCCTCTTTCTGCCAGCACCAGTCACATTCGATATGAAGTGAATATCTCCATCCACCTCATCAGGAGATTTGGGATGGTCCTCTTGAGGGGACAGATCCAGCTGCATGACGTTTTGTTTTCTTCGTTGAAAGCACAACCGTTTCGGTTTTCCTTGATTTTGAAGTGGAAGTAATTGTGCCCCGGAAGCTTATGCAAAGTGGTTAATGCGACCATGTCTGCCAGATATATGTCCCTTAGCTGAGCTTTCCCCGATGTGGGGCACACGGTACCCACAATCTGGACAGTTCACAGTGGAGTAAGTCGTCTTGTCCTGTTTGGCAGCCCCACTTTTTGTTGAATTGCTTTGGACTGGTCTACCAATGGCAAAGGCATCCTCCACCTTGCTCACTTTGAAGTTAGAGTCCTTCCGTGACACTTTCATCTCAGCCAGTTCTTGGGACCTTCCTAATTCTAGGATTCTCGACTGACTGACTCTTGGCTCTCTCATGGTCTGGTTGCACAATTTCACTGATAGACACCCTTGTATTATCTGTGCGCAGTCCTCATTTACTTCACCCTGTAGGGCACGTGTGAATGTCAGTTGATGCAGCCTCCCATTGAATGTGTTCAGCGCCTCATCCTTCTGCTTGGCATCATACAGCAGGAATCGTATATAGTCCACGTTCGCCATCGAGCCACGGCGTATGAGTTGTCAGTCAGGTTGAGAGTTTTGAATATTTGTATGCACAGCTGGACCCACTGAGTACAACAGTGTGGGCTTCTTGGCGCTGTCATTCACACATCAAAATACATTTCTAGATGCTCCACCCACAGGGAACATCAGCGACTCTGACTGCAGGGGTGCCCATTATGTCGAACTCTGTTAGTGGGGCGAGCAAACCCTGTTGCCTTGGGCTCAAACCACCTGCATCATCCACCATTATTGGGTAAAGTGTCTGATCTCTTGATCAAGTACCACCTGGAACCGCATGGCATAGGTGGCTTTACTGCTGTGAACGCATCCCTTCCTTAAGTGGGGCAACAGGCCCACCGATATTACTATGGATGGGTGATCACAAAGGACATAATCCTATTGCTGTCAGTGTTGTCAACCCTATTTGAGGGTCACGCCTTAATTCATTATTAATCTTGTATAACATGCTTAATGCCGGAGATCAGTCTCTAAGCACACTTGTCACTGAAGAAGGATGGGGTGGCTGGAAGAGGTGCCGAATCACTCTAGTGGAGTCGCAGCCTCATTGGTGGATCTCCGCACCTCTGCACCACTGTGCGTTTCCACTTCTCCCTTTATGGACCGCGCTCCAACCAGGCGCACATTAGCGTCAGGCTCACCCTGGCCAAGCAGCATGGCCTTCGGGTCTATCTACGTCGGTATGGTACGTGGTTTTGTCTTATTGTGCTCCGGGAAGGGGGGGCAACAATGCTTTGTTGCCAATGTTATATTTCAAACTGATGTCAATGTGAGCGCCTGCTGTGCCGGAGGCTCATCAGTCGGGCTGTGTGTGTTGCTCTGCGGCCGCCCGTTCGTGTTCTCCCGACTTATGCAGCGTGCCACTGGGTTTATTGCTTTGACTGGATATCATCATCCCTGGGCAGTGGCGTCACTAGGGGGTGGCATGGGTGGGCCAGGGCCCCCTCTGTGAAACCATGTGCTCCCCCTTATCCCCCCTGCCTAAGACGAGCAGTGACCATGTTCTCCCCTTACATTTGTCTGTGCCCCCCCCCTACTTTTGTCTTTGGCCCCCTCTGTGCCCCTCCTAAATTTGATTCCTGGTGACGCCACTGTCCCTGGGCTCAGGTGGACGCCGTCCTGCATGCGCGGGATTTGTACCCAGGTCGCACGGTTGAGAGACAATAGACCTAGCCGCTAGACCACAAGAATCTTTAAGGAGATAATTGTATAACCCTCCTATTGACTCTTTGCTGTACAGGATACGTTTGCTTACACATTGTAAGAGAAACGGTGCTCCCCTTTACAATTTAGCAAGCAACGTTTTAAGATCAGTTCAGTGCAGCTATATTTCGATATCAAATATCATAAACACACAATACAGTTCATCGATCATTCTTTACACCTTCACAGAATTTGTCCAAAACAGTCAGTCTAAAACCATACTTGAAAATATATCATGAGCAGTCATTAATAAAACATACGGATAAAATATATAATAGATAAAACCATAGACAATAACTCATATAATTGCAAGCTTACAACATTGATATGGGTATAATATCCCGGAATAGTGCATCGTCCGGCAAAGTGCAACTTCTAGCACATTGGTCAAGTATATCTGTAGTATATATATATTTGTAGCATGTATATAATGCTACTTGCGGGGTTTGGGCGGTAGCTTAGCCTGTCTTCTTTTCAATGTCACTGCCAAGTAATTGGCAGGGCAATGGACTGCCAGAGGGTCGTTAGAAAGGCTGCATAGCATCATAGCTTCCAATGTAGATCATATATGTGTTTCCCTACAGAGGGGCTTCAGGAATGTGTTCCTGATGTCTATATAGCATTGGCAGATTAGCACGAAAGGGGTAGGGGTCTCTCTCAAGCTCAAGCAGAAAGGACACATAGGGCTACTGTTACAGTTCCACTTGTTTCATAATGTGGCCACCGGTAATATGCCCAAGCGGAACGTCATGTGCAGTGCTCTCATACATTTTGGAGACACATCATCTAGGTATGCCTCGTATCCAAATGTGTGTTTGAAGCCCCAGTATCTGACAGACGGGCTATGTCAGAAATGTCAGCTTCCAACTTTGCACTGTAAGCATGCTCTATAGCTTTTTTTGCTGCTGGCATCCATGCTATCAGGACTGTGCCAATACTCCCTGCGCTATATTACCAGTTTCCTTTTTGATATGTTGGAACCACGGCAGAGATTTTCGACCATCTTGTCCCAGTACATATACAAGGGTCTCCCTATTTTTCCCCAGATATTCTGAGGTCCAAAATCTTGACCAATAACCCACTGGTCCGGCTCTACACATGGTGTTGATATTTTGTATGTCAGTGTCTAGAAAGATTGGGTGATTAGACGCACTGGCAGGGAGGCCTAAGATGTTCTTTAGACATGTACTTTAAATAAATGACAGATTGCCATAGTTTATGTGACCCCATATTTCTGCTTCGCCTGTGCCTTGTATGCCTCAAGGGACACTTTAACTGCCCCGTTGCAATGTTCTCCCGTAAATCCTATGTAAAAAACTAGAGGGTGTTTCACTGCCTAGACCCTGGGGAACCCTTACTCAGGTGGCCAGGGCACGCCATCGCCTTTGGATCCAGACCCTGAGGGTGGGCAAGTGCGGGAGGATTACCTGGGTGAGGTGTCCTCAGTGAGTGGGGGAGGAATGCCTGATGGCTATACATGGTATCCCACCTTTCCAAATACCCCTGCCCCATCTTATTTTATAGGTTAGACAAACACTTAGATGAGGAAGAGGAGGTCTGAGGCTGAAAGGAGTACCATCCATGCAATACATTGGCCATGTCCCACTAATAAGATCAGGCAGGGTCAGGCACTTGATCTTAATTACAAACACCTGTTACCTATTAGCTCTCCCCACATGGTTAAAAGGTGGAACATTCAGACACACTGGAAGCAAGGCGATGCACGCGAAGGAGCAGTTCTTCCAGGGCGACAGTGTACCAGGCGGAGCAGAGCGACAGGCCGAGAGACAGAATTGAGGTACAGAGGAACCTTGGACACCTCTGCGACAGATTGTGACCTCCGAAGGTCCTTTTGAGGAAAGAAGGTGGAAGTGGTCATGCCCAGGTAAGAACAAAAGCCTTGCAGTTTCTAAAGTCGTCGACAGCTGAAGGAAATTGAAAGGAAGATTGAGCCCAACAGAGGAAAGCCTATGAAGGTGTGATTGAAGCTTGGGGAAGGGAACCCCCACAAATTGTGATTGAAAGGTTTGAGCCTGGCGGGGGGAAACCTGTAACTGAATTGTGGTAACCAGAAGGAAGGTGATGTGGGCTGGAGTGAGAGAAAGCTGCGCATAAACTAGTGACTTTTCGTGGAAGGCCAAGTGGGTCCTGGTCCACGAAACAAACTGCATCCTTGTGTGTGAAGCCAGAGTGTGTTGCAAGGTCCAAAAGTGCCACCATACCCCGTGCTACAAAACGTGGGGAAGGGAGTTTACTCAGCCATACCGACATTTCTTTTGAACACTGATTTTTCTTTTTGCATTACGCATTCCTTTTACATATTTATTGTATTAGAAAGAGCGTAGGAATTAGATTTATTAGTATAGGCCATTTTATTTTGACAAAGGACTGACTAGGACTGTATTTTTTGTTTGCTGGTCGAGAATACTCCCATCTTTGTTATAGGGTAAGATAGGAGATTCCCAACCCCTTTTAAACCATCAATAACGGTGTTGAAACTTGCCGCTCCTGTGTCAGTATCTACTTGATACCATGCCTCCCTCACACTCGCTAGAGACCCACTGTATCTGGCCAGAGTTACAACCGCGAGTTGTCCCTTACATTTGCAGTCTTCTGTCACCTTCATGCCCAAATAGTTGTAGGACTCGACTTGTTCGAAGTGACCTTCTCCAGCTCCAGCCTTAGCGTACATTTGGACTAAAGATCAGCGATTTTGTTTTCCCAACATCAATTGCAAACCCATTCATGACGCAGAAATCCGTGAAGATTTTCACTTCAGCACTTAATCCTACTGGAGTTATCGAAAGAACCACTGCATCATCTGCGAACATGAGTATAGGGATCTTGCGTGTGGCCAGCTCAGGAGCATCAGCTTCATTTTCCAGCAGCATTTAAAAAAACATGTTATCTCAGCAAATCCTTATTTGTGCTGTGCACTTTCTTGAGTTGGGGAAAACACCCTGAAAATAAATATGCATATGTATTTCAATTTAAATGAACTGCTTCTGGCGTCACGTCCCAATGCATACGTCAGAGTCCCCCCACTTTTTTTGTAAACCTCGAGCCCAGTCCCATCTTAAAGATACACATTATAACAGAAGCCAAGCGCCCAATCTGTATACAACTCTAACCTCCGCTCCAGGCATGCACTGTCAAGTACTCCTCCAGTATGCGCTGGCCGTTACGTACCCTTCTGATCACTTTCTTTGCAGGTCGAAGCTCATCAGCAGGCCACTTGCCCATGCATCTTTTCTTCAGTGCCTTGCTATTTTGATGAACTGCTTATTCGCCTGCTTTGCAATATCTACCTATTATCATTTTACACTCCCGCCAAAACATTGCGTTCTGACAAGCATCCTTTCCGCACATAAGCAATTATTCTAAGCAACTGCCATTTCACCACACCTAGTAAAAGCTCGCAGTATGCATCTGTGGCACCCACTCAGGGTGCTTCAGTCCTCCCTGCACACTTCGTCTGTGCTTACATTCCCATATGCCTGTATAATGCCGCGCATGCATTCAATGCTCTCTTCGCAAATACATGCTTGCATTCACACATGCAACATTTCAAACATACTGCATACATACACGCCTGGCATAAATACATGCCTCTTTCATGCACCCTATATTTGCATCCTTATTTCATCATTCCTTGAGCTCTCAGTACATGCGCGCTTACCTCATCCTTTGTGCGCATCACCTTCATCCACTTCCTTGTATCTTTGTATGGACATGTAATTGAGGCTCATTTTGCTTGCTGCATTCATGCACATAAACCTGTACACGTGGTATCTTCTTGGCAGTTCTTCGGCTCCGCTTCCAAGATTTAAGTGTACCCCACTTTGGGCTTCCCCAGCCCAGCAGCATCTACTCGAGCGTTCCCCTTTGGAAACCTGGTTCATACTGACTCGCATCTTTCAGACGTCATCTGCCTCTCGCTTGTTCTTCCCGGCAATCATTTGACACGTAGGAGAGTGGTCAACATGACACCAATTAAGTATTCGTAGCAGTTCTGAAAGCTACTTTATTCAGTACTATTTAACTGTCGCTTTTTTGTCAAAAACACTTGATTGGTTTTCGATTCATTTGAACATATAAGCGGTAGCAACAAACAAAAACACAAGTCAACTAATCTGAATATTTCACAACTAAGTTAGTGCCCTTCCCCCACCTGTGCCCGCCCTCCCTCACTCCCTCCCCTGGTCCGTAGAAGGAAGTGTGTGTAGAGTTTAAAAATATATGAACCTGTGAAGAGGAAAAAAGTATGTACTCTTCTTATTTATCTCATTAACCATTGTCATACTAAGATACAAAGAACTTATTCTCATCTCATTGACGAAGCTTTTGTTTCCTGGATACAGATCCCCTCGTGCTCTCTTACTTAGGGCCTTCCTCAAGATTGTCCTGCTGCAAATCAAACAGGTTAAGTGCTCTCAGGCGCTGGGGTCATGTGGGGGAGATGTGGTAGTTAGAAAGTGTGAGGATAGGAAAGATAATAACGGACCCCATTAATCAGCAAAGGAGGAGTGGCCCTCTTAAGTCTGTGGATAGTTTTTCCATTGCAAGTAAATTCCAAAGCTTATTCCACCATAGGATAGCATGTGGGGTGTTTCCCACTTCCCATTTCAAAGCCACAACCACTTTAGCTGCCAGAAGCATTGCTGTGACTATTTTCTCTCTATTTAAGAAAACATGACGTAGGTCTTCGTGATTGGAAAGCCCAAAAGTATTCCTGTGTCGAATGGAAAGGGTGGCTTGAATACATGTGAGGTGTAAGATAGAACTTTCTTCCAGAATGTTTGACCGCTGGACATTCGCAGCAAAAATGCAAGGTTCGTTTTGCCCCATGACTATAGAGGAGCAGATGACGTCATACCGGAAGCAAAGCAGGAAGACTCTGTGCATGGCACGAGGTATTATCCCAATACCACACCACACCAGATATGAGAGACGTTATGCACTCAGACAAGCGTATCGAATGTACCCTCGCACTGAAGAGGTGGAAGAATGTCGGCATACACCTTTAGACATTGAAGAGCTGCAAGTGTGAACAGATGAGACTAAAGTGATCAGGCACGTCATTTCAGCAAGATGCCAGGGGTAGCGGAAGTGACATCACACAACCCTTGACCTGTGATGTCATTTGACCCCGCCCTGAAGTGATATAGCGGGAAGCGATGGAACACGACCTTTCACCCGTTGACAAAACAGGAAGTGGCATCACATAGCATTGTAGACTATGAAAAATATGGTTACGATATCACTATAATGTGATGTACATTTCATACAAGAATGTTTGCCATGTGTATCATTACAGATCAGTGTGTATAAGCCCATATTACCAAATTACTGTGAATGCAAGCAGACGTCTATGACCAAATGATGGTAATGATGTGTTATTATGTAGCACTTACGCTTAAGCACTTTATATAGAAAAAATATACATCCAATATCACCCAACCTGTGTTGGTACTCATTTATCAACCTCAGAAGGATGAAAGGCTGAGTTGAGGCATTTAAGAACAGACCAAATCAGTGGCTCACCCCCTGAAGTTTGCCTGAAATAAAACTTTCATGAGTCTAGCAATTATTGTATAGAATTCCAGAAAGACACATTATTTGGTATTCCTATTCTTTCTTATTTAGGGTCAGTGATGAAAGTGTTAGACTTGTGGCACACCTGTTCTTATTTTTCTTCTTTTTTTAAGGGGCCTGAACAAGAAAGCAAGCCACTCCAGAAGTAAAGAGTCACGTGGTGCTAGCCACAGCCAGGAGCTTGCATTACAAAAAAAACAAATGCCTTTTGTTTTAGAGTTTGCAACGGAAACCACAGAGGTCGCAAGGGAGACCTCAGATGTCGCAGTTGCGACCTCTGGCGATCCCTAAATGACGTCCCTGAAAGTGATGTCATAAAGGGAAGACACAATGATGTACCGAAACGATATAAGAATACTTAAAGAATGAAGGTGTAATCCAAGTAGCAAAGTAATCAAGTTTAAAGAGATGAAAAAATCATCTATGCTGAGAAAACAAGTGAGATGAAGCTCAATTCATGTATATACGCAGACACGCAAGGTAGCTTAGTTACATAGAAACCTGCTGCAGTAGAAACGATAACGTGAGGAAAGCGGCCATGATGAAAAGATGGATGTCGGAAAGTGTCAAAACTACCTCATAGACAAACCAGGACTGCAGACCAGAAACACTGCAGAAATGCAGAAAACTGCTTCATGCAAGAAACAAAGAATATGTGTTTTACCAAGAGCAAGGATGACACAGCAAAATGGAGTTAACCAGGATTAGCTAATCTCTTAGATTAAGCAGAAGTGAAAACATCAGCAAATGCCTCGTATTGGACAATCAAGGGTGAAGAAAGGGCATCTAAAACAGAGCAACCAAGTCTCCAGAGGCCAAGAGGAGTAATAACACCAAGCATAATTAAATCAAATAGCAGTAAATAGCAGGTCGAAATGGACAAATTCGTGGTCTACTAACACGTGAGGCAGGATTCGAAAACAAGGTCTATTCATTAAGCCTCAGATTGTCATGGGACAAGGGAGTAAACACTGCGTATCAGGTCCTAGTGGGGTCCATACACTAATGATAGCCAGTAAACTGAAGAAACATGCAGGTGGAAAAAGAATCCAGCCTTATAAAAGGCTTCTATGTCCTTTTTGCAGAAGAAATGGTCTACAAACTACATATCCCAGGTATACCCGGGCCAAGAACTATTTAACCAAGCCCACATTGGGCGGGGCATGCGCGCGCATGAACGCAAGAACATCCAGAGCACGAGGCTTGTGCTCAGACGCTCGACCAGAGAAGATGCGTTCACCGGAGCTCCGAGCAAGGGGAAGCACACGAGGGGCCACGCCCCAGAGATCCTCCACCCAGGCCCTTCGCCTGCTAAAGATAAGTACCGACTGCCTCGGGGAGCCCAAACAACACAGGGGGAAGGCGCGCAACATTGCGAGGCAGCGAAAGAAAGCAAGCAAATCCTCCAGCAGCAACAGCAAGGGGCACACGCAGGGGGCACTGCCAAGGGTTCTCATGTCCACCTGCTCCAAAGAAAGCTACGTTTATTGCGCCTTCATTCCAGCGCCATAGTCTCTTCGAAGGCAACCTTGAACCATGCGCAGATCCTAGTGGGCGGCAGCGCGAGAGCAGTGCATGTGTTTAACATACTAATTAGCCATGTGCCGTGATGCAGGAAACAGTCGCATTTAACTTCATGCTGTTTTCAGAATAACCGCAACCCGTCACATGTGACTGGCATCACGGGTCATTGCCACATTGAGGCTCATTATATGGAGACCTCCACCCTTAGCAAGCAGCGTTTTGCAGAGCCACGCGCGGCTATAAATTTGCACGTGTTGGGGATAACCCAGAACAAATGCATGCACTTAACTCATAGGCGCATCACAAGCCTATAGAGCACTCAGAAGGGTGTAACTAACCTTTTGCATGAATGGAAACATGTAAATGCTTGGTGTGTGAAGAAACACACAGATAGTATCTCCTACTCTCTTTACAGCAATAATACTGCTCCAGACCCCAGAGCTGAGAGTGTGCAGGCAGGAGGCCAGCACTCACCCCATATATAAATCTCTTTCTGGCTCCCAAGCCTTGTTGTGTCGGTGTGGTGGGGGGGAACTGTGCATGCTAGAATTCGAACGTATGTTTCATTGTGTTACCCTATGTTCCCTTACCTGTCCACCTCCCCTCTCCTAGTCCTCTCACCGGTTACCCTTGCTACCTGAACCCATCCAAACATCGTGATCCTAACCCTCTTTCCCCGCCGGGGTCTCGGAGGCATGTGTAAGTTCTAACTTGCAGGCGCCTAGACCGTGGAGTGTTTGGTTGGTTCGTGCCACTCCTGAGCCTGGAAAGTGAAGCCATGACAGAAGCACAAGCCCAAGTGTCACAGGCCCCCGAGTGGTACGACCCAGCGAGATATGGAGGAGCTCACGTAGGTCCTGAAGGACCTGCAGGCTGAGTTAGCTGCCACCAGGTAAGACTATGCAGTGTTGGCAACCCAAGTGCGTAGTTTATCAGCGCAAGCGTCCCCTCTTCCCGGTGGGGCTTCAGCACCCACTCCAGTTCAAGTTCATGTAACCTCAGAGCATGTGGTTCCCCTGGCTCCACATAAGAGGTATAGTGGGGATCCCCAAAGATACCAAACCTTTTTAACGCAGTGTAAGATCCATTTTCTGACCAAACCAACAGCATTCAGAGCAACAGAGCAACCCAGGCTAGAACGGCCTTTGTTATATCATATCTAACAGGGGATGCGGCGGCTTGGGCGAACCCGTTGGTACAGAGGGATGATGGGGTGTTGTCCAATTTGGAAGAATTCCAGACAGAGTTTGGAAAGATCTTCAACCGCAGGGCGGCGGCTATGTGCAAAGACCGGGAATTACTAGATCTACACCAAGGGAATAAAGAATTGGTGACCAACGTCACTCAGTTCAACAAGCTAGTAGCAGAGGCAGAAGGGCCCCGTGAGAAACAAATGTCTCTCTTTTATCAAGGTTTACGGGAAGAGCTTAAGGATCGTATAGCTCAAGTTGATCCTCAGCCGTGTGATTGCCCCACCATGATGGATCTGGCCTTACAGCTAGATCACCGGCAAGTTGAACGCCGTGGGGACAAAAAACGTGGGGATTCATGGCCGATAGCTCGGCTTGACCAGTCTCGTATTTCACACCCTACTGGTTCTACAGATAGGGCGCCCGGGGATGAGCCTATGCAAATAGGGTCAACCAGAGGTCCGCTTACCAAGGATGAAAAGGAGCGCCGACATAAGCAGGGGCTCTGTTTGTATTGTGGCATCACAGGACATTTTGCGAAAGAATGTCCTGCAAAACCCAGGTCACAGGGAAACGCCTCGGCTCGGCAGTAGTAGGGGTAGTGCAGTCGAGCCAGGTGGTGGAAGTTACCCCAGCAGTAAGGTTTGCAAATTACGCTACACATGTTACCTTGGCAGGTACTCTAGGTTTCCACGGCCAAGAGGTTCATGTCACCCTCCTCTTAGATTCTGGGGCCACGGGCTATTTTATCGCCATCGCTTATGCCTGCAAATTGGGAGTACCTTTATGTCAGAAAACCACTCCAGAGTCGGCAAAGGCAGTTGATGGCACGGCATTGTGTTCAGGACCTATTACGCAATGCACACAAGTGCTGTCATTGCGTTGTCAACAACATCATGTGGAGAATATTCAACTTGACTTGATAGCAGCACCGCAGTTTGGGATCATTCTGGGTTTACCTTGGTTTTATAAACATAACCCAGAAGTGCTGTGGTCAAAGGGCCAAGTATCCTTGACCTCTTCAAACTGCTTAGCACACTGTACAGCTCCGGCACAGGACCAATTGTCAAATCATAACCTTGTGCTTAGTTTGTGTGCTGCAAATACTGAGGAGACAGACTTAAGGGTCCTACCCACAGAGTACCATGAATACCAAGATGTGTTTAGCAAACAAGCTGCGGAAACCCTGCCGCCTCACAGACCGTTCGACTTCCAGATTGATTTAGTACCGGTGCGGTTTTGCCGTGCAGTCGAGTTTACGCCCTTACGAAAGCCGAAATCGTTCACTTGAAAAATTACATTGATACTAATCTACAAAGTGGATTCATTAGGCCATCCAATTTGCCTGTCTCGTCCCCGCTCTTTTTTATACCCAAGAAGACTGGGGACTTGAGAACTTGTATAGATTACAGCGGTGTAAACCGCATTACCATAGAAAATCTGTATCCCTTGCCTCTAATACCAATCCTATTAGATCAAGTGCGCAGTGCCACGGTCTATACTAAGCTGGACCTACGGGGAGCATATCACCTGGTGCAATTACGGGCCGGTGTTGAATGGAAAACAGCATTTAGAACCAAATTAGGCCTGTACGAGTACCAGGTGATGCCATTTGGCCTGTGCAATGCACCAGCTGCCTTTTAGCACTTCCTTGATGAAGTGTTGCATGTATACTTGGATGTTTTCGCAATAGTCTATATAGACGATATACTGATCTATTCTGGAAGCATGCAGGAGCATGTGAAGTACGTCAAGGCTGTGCTTCAACGGCTGCGAGAACACTGATTGTTTGCAAAAATTGAGGAATGCGAATTTCATCGTACTCCGGAGTGCAGATGGACCAATGTAAAATACAGGCGGTTCTATATTGACCAGCCCCCACCACCGTGAAGGAGGTGCAAGCATTCCTGGGGTTTGCAAACTTTTATAGGCGCGTTATTAAAAACTTCTCGGAATTGGTGGCACCTATTACAGCACTACTTAAGAAAGGAAGGGCATACCATTGGGATGCAGCTTCAGAACAAGGGTTTCAGCAATTGAAACAAGTCTTCACTTCGGCACCGGTTATAAAGCATCCAGATCTAGCTTTACCATTCATAATAGAAACCGATGCCTCCAGTTATGCCCTGGGAGCAGTGCTTTCCCAACGAGATTCACAAACTGGGCTATTACATCCAATAGCATATTATTCCCGAAAGTTACTTCCAGCTGAGGCCAATTACACCATAGCTGATCGGGAACTGTTGGCTGTGAAAGCGGTGTTTGAGTAGTGGCGACATTACCTTTTGGGGGCTCACCACACTATAACAGTAATAACAGATTATCGGAATCTGCAGTTTATAAAAACTGGCAAAACTATCAGCCCTCGACAGTTACATTCGGCACTCTTTTTTGCTGATTTTGATTTTCTTATAACCTATCGCCCTGCTCGGATAACAGAAAGGCTGACATTTTGTCAAGATACCCAGAAACCGAGACCAAAGAAGCAACAGAGGCTCGTCCGATAGTACCCACTACTCGTATTATTGGAATAATAGGCCGACCCAACATCTTTGAAGATGTACTTCAAGCTATGTCCATTCAAGAATTACAAAACTGGTGCTCCAGGGGCTCGCAGCACACCTTAGTGGATGGCCTCCCATATCATGCTACGGCCTTGTATTTACCCATTTCTTCACTCAGAGAGGAAATTATGCAATGGTGCCATGATGCCCCTACAGCCTGTCACCCAGGAACAGCCAAGACTCAACAGAATGTGGGACGCCATTATTGGTGGCCTACTTTACACTGTGACGTACGGATCTATGTAACAAAGTGTGGCACTTGTGGAAGACATAAGGCCAGTCACCAAAAGCCTGCACGGTGCTACAACCACTGCCCACTCCACCAACCCCTTGGCATACTGTCACTATGCATCTAATTGTAGATTTACCACCCATTCAAAATTATACTTCAATCCTGGTTGTGGTTGATTCATTAACCAAAATGGGTCATTTCATCCCTTGTAAGGGTGTTCCCACCACCGGAGAATTGGTGGAATTATTCCTACTAAACATTGTACGATTGCATGGGTTACCCACGCGAGTCATCACAGACCGTGGTCCACAATTTACCTCCTGCTTCTGGCGGGCTTTCTGTCGGTTGATCGGCATGGAGGTGAGTTTATCCTCTGGATGTCACCCAGAAACTGATGGACAAACCGAGAAGGGAAACCAAGGGTTAGAACAATACCTACGTTGTTATACTACCAACTCCGAGGCATCCTGGGTAGAATATGCCTGGTTAGCCGAAATTGCCTACAACAACACTGTACATAGTTCCACAAAGTATACCCCATTTTTTGTTGTATACGGCTACCATCCAAGGGTTCTGCCCACAACCGCTAACTCCCCCAAATAGGCCTACTCACATTAGTAGGGCTGCATTCTCATGCGTGGCAGGTCTGGTCCCACATGCAACAAAATTTGAAGGTCGCTACGCAGACCTATAAGACTTACGCTGATAAAAAGCGGCATGAAAGCCCTGAGCGCAAACAAGGAGATCGGGTTTGGTTCTCAACAGGTAATATTAAAATGACTGGTCCCTGCAAGTTACAACCTCGATTCCTTGGTCCATTTACTGTATCTGCTGTGGTCAATCCTGTGGCAGTGAGGCTTAGTCTGCCCAGTCAAATGAAAATCCACCCTACCTTTCATGTTTCCTTACTTAAGCCAGCCCAACCCTCTATCCGTACAGAGAAACCACCACCCATTTTGGTGCAAGGACACCCCAGAGTATGAGGTACAAGCTATTGTGAATTCCCAACATCGTCAAGACGGTTTTACTATCTCGTAGACTGGGTAGGATACGGCCCTGAGGACCGTTCGTGGGAGCCTGCTCAAAATGTGTATGCACCAAGATTGGTTAAAGCATTCTATCGCAATTTTCTGAATAAACCAGAGCCCAGGTCCTTCTGTGTGGGGGGGAGTACTGTCATGGGACAAGGCAGTAAACACTGTGTATCAGGTCCTAGTGGGGGCCATAGACTAATGATAGCCAGTAAACTGAAGAAACATGCAGGTGGAAAAAGAATCCAGCCTTATAAAAGGCTTCTATGTCCTTTTTGCAGAAGAAATGGCCTACAGACTACATTTCCCAGGTACACCCGAGCCAAGAACTACTTAACCAAGCCCATGTTGGGCAGGGCACGCGCGCGTGCGCGCAAGAACATCCAGAGCACAGGGCTTGTGCTCAGATGCGCGACCAGAGAAGACGCGTTCTCCGGAGCTCCGAGCAAGGGGAAGCACACGAGGGGCCACGCCCCAGATATCCTCCACCCAGGCCCCTCGCCTGCTAAAGATAAGTACTGTCCGCCTCAGGGAGCCCAAGCAGCATGGGGGGAAGGTGGGCAATGTTGCAAGGCAGCGAAAGGAAGCAAGTGAATACTCCAGCAGCAGCAGCAAGGGGCACATGCAGGGGGCACTGCCCAGGGTTCTCACGTCCCCCTGCTCCAAAGAAAGCTAAGTTTATTGCGCCTTCATTCCCAGTGACATAGCCTCTTCAAAGGCAACCTTGAACCACGCGCAGATCCTAATGGGCGGCAGCGCGAGAGCAGTGCATGTGTTTAACATACTAAGTAGCCATGTGCCGTGATGCAGGAAACACTCGCATTTAACTTCACGCGGTTTTCAGAATAACCACAACCCGTCACGTGTGACTGGCAGCACGGGTCATTGCCACATTGAGGCTCATTATACGGAGACCTCCACCCTTAGCAAGCAGCCTTTTGCGGAGCCACGCGCGGCTATATATCTGCACGTGTTGGGGATAACCCAGAACAAATGCATGCGCTTAACACATAGGCGCATGCCAAGCCTATAGAGCACTCAGAAGGGTGTAACTAACCTTTTGCATGAATGGAAACATGTAAATGCTTGGTGTGCGAAGAAACACACAGATAGTAACTCCTACTCTCTTTACAGCAATAATACTGCTCCAGACCTGGGGTCTGACAGTGCGCAGGCAGGTGACCACCACTCACCCCAGAGATAAGTCTCCTTCTGGCTCCCAGGCCTATGAGTCTGTCTGGTTATTCGGGTCTGAGGTCATTTTTTATGATAATTCCATTCTGTGCATTAGATACGCTCCAAGGTGCTAGTGCATATTTTGGTAGCAGTGCGGATGGTTCAAGATCCAGCTACCTAGGCCAAGATCTAGACTCTTGGATGATGGATGACTTTCGCCATTAGCCAGAAGGTCATGGAGCTTCCTGTGGAGAGCGGCGTGCAATCCACACGTGTGGAAAGAAGTGGTCGACAGGTGCCCCTTTGATGAAATACCTGTCCGTTCCTGTCAGGTGCCCCACGGGCTGAAGGCGAACTGGTCGATTGGGGAAGAATCGATTCCGAGGGTCTTGAACTGAGCTACGGATGTAAGTAGAGCATTGAAAGTGACAAATATAGCCTAACTGTAAATATATGGTAACAGGGTTTGTGTTTGAAGAGATAGATACCTCGATTTCAGGTTCCAAGGGGAGCAAAGAATATGCATTAAACTCCAAGTAAAGTATATGATACAGATTCCTGGGGCAAGTGCCAATTAAGAAGAATGCATTACATTTACTAAGGAAAAGTAAAGGCAGGTGATCACAGAAAAAGAAAAATGCACCTTTATTTGAGGTTATAAATACATCAGTAAAAAAAATGTATTGTGTGTAAACTAAGAAATATAAAACAGTAAAAAAAATCAGTTGAATATCAGGCCTTAAAATGAAGCGATATATGTCAATCAGAGAATGATAAAAGTTGAGAAAACATGGTAAAAGATAAATAAAGTTTCTTGTTTATTTTAGTTTAGTTTGTAGTTTATACAGCTCTTATACACAAGTGAAGTGCTTCAAAAGCTTCAATGCGGGAAGAGAACAAGGGAATACAGCAATCATTTTAGGCCTTGAAGATTCCGAATGATCAAAACAGAGAAATAAAACTACAATACTAGGCCTGATGACATTTCTCCTAGTGTAAGTGCATAAAGTGTTATAGTTGCGACAAAGCTCCGGAGGGTGAGACGAGAAATGGTGTGGGGGGACAGGACAGGCAATTAACTGGTACTAGAACATTTAAGCAATTCATACATACATACAGAGGTGCGGGGAAGGGCAGGGGAGGGGGAGACCAGAAACGAGTCCGGTCTAGCAGGACCCTGGGTTAAGTGCAGAGAGGTTGCCCCGCTCATGGAGCGTAAACTAAAAGTGCAATAATGCTGAAAAAAGTGCAGCGGCCCAGAGGCAAGTGTAAAAGAGCCTTGGACCTGTTAGGCTCTGGAGGCACTGGAGGTGTATATCAGAGCATAGCAAGGTAGAGTGGGCCTTGCTACATCTGAGATCAGACGTACCAGCTTTTCTTTTCTTTTCTTTACTTCTTAATTTCTACCCCACTCAAGTTCATAATAACAAGTTGCACCCAGGGATCAAATAATTTGACCAAACACAGTTCAGTTTGCTAAAACAAATCGACAGGCCTTTAGAGGTAAATCAGGTCATTAAACAACCTGAGTCTATGTTTAGGGACCTAACATTCGGTGCCCTTACCTCTTGAACCATGATGTGCAAATGCTAAATAATCTTTGCCATACAGTGCTAACTTTTGAATTACGATGTGCAAATGCTAAATAATCTTTGCCATACAGTGCCAACTTTTTGCTACTCTTTTCTCTTTTACATGTTTCACTTTGTTGCTGTACAATGAAAACTGTATCACACAAATGAGACTAACCAACCAAAACATGTGATTTTTAGATAACCATTATATAGGATATGCTTTTGCTTTTTCTTTCTTTGTGATTTTGTTTTAATATTTGATTTGAGATTTCTTCTTCTTTTTTCGGACAAATACTCTGATTGTGTACGAGTTAACAATACAGACAAAAAATAATTTGAACTAAATAAATATCTATATACAAATAGGGGATTTGTGCCTTATTTTGCCATAGTAGGGGATACAATTGTGTATTAATGAAGATACTAGGTTTACTATTTGAAGCCTCAATTTGAAAATAACTTGAATAGAAATATTTAGACACCACAAAGCTAGTGTTTAGAAATGTACCTGTGGTTGGAGCACTCCTTTTGTTCTCTACAGGCTCTGGAGGTGAACCAGGCAACCAGTCAGCAAAAACTGAAAAGAGTTGGGGAGGGGGAGAAAGGAATAGGAGGTTAGCAAGTGATAGGGAGAGAGAAAGAGGAAGAGAAAAGGAAGGATTTAGGAGCTTTCCAGAACTTGAGGTGTTACAACTCAAGACGGAAAGAAGCAGGGCGGCTGTTCCAGAGGGAGGCACCTGCAGAGGATAAAGATCTAACCCCAAATCTTGGGTGGCAATAAAAGAACACCAGGCCAGCACGAGTCAATAGAATTATAAATGAATAAATAAAGATAAACAATATCATAGAGACTTTAAAAACTGGTTAAAATATTGATCTTTATTGGTAAAGGGCGGCGATTGATAGTGCTTGCCCAAATATTTTCGTATTATAAGTGCTTTAAGAACCCGGTAAGTATTGGCAGTCGAGATCGACTTGTCATCATGAAGACAATCCTCTTTTACATCTATGCAGGACATTACCAGGATACACACCTAAAATAAGGCCGTACCATGTGGAATGGGTGAATGGCACAACTGATAAAATACTCATGCCGTGGCCTCAAGAAGGTTAGTTGTCAAAAACAGTACTGCGACATATGACAACCTATTTGTATGCTACATACACGGGGAAGAAGCTACAAAAAAGATTAGCTATTCTAGAGTTGTGGAAGATGAAAAAAATTGAGGAAGATGACCCGGCCAATAAGGAGTGGATGCTTATTCAGCATAAAGAGGAGGCTGTAACACCCTGAGCTCCTCTTACTCCTCCCAAAAGTGATAGTACATGGGAAGATAAATAGGGAATGTATCCTTTAAAGGAATTGAAGGCAGCGGTGGGGTATGTTAATCCAATATATGCACCTCCTGCTTAGATTAGTGAGGACAGCATGGAAGAAAGTAAGATTAAGGAACGAAAACTACATCGGCACACAATGAATATAAAGAGTGTGCGGAACAAAGAATTAGACAGATAGAAGTGGAGGAGGAAGTCAAGATGCAAAAAGAGGAGAAGGGCAGAGCCAAGGAAGGGATCGTAGTACAAAGCAAATGGATGGGAGGACAGATATTACTCAAGTTAGAAGGACAAGGTATTGATGGTGTTCGAGACAGGGAAAAAATATAAGAACGGGTAGAGAATGAAAAGGAAAGAGCATACAAAGAGCAGAAGGAGAAAGAGAGGAAACAAAAGGAAGAACGAAGAAGGTATGAGGAACACAAGAACGAGAATGAGGAGAAGAAATGTGGCAAACTAGAACCCCAGAGAATGAAAGAAAGTAGGTTGCAAAGAAGGCTAGAGGAAGAAGAGAAAAGGGAGGAGAAGGGAAGAAGAAATGAGAAGGAATCGGGAGCAAAAATATGACAAAATAGATTATCTCAATAACAAATGTATAGTGCCAGTTGAAGCATGAGCATGATGGGAAGAAGAGGGGGGATCACAACAGCCTCGTAGAGAGCTGCAGGGATTATCAAGAATACAGACATGAGCTGACAAGCAAGAGGAAGAAGGCATAGGGAAAATGATTGGGGATCTATATAGGCAAATGAGGGACAAGGATGGCTATAAAACTAAGGGGAACAATGAGGGATCTTTATCAGAAGGAATTGGAAGTAGATTGGGTGACATAATGGCAGATGAACATAGAGTACCGTAAGTGAGTTAGATCTTAATGACCAGGACTGGGGAGATAGCCATGCAAGCTGGGCTATAATGATGTCAGACAAAGAAAGGGAGCAAAATGAGAAGGTACAGAGAGATGGCGCATATGGTTTTTCAATAGATCCAAGTATAGAAAAGGGGTAAAATGATCAGACTAAGAAGACCCTAAAGAGAAAACACTGGTACCCAAACCATATTCTGAACGACCACAAGTACGATTGCTCAGTGCAGATCATATATCCCTGCCATATGTGAGCAGATTAATGTTGTTGCTAGGACGAAGACAAATGGGTGAAACTAGCTCCACCTGGAAAACGAGAAGTGTAGGTGGGTACGGTTATGGGTGAGGGTACACACAATCCCATTATTAGAGAAAGGGGAGGAAGACACCAATATATACCATTGCCACAGATGGATAAAGATAAGTTGAAATGTAAAATGCCTAGTTTGACAGCAGGTGCAGGAAAATGGATCGATCAGTTAGAAAGGATGACAGCGGAAATGATGTTTGCAGTGGGTGATGTAAAGGGCTTGCTAGAAGCCATTCCAGGAGAAAGAACTGATGACATTTGAAGATAAGCAGGGTATTTAAGTGTAACATGTAAGGAAGGCATGGTATCAAAGTAAGACAGACACAAGTGATCACAATTCAAGCATGTTTATAGCACTTTATCAAGGGGGTGGAAAAATGCCTATCTAAACATAAATCTAAGATGAGAGCAAGCTACGACCATCAAATAATAATAATGGGTGAAGCCTGCATAAGAGGTGTGCGGTCACCTTAAGACCGTTACTGCCATGTGGACAAGCCCCCAGGAAGCAGAACTCAAAGGGCACAGACTGTAGCGCTTGCAGTGTGAAGCCCACTGCGGAGGAAAGGGCAGATGAAATTCGCTGTGTACCGCTGTTCACTGCTGGCCACTGAAAGCCTCAAGAGACAACCTGCGGTGCCACTTATAGAGCGATGTGAGTTAAAGTAACAACTTCCTCAGGCGCCAAAAAGGTGAGAATGTAAAACATGACCGGTCCACAGAACAGACTGAGAGATAAAAGCGGAACATTGGGAAAAGTCCTTGCTGCACAAGGATTGAAAACGATGAAAGACCCAAACGCCACTTTGAGTCAAGCACGACAGACTGAGCCCCAGCAGGGACAAGCCAGGCTGCGAGAAAGAAAGGTCAGTGGCACCCATACTCACATGACCATTGTCAATCCGACTCCGAATGGAGGAGACAAGTCCCACGAGGCACCCAGTCTGTTATCTCCTCCCGAAGACATATGCAGAGGCCTTAAAATTCCGAGCCCACATTGCGTGGTTACACACATGGGGATCCTGCCCATACAGCCCAATATATTGACCTCTGCACTGGGCCTTTCAGCTCGTTCAAGCTCTCTGATAAAGAAGTCTGATATGGTCTGTGCGGGAAGTTCAAACACGGCAGAAAAGAATCTGACACAAACAGCTCTTATGGGAGACAATATGGCTCTTGCATATGACCTTATGATACCAGCAATAAGCACAAAAGGGCCTGGAAATGGAAAGACAGGACTAAAAGAGAAAGTACAACGAATAGTGACCAATGACTCCATAGCAACCCAACATCGACAGAAATTATTGCAGCTAATAAGAACACACAACAGATGGCGTGGCAACACACAAAGTTAGATCATTTATGGAGTCAAGAGGAAGACGTATAATGATACTGCCCATTTGAGTACTCATGATGAGACAAGTAGCGACCTCACAATGAAGGAAAAAGCTATGCTAGCCAAGAAAAAATGTCAAAAAACCTTCTTGTAGTTAACAACATCAGACACAATTCTTGGGCAAAAGGATCAACCGGCACTTGCCCGCGGAGCACGCTTATCGTTAGACATAACAGAAATAGAATCAATCATGAACAGTCATGAACGAAGAAAAGAAATCTTTGGTGAAACACAGAACTATAAACAGAATAATCCTCAGACTACATCTACATCATCGAATAAGAAGAGACCTCAGAACTATCCATCTTACCCACAACAATCGTCTGCACAGATTAATACTAAAAATTCAAGGCAGCAAATATACGAGAAAATCAGAAAGACATGAAATGAAACAGGATGGCATGAACATCAGGAGAATTAACACGACAGATTTGACCATAGGCCATTTGAGATTGAAGCCCAGGAAAGGATCCCAACCACCATGATGGACCTTCAGAATATGCTTATCGCTGTAACTTCACAAGCAATGATCCCCTTCTTAAAACTACAAGATGCAATGGTGGATGCAACAAAAGATCAAGCCACCCTTCTTGCTCTAATTCATACAAAACAGTTAAACGTGGACGTATTCATAATAGCTATGCAGGACCGTTTAAACTTAGAAGCACAGGCCAGTAGAATATGGCAAAATAGACTCGCCGAGATTGCAATAGTCGATCGATCCGATAAGCAACACCTGATGGAAGCATTGACTGCTGTAACTGAGAAATCTGTGGACGATGAAGCGAAGATGTCCATTCATAATGTGATACAAAGAGACCTGGATACAACCCAAGTGCTTGAACATGCCCATCCCAAAGGATCAGCTGAAACACTCAATTTGGATGAAAAAACGAGAAAAATAAAGAAGCTATGGCTCCCCGGTTAGGCAATCACTCCGATGTGACATGGCCACCGTCTTGTACCCCCTTTGAGATTTTTGACCTAACTAAATGTGAGACCATGCAGAAGCAGAAGTCTAAGAAAACGAAAGACATAAAAGAGAAACAGAGAGGCTCGCAAGCCTTTCTCAGAAAAATACAGAATCCACAACAAAAAGAACAGTATGAAGCAAAGAAAATAGGTATATCAAAAACAAAAAAAGAAATAAAGTCTGTAGCGCAAGAGGTTTCAGAGGGAGAGGGTAACGCAACCTGGAAAACTGACTCGCAAAGTGAGAATGTAGGGTATCCTTCAGATCAAGGTGAATACCATTTTTGGCCACAAGGCAGAGGGAATGTGCCTAGTGTAGGACAAGGGGGATTTCAGAACCCCCAAGGTATAGAAGGAGGCTTTAGATCAGCCGCAGCAATGTTGGAATTGTGGGAGAATGGGACACATAGCCCACACGTACAGGAGTAGAAGAGGCATGCAGCATAACTGGCAGGCTTCAAGAGGGGCTATGGCCTATTCTATGCTGTATAATACAGAACCACAGAAGTATTATGCCCAAGATCACACACAGAATCAGACACATGGACCGCAAATACAGCAGGCACAGCAAAGCCCAGCACAAATGCCCCAAGCATATCTACAGCAAACATCCACACCGAGGATATGGAGAGTGATGTGGTAAGAGGAAATCCTTTCACAGGTACTGGGATGAATTTATATCCACAATAGGACAGCGCACAGAGTGACCTGATGTGTTCAGTACTATCAGTGACACAAGACCCCCAAGAGGAACCAAGGGTCAGGGTATCAATAGGAGGCAAGACATTTTTGTTTCTTGTAGACCCTGGAGTGTTTTGTTCCTGTGTTCGAGAGGGAAAATACTCAATGTCTGGCATTGCCATGAATGCTCAGGGATTCTATGGGGCAACGTGTTTAGTTCCTTTTACTGATCAATAACCCATTTCCATAGGAGAACATAATGGGTCTATGCCACTAGTGTTTCTCGGCAGACACCTTTAATATGTTAGGAGGTGATTTGATGACAAAATTAAACATGACAATAATGGGGGTCATTCTGAGGTTGGAGGTAAGGAATTACCGGCACCGGTAAGGGTGCTGATACCGGTAATCCCTTACCTCCGTATTCTGAGGTCCCTTTGCGGGTCCATCCTTACCTCCTGCTTTTAGCAGGAGTAAAGTACGGGACCCGCAAAGGTACTTCAGAGGTAATTACGGTACCGTAATTTACGGTGCCGTAATTACCTCCTTCCCCATTCCCATTGAGCCCTATGGGGCAGAAATGGGAATGGGGAAGGGCAAAAGGTGAATGGGAAATTACCGGTCCCTCCAACCCTGGAATGGACCGGTAATTACTCCATTCACCATGCCGGATTTGGGACAGTTTCGGAGGCAACCATGGAGCTAATTACTCCATGGTTAGCTCCAAACCCGGAATGAGGCCCAATATCTTTTACTGACAAAGGGATTGTGTGTTCCACTCCAGGAATACATATTCTGAGTGTAAGAGAGTTAACATTGGCCTTTGCAGGCCTAACGGTATTACAAGGGGTTTCTTTAGACCCGGAGGTATTCTTGTATGGAATGACTGTTTTGTTAACATGGCTTCGTAGATTAGAAGGTAAAATATTGAGAATACCTGAGGAATTTATGTTCAGACCAGAAATACATATGGATGGTGAAGACGGATTGATATTTCCCAATGAGTTAGAAGAAGCAGAAGTCAGAGAAGAAATGGTGGTTGTCCATGGAACAGATGATGATGGAAGAGGATGGAGAGCAGTGATTGCCCTTGGTGAAGGATACAGACAGACAGATCGGATGGGCGAGCAGTTGTTTAGAGATGACTACTCAGACAATGAATTAGTATTCTTTATAATTCTTACTAATTGGATTAAAATAGAGAACAGAGACATACCACAGCGAATGGTATTAGTGAGATTGACACAATCATTTTTTCTGGAAGATTTTGAGAAAGTGCCAAGTATCTTGTTGACTAGTAGTCCGTATGATGTACGTCTACTAAAACTAGTAGGAGCAGTTAAAATCAAGCTCAAGCCTGGAGCTATCCTCCCATGAGCAAAGCAGTACCCTATGTCCAGAGAAGAAGATGAGGGCATATTGGAAACCATATCCGCTTTAATGCAGCAAGGAATATTGGTACCATCAGATTTCCCGTGCAACACGGCTGTGTACCCTGTGAAGAAAGTGAATGGGTAGGTCATGGAGATTTATTAAGAATCTCTGCCCTCTGAATAATATTGTCGAAGCAGAGTTTCCTCTAGTTCCAAATCCAGCTATAATATTATGCAACATTTCAGCCGCAGCTAAATATTTTACAGTCATAGATTTAAAAAACATGTTCTTCTTAATATCCTTTCATGAGGATTTGACCATATTTTCATGTAGAAATACTAATTTGCCTCAGGGGTACTGTGAGTCCTCTTCAATCTTTAATAGGGTTCTTCAGATGGATCTGGGTAATGTACAGATTGAGAGTGCAATAATTCAGTACTTAGATGACATATTAGTGTGCAGCGATACAGAAGAAAGATGCAGAGAAGACACAGTTCGACACGTGAATATACTAACAGAGAAAGGATACAAGGTAGACAAAGAAAAACTACAATATTGTCAGGAAGAGGTCCTATACATAGGACAGTTGATCTCTCAACATAGGAGGAAAGTGACATTTGAGAGAGTAGAGGCGATTCAGAACACTCCTAAACCAGAGACAGTAAGGCAAATGCAACAATTTGTAGGCCTATATCATTATTGTAGGGCCCGGGTTTTTGATTACAGCACTTACATTCAACCACTTTCAAAAGGACTCAAGGAAGCACAGGTGGGCACACATAAAATGACATGGACAGAGGAAATGTCTGAGGGATTTGAAGAATTAAAAGGAGCAATTTGCACAGCCCCTGTGTTAGGAATCCCATATTACAATGACAAATTGTATTTGTTTATTCACACTCAAATGGAGAGGTAATGACAAATGCTATCACACAGAAAACAGCTTTAGGAAATGGGCACAAACCATTAGCTTACTACAGTGGGATTTTGACCCAGTAATGAAAGGACATTATCCTTGCAAACAAGCTTCAGCTGCTGCCGCTTTTATGATTGAAAAGGCTGCAAGTATTACAATGTGGTACTCAATGGTGTTATTTGTCGAGCACACCCTATTTGCTACTTTAGAGAAACCCAGAAGCATTTACTACACAAAGAGCATCAGGCTATGAGGTGATTATTTCGAATCCAGCGATCAAAGTTGTTACTAGATTCACTGGATTCACAAGCTACAGAATTAGTGGTGCTTATCGCTGCACTTTAGAGATTTGAAGATGAGGACATGACCGTGTACTCTGACTCCATCTATGTGACGTCAACCGTACATGCAGGATTGTCACGTTGGAAAAGGAGGGGTTTCCTCCACGCTGACGACTCACCCGTGCAATAGATACCTGTATTGGACATGATTATTAAAGTATTGAAGCTTCCATTGGCTATCAGAGTCGTGAAGTGCGCAGCCCATACTAAAAGGGCAGATTTTATTTTTCACTGTAATGAAATCGCAGATGTAGAAGCCAAAAGGGCAGAATATTTCCCAGACATTTTATTACTTTGATGTAGAGAGTTCAAAAGAATTGTTAGGACGGTGCATGATGGTAAGGGAAGGATTTAATATGTTGTCCATTGTACAATTATTCAGCTGCAAGGATGAGCTTCTTAAGAGGAACATGATTTGTGGAAATGCGGGGGAGTTCTTTACCTCCCACTGAGACTTTATGGAGACAGGATAGCACTGGAAAGCTAGTTATGCCTCTAGCATTATTGAAGGTTGCAATGGAGCAGCTTTACTACACAGCGCACACAACAAGAGAGCGGCCCTCATTCCGAGTATAGTCGTAGCCATGGAGCAATTAGCTCCATGGCTGCCTCCCATACCGGTGCCGCCTCCGGTGTTGTCCAATGGGGATTTACCGGTCCATTCAGACCCTGGAGGGACCGGTAACTCCCCATTGTATAAACCATTCCCCATTCCCATTTGAGCCCCGATATGGGCGAATGGCGAGCCTGTTATTTGCGCCCTGGTCCCCTAACAGGACCCGTAAGGTACGTTTGGTCTGACCAAACGTACCTTACGGGTCCCGTTAGGGGACCTCAGAATAGGGCGGTAGGGGATTACCGGCACCGGTCTCCTTAGGGGATTACCGGCACTCGGAATGAGGGCCAGAATCTTGCTGCAACAATCACAGATGACTGGTTTTCACCAAATGTATTAGAACATGTGGCACAGGTTATTGTGAACTGCATTGTATGCCAGAAGTTCACAGCAGGACATACTTTAAGGACAGTGAGAGGGGCAATCCCATGGCCTAATGGTCCTTTTCAGCATCTACAAATAGATTATGTGGATATGTTGCAAGTATGCAACGGATACAGGAACATGTTAGTGCTAGTTTGTCCCTTTTCCAGATGGATCGAGACAGGTCCATGCACACACCCTGATGCCACATGCGCTGCCAAGTCTTTAGTCCGTGAGGTGTTTCATCGGTGTGGTGTGTGAAAAGTCGTGCAGTCTGACAATGGACTCGCGCGAAAATACTGTAAGTTCAGGTCCTTAGAGACGCAGTCCTGACACTCGGCTGACAGTACCCACACGCTAGAGTTGGTATGAGGTAGATGGGATGAGGGCCCCCGATTCCCCGCACCACTTGATCTCACAGAGACAAGCTTAAAATCACGGTCCTGAAGAAGATGATAACTAACTTTCATCGAAACCGGTCGACCACCTTTTAACCAAGGATATCCCAAAAACCAACCTGGGATACCCCGTGAACAGAACCATACAACATTGCACTGTGGACGAAGTTCTTTTTTAAAAAATCCCTTCACTTTTTAGCCACTTGGGGACCACACACTTCTTAAGAAGGTCAATAAAAGAAAAAAGGTCTAATGACCCATGCAAACAGTTTGTCTCTGAAATGTGGCCCCAAGCCTAGCGAAAACACCCTCTACCCCTAAATGGGTAGCAGATCCATACACCCCATGTCTAAGGACAGAACCCCACATATATTATGAGGGATATTCTGTGAAAAGTGTTCTTTGAGGTCACCCATGAAATGGTACCAGAACAACAATCAGTCCCCACGCTGAAAAAGTGGACCCCAAGAAATGTTTGACCCAATGCAGGACTTGAAAACTAGGTCTATTGATTAAGCCTGAGACGAAGATAGCAGTGCACCCTGACTCCCTTAAAAATCCCAGAGAAGAAAACAGCCAGCAAGGTCAACTACAAAGGAGAAGCCTTGGCTCATGGTCTGATTGATGAGAGATGGTAGGCTAATTGATCAATGTGGGCAGTGGTCTGACGTACTCTGATCCTGGGTTTTGTTCTGTTCACGTGCTGCTAGCGAGACGTATGTCCACCGTTGGGAGAGTATGCCAACCAATCATGAGTTGCTATGTAGCACCATGCAGTGAGTATATATGTGAATTCTTTAAATTGAACATAATGAGAGGCGGTTTTGAGTCTGAGTCAAATCATCTTCCATTAGTAATAAGTCCGCCTCCCACAGATCAATAAATAACAATTTTTGGGTTTACGAGTATTAAGAATCATATGGTAAATATTAGATATCAGTCCTTTAGAGGGGTTTGAGCAAAGGATATTCTTTTCAAATTGCGTAACATGTCTTGTTGCTGCTTCCTATAGGGATTTATTCATTACCCAGTGTCTGACCTGATGATATTGAAATCGGTCCTGCTCTTTTAGCCGGGATTCTTGTTTACATTGCTGGAACGATTTTATTTCCCAGTTTTTAAAGAGATCTGAGATACACCATCCTCTATTCTCCATGTGGCGAAGGCCCTTGAGGAAGATGCAGGGTTAAAGTCGGAATTGCTGTGGATCAGCATGAGTTGTAATGGGAAAGGGGTAAACCCCAAGGGGATTGCCAGCCTGTCCCATGTTTGTAAGCTTGTCCTAGTTACAGGATTAATGTAAAGAGAACCAGGCCTCAGTACCTTATGTAGCCATAGTGCACGCCACAGAGGGATGTTGTATCCACGCTCACCCATTGTCTACCGAATGCAGCCTGTCACCAATGCCTTACTATTCAAAGGTGTATTGCAACATAATATGTTTGGAAATATGCACATTGTAAACCACCCTTATCGTGTGGGCACGGAGTATTTGGCTAGAAATCCTGCTTTTTCCCCTTTCGTATGTAGTGAGTTACAGCCTTTTGCAACTTTTTAAATTCGTGCCAGGGGGTATGTGTCGGGAAAACATTTGAATAGGTATAGAACGCAAGGTAGTATGTTCACCGAAATTGTATTGATTGCCCTTAAGCTATCCTCCCCAGACCTACTACCCATGAAATGGTAAGCTTTTTCCGTCTGGCCATATACCGTCTAATCTGGGAGAAGACATCTGGGTAGTTGTTTTTTTTAATAAAGTTTATTAATGTTTGATGTCAGTTTCAGATTTAAGTTTTTAATGTATGTGTTCACGCATCTAAAAGGATATGTGTTCTTTAAGGTCATCTTCAATGTTGGGGGGTTGTCCAGGTTTAGAAAATCACAGTTTCTGTGGTTAACACGGAAGACTGAAACATTCCTATATAATTCCAACTATTCTTGTATTGCTGCTTGAGAGGAGCACATGCTTCTAAGTGATGGGAGAACATTGCCTGCAAACGGGGTTACTTTATAGTCAGTCTGGCCTACTTTGATTCCTTGTATTTCAGGGTCAACCCATATTTTTCTAGCAAGACGCTCCATAGCCAATGCAAAGAGGAAGGGCGAAAGGGGCATTCATATCTGGTCTTTCTACCCATGTGCAGAGGTCTTGATAACGCACCATTGACTTTAACTCTATCCGTAGGCTCTGCATGTATGACAAAAATACACTAAACAAAATTGTCACCACACCCTGATGCTTCGAGGACTATTCTCACCATTTGACACATCCGCTTTAAATTTAATTTCATTTTCACTTTAGCTTTATTTCGACAAACGTCATTAAAGCAGCACAACAATAAAAATAATAATTCTTAAAATATAAGTTAAGTGATACAGTATTGAGTAGGAACATTTCCTACAGATAAACAATTTATACAATCAATGCAATTCCAATGGATCAAACAATAGTTAATTACTATAATGTAGAGACTTTGGTCTGCTTACCCCTACATATCCATGCTTTATCTATAAAGTTAGCAAGGGGTCGAAAGAACTTATTATTATTATTGTATTTATTGAGTGCTGACCTAGCTTCGAGGAGCAAAGGAGAGCTTTACAGAGGTATATAACAATATAGATACATAACAGAACGCTTTACAGATGTATACAACAGTACAGATATACAGCGTCAGTTGATGTTTTACAAAGCTGTAATTCCTCAGTAAAGCTCCTGACACTATCAGTTTTCAACAGTGGAATCAAATAAAAGCTAGCAAATCCTTACAAAAGGGACAAAGAAATAGGAAATGATCAAATGACTCTGAAAGATCAGCACAAATCAAGCAATTACCACTTTATGCAGTATTCCAGGTTTTATGAACACATCCCAAACGTAAGGATCCTATCCTGAATCTTATGTATAGTCACCTTGCATAATTTGGATGTAATTTTGCCATCGTTTTCGCAGAGTTATATTGGACAGTTTCAGGAAGTTGTATTTTGGAGTCTTTAAACTCGAACTGCACTCTTTCTCTTGCTGTGTGAAGGAGCTTCTCTTTGAAGGCATAGTTATGTACTTTGAACATAATATCACTCAGTCTGTCCATGTTTTGGTTAGGTTTGCTTGGGCCACCTTGGGCTACATTTTATGAAACATCAGCCTAAAGGTTCTCTATCTCACGTGATAGGTTGTCTTCTACATTTTGTAGCAGTCCAGATTGTGGATGGCTTCCTGATTATATTCAGGATTTATATATGCTCCATCCCAGCACACACTGAGAGTTTGGTTTATTAACCTAAACCTCAAAAGCATGCAGTCCTTAGCAGACTGAATTACGGCCATCAATTATCAAATCAAAGGTTGAAAACAAGCCCCATACCAGCGCAAACAGAGCCTTTGTTTTTATAATTCTTGTTTGTTTGGACAAAGGGATGTGGAGTCTTGACTGACAAGCTGGTACAATGTGAGGCCAGGTTTTGTAAAGAAGACTATGGAGCAGGAGTAACTAGCCCCCTGCCACTCTGAGGATTTGGTACACAGGAATGAATGGAGACCGGCTCCCCACACCATGGGCTCACATTCAGGTATATCCGTAGTTTGAAGACAGTGCGGACACTGAACCAGAAGGGAAAAGTACTCTGGCAGCAAATCCAATTGAGCCAAAAAAGGATACAGTTAAAGGCGAAGAAAAGGCCAGGTGAAAGGGCAAGAAGAAGGAAAAGGCAAGGTCAGGCAGATGGAGACAGGAAGGCAAGAGCAAGATCAAGGTAGGCGAGGAGAGGAAAGGCAGGTGGCCTGAACAGGCAAAAGCAACACGGCCAGAAGACAATAAAGCAGCAGCTTGGACGGAGCGTTAAGACGCCCTGTTTCCTGGGTGAGTCAGCCTTTTATGGAGTCTAGCTGCATTGTCTTCGGCTGCCATGGCAACGCCATAGAGCGTTGTAGGCATACCCAGAACTCAGGAGGCACTGTGCGGCGTGCTATGCCAGACGGGCTACCACGATCGACCAACTGCCTCTCCGATCCGGAATACTGTAAAACAGTCGTGCTTCAGAAATGGAGAGAGGAACGCCAGCATGGATACAGGCGAAATCCTTGAACGGTAAGCTACTGTGGTGGCTGCCAGGTGTTACAATAATCTAGATGTCATAAACACAGCTGACTAAATCACAACTTTTCATTTCCACGGCCAAGCAAACGTTTTGATGCTACTACCTATGTACTAGTTAAACACTGTGCATATCAAAGACTCGTCTTACAGGTGAATCCCTTCCCAAAAGAAAGCAGTGGCAAGATGGTACACATCCCACCTGAGTACAATGATAAAACCAAACTTTGAATGGAGGAAAAACTACGACCAGGCAAAAAGAATAAACTACCAAAAACAAATCCGAGCACACAAAAAGGAAATTCTCAAAGCCAAAAAGAAATACTATGACAACCGAATCACAAGAGCGACCAACACCCAAAAAGAACTATTTAACATCATAAATGAGATGAGAAACCCACTGGGATGAAACAACATGCCAGTACCTTCACAAAAACTATGCAATGACCTGGCAGACCACTTCAAAAATAAAATCACGACATACAGTGGACTATACAATGCAGACCAATTGACCAAGTTGTACACCAGGCCCCACCGACCCTGGAGCCACAGAATAACCTGCAAAGCTTCACACAAATATCAGTAGAGAGGTTCATCAAGCTGGTGAAACTTAGCAATAAAGCAGGATCACCAGTGGACCCCCTGCCCACCAGACATCTATAAATCAATACTCACACAAGGCACTCAATTGGAATCTCACAGAAACCTCTTCAACCAATCGCTCTCACCGGGGAGAGTTCCGCAGTCCTTCAAATCCGTGTTCATCAACCAGAGGGTTGTGAAAGTTAGTATTAGTATCCTCAAGGATACTACAGGCAATGTGGAAGACCTCTCTAACTACAGACCGATATCAAACATTCCCTATCCAGCAAAACTGCTAGAAACCTATGTCTACGAAAAAACACTGGAACATGTAGAAACACACCAACTATTGGACCAGGCACAAGTCAGCTTCAGACCCATGTGAGGTACAGAGACATCACTTCTCTCTATCTGGGATGACCTAAAGACCAACGCAGAATCCAACACAAATTCTGAATTGATACTACTTGACCTCTCCGTAATGTTTGACACATTCAACCACAACATCCTAATCAAGAGACTGGAAGAAACAGAAATCACTGATAAGGCACTGATCTGGATTAAATCATTCCTATCTGATAGAACAGAAACAGTATAGATAAACCATTCAAATCAGTGCCGCAAGACACAACCTGTGGAGTAACGCAGGGATCCTCATTAATCCCACTCCTCTTCAACATCTACTTGACCCCACTAATCAACCTCATCAAAAGGCATGGCCTCACCTGCTACAACTACGCAGATGACATTCAAATCATCTACAAAATCAAAGATGTACAAGAGGCGAACACAACGCTAGTAGACTGTCTGAAAGAACTCTAAGATTGGAAGACCACAAACAGCCTGAAACTCAGCCCGGGCAAGACAGAAATCATGATCATATCCAAAAACCAGGAAAACAACCAATATATCCCATGGCCAACTGAACCAGGAACAGTGCCCACGCCATCAAAAATAGTCAAAAACCTTCGAATCCTAATGGACAATGAACTAACTCTAGAACCACAAGTAAATACAATAATCAAGAAATGCTTCTTCCACCTACACACAATCCAAAAAATCCTACCATTCCTCTCTTTTATGCAAAAAACACTAGGCATAATTTCCCTCTTCATGTCCAGGATAGACTACGCCAACAGCCTCTACCTCGGAATGCCGTATTATATACTAAGAAAGTGCAACATATACAGAATGCAGTGGCCAGACTCCTCCTCACAGTCTCACGAAGAGACCACATCATTCCTGTGCTAAAGATGCTACACTGGCCACCAGTCAAAAAACGAATAACATTCAAAACATTGTGCAGAACACACAGAGCAATCCACGTCCAAGGAGCAGAATTCCTACAAAAGAAAATCACCATTTATTAGACGACCAGAACACTCAGATCCAGCAAAGACATTCGCCTGGAACCGAAACCATGCATAAAGAATAAACTTGGTGGATCAGCATTCTCTCCCAAGAGAAATACAAAACATGTAGGACCATCTAAAATTCAGAAAACTCCTAAAAACCTAGCTGTTCAACTCAGAACCAGACGGAAACGAATGAGCAACACCCACACCCCTCGGAATGAACACACACATGGCAAGACGGAGGACTACAGCGTAACAAGGCAAGTGCATGGAGGTGGAGAGACTTCACAGTGGGAGGGAGACCCAGGTCTCCATGGAGGGCCTTGACGAGAGAGATGGGAGCATCCTAGATTGAACCACAGGGTATCAGGTAATATTATCCCCATATATATGGTCGCCGTAAATAATATCGCCGGGAGAAGGTTGTGGCGATATTATTTGGGTGACCATATTTATGGGGACAGGGGCAAAAAAAAAAATGTGGGGGTTGCGGGGGTGTCCCCCGCAAGTTCCATGCAATAATGTCGCCACAAAAAACGGCAATTTTTCACAATATTTTTGTATGGCGAGATTTTTGTGGCGACATTATTACATGGAACCCACCACAGAAAGAGAGGATAAGAGTTGAATGAGAAAGAGTGGAAAACAAACAGAAAATCCACAGGGACCAGGTAGATCAAGGGCACAGGGGAGAGGTCCGACCGCCCTCGGTATGCCCAGCCTTATGCCCACCTCAAGGGACCAAGGAAGGAGGTGGCACTGCACACCGGGATATATCAGGGGCCAAAGTGGTGTAGAAATCCCTTATCCAGGATACGGGTGGAGACTGGAGGGAGGACATTACCTCTAAATAGCCCCTCAGACAAAGAATATAGGAGGGACACCCACCCTCCCCTAGAGCACCACAAAATGCAACACTAGTAGGGATGTGTATCACAGGTAGCCAAAGCGTAGGAGGTACGATGGAGCGCCAACACTAGCCAAACCCACAAAAAATCTCATCCCTCTGCTCACGGTTCCATGTAATAATGTCCCTGCAAAAATGTCGCTATGCAAGAATGGCCACCCCCACTCCCATTTACCCCATATATTGTCCCCATATATAATGTCGCCTATGCCGTTTCCGAGCGACTAAATGTATGGCGACATTATATACGGGAACAATATTATCTGATACCCTGCTCACACCTCTCAAATTTTAAACACAACACAACCATATGCACAACAAACTGCACACACTTCACTACACCGCAACAACAACAAACCACAAATAGCCTCCCACAACAGCACATGACAGCTACCAATGAAAAAAATCACACCCACGCTCAGCGAAAGGTGTAAACCGAACTGAAGCTGCCAACAGCACATCACAGCTCTCTTGGGCCTTTTCCCAATAAGTTCTACTAAATTACCCTACCCTCTTACTTTTCAGCTCTGCCAGAGTGCCAGGGGACCACTCCGGTGGTGATAGTGTGCAGTATGAATATCCTTTAACATAACATAAATAATGGTTTTAGAGCCCTGAAGAAGAGCATAGCTCGAAACAGGTGTAGGGGCGAATGTTTTGGCTTAATTGGTTGTTGGATCCCACTGTTTTGGAGGCATAATACATTATTGAACATATCTGACCTTAGGGTTTTTGATAATAGGAAAAGACCATAGAGATGAAGAAACTCAATACATTTGTTAACATTATGCTTACAACCACAGGGTAGGTGCATTTAGAAACCAGGCAAACTTTATCTTTGTACAACATAAGAGGTGCTTCTAAGTGGATCAGGCGTCTATGTGCCCACAGTGTTTTCTTTCACACCTGATTGCTGCGATACGTGGACACATTTCTCACTGCTCCCCTTGGGTGCCTTGTGTGGAGTTTTAGGTGTCTTCCACATTAGGCGATAATGATTTATTTTGAATCTTGGAAGATTGCAGTTTTATTCATTATGAGTAGATTGAGAGTTGGGAGCGCCTATTGAACATAATTCTCACCATGAATTGCTTTCTCAGATAAGGAGTCTTACTTCTGCAGCTTTCCCAAGTGTTTGCAGGTCTGGTTGGGTGTATGGTGCCTCACAATGGCCTGCCCTGAAGTACAGCGTTTGCCCAGAACCACTTAACATGAGGTCATTTTAAAAAGCCTGACGTTTACTGACAGATCACAGCTCTCTGGCCTTACTGACTCACACTCCAGCTCAAGAACACAAAGGATAACGACTTCTATATCACCCTTCCTCCTGAGTTCTTTGAGGTGGTAAAATATTCTAACATTCCCCAGATCTTCTCAATAGAAATAATGATTTTTGTTGTGCCAGTAAAAGACACCTTAGTTTGTTCTCTCACTCATTTGCTCCCGTCCCCTCCTTTCCCTGATCTTACTATTCCTCTCTACTCCCTCGCTTACTCTACTCCAATACCCACTCTCCTCCGATCTCCCTCTCTCTCACCTTCTCACTTTACGTCCCTCTTTCATATCCCGCTGATGTACCGCACTACCACTCTACGCCTCCAAGATCCTCTCCTATTACCCTTCCTCACTCTACTACTCTCATCCCTCCTTGCTCCTCTTACACTTCCACAATATACTACTATTACCCCTCTTCACTCTGCTACTCATCCGTCTTCATTGTGTTACTCTCAGCCTTCTTCACTATGCTACTCAAGGATATGGTTCCCTGCTCAGTCTCCAAGTTATATAGTGCCCTCCTACCTCTCCCAGGGATATGGTGCCCTACTCATTATTTCTACTAACCTCTCCTTTTCTCAGCCTACCTAATACTAACTTTCACAATCCTCAAACCTGCCTTCACTTCTCTCCTGAACCCCACTCCTACACCCCTCTCTACTATCCTTACTCTTTCCCAACACCCACTCCACTCACTCAAACACCTACCCCTAGCACCCTAACAGCTGATCAGATAGCACAGTGATCTAAGCGCTAGTCCGTACTATCTGTGTTCAGTCTGCTTTGTCAAGTTTGAATCCCGGCAGGGTCCAACTCAGCCTTTCATCTTGAGTACCACTTTATGGGATAATAATGTCTCCTGTTATTTCAGTGTTCTGATACCTATGGCTGTGTAGCGATATATAAGAAATACATTATTATTACCCTTACTTCCCAACTTCTCTCTCCCTTACTACTAGCTTCACTCTCACAACAGTCTCTCGCTCACTCCTTCACTCTCATAAACCAGTACTACTCTCTCCCTCTACTAATACATCACCTGTTTTCTGCACCAACTCATCAGCACTCCACTCCATCGTCCATCCTCCCACTGGTCTCACGGTCCACCTTCACCCTCCTGACCTCACCCTGCCACTATGTCTTCCATTCCCTTTCTTTATACACTTTGCGATTCCTAGTTTTGACTCTACCCCTACCACCCATCTAATGGTTACAGCGCTCATTTGACTCTGTGGGCCAATCTATGCCTGTCTTTTCTCCATGGACTGGGTTGTACAGGGGTAACACTTTAAAAACTCTATGCCCCTCTCCCTTTCCATACATGCTTTGGTTTACAGTCTCTTATGTCCCCTTTGCTGTTTCTCCGGTATGTGTGCAACTAGAAGTTCGTTTTCTTTTTCTGCAGTGAGTTGTCTGTGTGTCTGGTGTACTGGATGAGGGTTCATAGTCATGTTATTTGCAGCTTTTCTGGTTTCCCATTTGTCTGATCGTCTTGTCACCATTGCAGTTCTAAAAAATAAAAGAGATAACACTAGCCAGAAACAGTACTGGGAGGTATTGTGTGGCAATGATTGGCACCAGGCTTAACAGGCGTGGCACATGTGTTAGTTATTTGGTGAGCCACTCCATCCCCCCGCCCCGTTTCTGGTACAGGTCTGCCTCTGGTTTATGTCCAGGTAGCTCCCTTGTCCTAGGTCGGGAGTTGTCCCAGTCCCACCTGACATGGTCAGGCCCGAGCCTGTCACACGGATGGCCAATATCTATTCGGTCATTTGATCTGTAATCTGTTTCTTTTGTTTATAAGCCTGATGCCTGATGCCTTAGTGATGTGTTTACCCATGGCAACCACCCCTTCAGTGGGCAGGCTCATAATCCACCACTCAACATCACCAAAAAAACAGAGAGGGTGTTATATCTCAAACATTACATCACATAGCTTACATCACCTCTTATAGTTCATACTAGCAGACCATCCTAGCTCCCGTCCAGCCCCACTGGATCCTGTGATGAATCCTATGGATCCCTCACTAAACCCCTGACTAAAGTCTCCTCCCAGGTGGCCAGGGAAAGGCAGATGCTTCCTGATCCTGATCTTGGGGGTGGTGTACTGCGGAAGGATCACATGGGGAGAGACAAGGCCCAGTGTAGTGAAGAGATCCCATGGGATTGATTGATTGATAAGTTATTTATAATCCGCCTATAAACAAGTGTTTCAAGATGAGCAGTATTTGTCCTTTAAAAGAGAGAACCTTTTAAAGTTACCAAAGCATGTCATTATGTTGTATCTAAACCACAATTAAAATCTGTGGCTATGGGTACAAGTGACATACTACCTGAACAAACCCTATAAACTAGATCATTCGAGGCATTTAAGGATAAAAATCCTCCTTACTCCCAGAGGTATAATGGAAGGGAATCCAAATATGCTGCCTTAAATAAACTGTCTTCCTTTATAACACTGAATTCTACTGTTCATCCCTGAATACCCTTAAGGGAAATAAATATACCCTTAAAACCAAGCAGTTGTTTAAAAGATCTAATTTTCCTGATAGAGACTACGAGTCTCATAATCCTATAAGTACTGGGACGTGGAAGAGGGCTGAAGAGGCATGCTCTAGTAGTAGTCAGGCAATTAATCCTGATAGCCCACACCTGAGGGAAGCTGGGAGGCTTAAACGGCCCCCTCAGGTGCAGGCAATAGCAAAAATCTAGATCTGTGGGCCGGAGTGAATGCAGTAGTAGCAGAAGCAGATGGAAGATGACACAGTATTGGCAATCAAGTCAGAAGTGGGAGAACTGAAGGGACGCCGGGACTCTGATGCAGCAGATGTCACCTGCTTATCTTTTGAGGGTCCTGTTCCCCCAAATAATGAAGTGCAGGAGCTGGACAGCAGAAGGCGTGAAGGAAGACTGCCCAGCTTAGTTGCAGAGATTGCACAGCGGGAAGCGTGTCGGAGACTGCGGCCAGAAGTAGTTGTGGAGCCGAGAGTCTCAGGAACGAGAGGGGCTCCTTAATGAAATGGACGGACCAGAGATGCCCTCAGTGAGGAAAGGTGTGGGTCCCAAGTGAAGCCAGAAGTCGTAGAAGTTGTGCAGCACTCGGAGAAAGGGACCAGGAAGCTGGTGAGTTGAACATGGCATTCTGATACCTTGTGCGAACACTACCGGCAACAGTATCCAGCGTAATAATCACTCGCATAAGAGTAGAAGCGAGGTGAAGTTGTTAGTTGAGTCTTTTAAAAATGGGACAATTGAAATCTAGTATTCGCGTGTGATAGGGTATTTTATCTTTTCACGCGTGTGAAGAGCAAACGCTACGGAAAGCAATTGTTAAACTTTAATTTTTGTAAAATACCTGGAGAAGTGGTCATGCGTGCCTAACTAGGCTTTTCAGAGGAAGAGTGACTTCCCAAGCATTATTCACACAGACAACAATTGCTCATAAAAAGAAGTCAATTATTAACTCTTGTTATTTGAAGTTGGATGGAGCAAGCATTACCCAAACCAAGAGTGAGCCAGGTATTCCACAATTGAGACTGAAACCAGCCTTTCATGGAGCCAGAAAACATTTTAAAAAGCACTGTGAGCCTAATAGAACTTCAGCATTGCCTAATACAAGAGTGTGCCAGCATTACCTGTAGCCAAGAAAGTGGCAACAAAGCTTCTGGGTAATTATTCTGGCTAAAGGTGGACAGAGGGATAGAGGCAAGGTTGGGGAAGGGAAACTTGCTACTTATAGAATATCCTTTGACGTTGTTACACCTGTTAATTCTTGTTATTTGAAGTTGGATAGAGCAGGTATTACCCAAGCCAAGAGTAAGCCAGGTATTCTTTTTTTTTAATTTATTTATTTTTTATTTGTTTGGTTGAAAAAATCAACCTTTCAAATTTTACAACAGGTATGTAACAATAAAATACAATATAATCTATTAGAAAAAAAATAAATAAAAGCATCTTACATAATCTTTACATGAGTGTCATGACCACACAACAGAGCAGAGAAAAATAACATGAAGATTCAATACAAGTCATTTTACCTCCAAAAGAAATTTTGTTCAAGAGCAGAGCAAAGCAATAACGAACAATGGTATTAGAAGGCAGAGTACAGTATTAGTGCGAATCAGGAAAAACTGCCTCCCGGAATTGTACAGTGGCTATCTTTACTGAAAGGGAAGTAGTTGTAAAGATACATTGCCACATGTTTTTCTGAATATACACATTTTGATTCTCAAAGACATTTTTCAAGCACTTCTTTCGGATAATAGATTATAGTGGACAATCTATTAAACAATGTTCGAATGTTTCCCTTTGAGCAGGATTTTACAGAACCGACATTGATTTTCAGCATTTGGAATTTGCTTCCTACGCGCCAAAACAACTAGGGTTGGCCAGAGGTTCAAGCGGAAGCGGAGAAACTTTTGTCGAAGCTTTGGACAAGGAGCTTTGGCCATGTAATCAGCCATAACTCTAAACTGTTTATGACCAAATAAGCAATGGTCAAAGTCCTTATATTTTAAGCATTGGTTTTGTGTCATACACCAATCATGTTGATGAATTTTCAGTTTTGCTCGTGCTTCATTAGATAATAGCAAATCTAGTTGAACAGAAGCATCAGATAAAGCATTCATGGTAAAGTCACACCACTTCCAAGAGAATGTTTGATTTTGCAAGAGTAAATGTGATGCCACCTTACCCAATATGTTTAGACGCTCTAAGGATAACAAACATTTTCGAAAGAAAGCACAATATTTCCAAGAGACATAGGAAGCCATTGATAAAGAACCTAATTCAAAATGGATTATAGGTAAAGGCGTACACATGGGTAGGTGTAGAACTTGCTTACAAAAGGAAGATTCCAATTTGTCCCACCATGCTGCGGGTTTAGGAGCAAAGGCTTCAGACCCATAGGTTAAGATTGGAAGAACCTTCTGGAGGTAAAACGTTAACACATGTTTAATTTGCCCATAAGTACTCTTGCTTGGGCAACTAAGGACCAGGTATTCCCCAATTGAGACTGAAACCAGCCTTTCCTGGAGCCAGAAAACAGTTTAAAAAGCACTTTGAGCCTAATAGAACTTCAGCATTGCCTAAGACAAGAGTGTGCAAGATTTACCCGAAGCCAAGAGAGTGGTGGCAACAAAGCTTCTGGGTAAATATTCTGGCTAACAGTGGACATATGTATAGGGGCAAGGGGCATACAGTGATTATAACAAAACAACAATAACAAATGGAATTATAACTAAATTAAAATAACAAGAAAAAAAGGATTTAAAATAAAAATATATATGTGGAGATGGGAAAAGGGATAAAAGGGTTGGGGAGGGGGCAGAGTAGGGTTTAAATACTTTTGAAATTTTTCGTTATTATTTTGTTGTTAAAATTTCATTTGTTATTTATTCATTAGTTATAAAGACATGGATCCTGGGGCAAGTTTGAGGAAGGGAAACTTGCTACTTGTAAAATATCCTTTCAAGTTGTTACAACCTACATTTACAGTAGAAAGAAGAGAAGAGTGTTTCTTAAAAGCAATTCTTGGTTGTCGTTGTGGCAGACAGACAAGAAAGGCAAAGATGCTTCCCCTCTGGAAAATGAGGTATTCAGAGGAAGAGTGCCTTGCTTCTATGTTAGGCTGTTTTTCCTTTAGTTTTGATAGGCAGCGTAATCCGTAATCGTCGTCGGAGTAGTCATAGTGAGGTGTTTGACAACATTAATGATTGAATAAAATGGCGTATTTTGAAAAATCCCCCAAAAGGTGCCCGTCTAGAATTTCTGACCCCTCACAATCCTCATAACCCACAAAATTGCCTGCAAAGGACCCTGCATTGTATTCAAAGCCATCTATATCAAAATCCCATCTTACCTTCACAACAAACTAAATCCATCACCCACACAAACACCGGAGAAGCCAGCCAGTATCTTCTACACATTCCTCTATGCAAACTGACCTGCAAACAAAAGCAAATATTTACCCACTGAACAACTGGAGCATGAAACACCCTACCACTTCATATCCACCTCTCCACCTCCCCTACAGTGACCTGTCTATCCAAATCCTCCACTGAAATTATTATTATTGTTTTAAATTTGATTTTATTAGCATCAACACAACACAACTTTATGCAGAAAACCTGCAATTCCATTTCAGTTACTGATACCAACCATGTTTTGAGTTTTTCTCACCCCCCACCCTGCACGCAATAAACAAGCCCTCCCCCTCCTTTTCCCCAACAATGTTCCGGCTCAATCGAAGTGGACTCTCATACCGACCCTTCGGGGTCCATGTTTCATCTTCGCTAGTATAGCCTGAGGTTTGGGGGCCGGGGCTTGAGCAGCATGTTTTTCTCCGTTCATGGGTCCTATCCCATTTTCACCTCTCCACCCATGTTCTACTTCACTAACTGTCCTGGTCTTCGGGCAACACCCCGTTCCCATGTCCCTCAGCCCAATCCACCACCTGTTCCACCCGCCTCATTTGCCTCCTGGGGATGTTCTCAGTCGAAGATCTCCAGAAATGGGACCCATTCCATTGCCCTGGTAGGCGATCGATTATGTATCAACCTTGTTAGCTCCTCCATCCTGTAGAGGTCTAGAGCCTTCGCCACCCACTCTCTCCTACATGGAGGACTGTCCCTTTTCCAACACCCTGCCAAGCATGCCCTCGCTGCCAGTAGGAGAAAGTGCGGCATGTGTGGCAGTTTACTCCAGTTGTCCTCTGTTATTTAAACTCCCAACAGCACAAGCAGTGGGTCCATTCTCATTTCCACCCCATCCAGATCCCTTATCCACCCCAGCACTTCCTTCAAGTATTGTTGAACCATCGCACAGTCCCACCACACATGCCAATAATCTGCTATGTGACCACATTTCCTCCAGCAGGGGGGATCTGTTCCCAGGTACATCTTACCCAGTCTCACTGGGTCCCATTGCCACCTGTACAGCTGCTTGAGTCCATGTAACTTATACTGGCCGGCGATCAAATTTTGGTGCGCATGTAAACAGAGCCTCTTCCATAAGTCTGTGTCTATCTCCCTCCCCATATTCCTTTCCCATCTCACCCTGTATATAGATACCTCATCCCATCTAGCTTCCAATAGCGCCTGGTATAATCTCGAGATAAGGCCCTTAGTGCCCTTTGCCGTATCTAGTATTCGTTATGTTCCCTCTGCAATTTCTCCTTCCATCTTGCAGATTTTAGAGCCCCCTTCAGCTGCAAATATTTGAAGACCGACATGTTACTCAACCCGAACGCAGTTCTCAGATCTGCAATCCCCAAAAAATCCTCTTTCTTTAAAATTTGCTCCACCCTCTCTAAGCCTGCTTCAAACCAGTCTTGATAGCTAGCATGTTCTGGTATGGCGTCCCGTAGGGGTGGAGTCCATATGTGGCTCAGTGGGGAGGGTCAGGTTGTGACTGCTTCCATCTCCTTCCTATCCCTCTACAACATGAGTAATGGCCCATATATTTTATGTGAGTAATTTCCTTTCTGCATTGCCTTCTTCGGTGCCCACAGCTACTCCCCCAGGGTGACCGGACGAAATCTGTGGTTTTCTATCCCTACCCATTGTTTGTCTTTCTCCCCACGTATGTGGGGGACCAGGGCTCTAAACTGGGTTGCCCTGTAATACGTCCTCATTTCTGGAAGTCCCACCCCATCCTTCTCTTTCGGCTGTATCAGTAGTTTGTAGGCAACCCTCTGCTGTCCACCCCGCCACAAAAATCGAAGTCTTTTTTTCTTCAATTCCTCAGTGTGTCCCTGGTATTTCTATCGGGAGCGCTTGATATAAATATAGTATTTGAGGGAGAATCACCATTTTAAGCGCATTCAGTCGCCCCAGCCAGGACATTGTACGTTTCTCCCACTTCTCCATTTCACCTGTTAGTCTATGCAGGAGTGGGGAGGAGTTACATTCATAAATCCTTTCCAACCTCCACGGTATGCGCACCCCCAAATACTATCCTTTTCAATCCCTATCCCCAAAGCTGAGCATCTATGTAGTTGCCCTGGCGTTCCCATACCCAGAGGGAGGAGGGTCGATTTGTTAATATTTATCTTGAAGCCTGACACATTTCCATAGTCCCTTATAACACAAAGCGCTCTTTGTAAGGAACCTCCTGTATCCGAGAGGTACATGAGGATGTCATCCGCATACATCCTAATTTTATGCATTTGCTGCCCCACTGCTATACCTTCTATCCCGCTATCTCGTCATATCTTCTCTCCTAGGGGTACCATGGCAAGGGCAAACAAGAGAGGCGAAAGGGGACAAACCAGCCTGGTGCCCTTTGTCAAGGGGAATTCTTGTGATGTGACATTGTTGACCAGTACCCTGGCTGTCGGGTCCGTGTAAACCACCCTGCTAGGTCTGCACATCCATTCCCCAACCCCAATCTACCGCAACACTCTGCAGAGAAAGGTCCATTCCACCCTATCAAATGCCTTTTTGACGTCTATTCTGAGGAGTGCTTGTTCCCCTGGGTACTCCCCCAATTGCTCAATTAAGTCTATGGTCTTCCTAATCGCGTCAGGTCCCTGCCTTACGGCTATGAAACCCATTTGATCCGGGTGTATTAGGTGCAGCAATTTCCCTTTGAATCTCGTCGCCAGAATGCGGGTGAAAATCTTTTCGTCCACATTCAGGAGGGAGATTGGATTGTATGAAGAGCTTCTCCTTAGGGATGACTGAGATCAGGCCTTACTAAATGAGGCCGGAGCTTTTCCCTTCTCCAAGATGTAATTATATAATCTGACCAGGTGTCGGGATAGAGTCCCCAAATTTTTCTTGTAAAACTCTATCGTATACCCATCTTCGCCTGGGGATTTCCCATTCGGGAGACGGGATATTGCGTTCTGGACCTCTTCCTCTGTAATGGGGCTCTCTTGTTGTTCCGTCTCTGGAGGTGTGAGTTTATTCATAAACACGTCACTCAAGTACCTCTCTACCTCCACCAGCCCTTCTCCCGCCTCAGTATAATATAACTATTCATAGTATCAAGAAAAGACCTCTGCTATAGTTTTCGGTGCTTGCCTGTATTACTCTCCCGGAGAAGATCCCTTCAGTTTAGTGACCCACCTCTCCCCTTTCTGGGCACGAAGTCTAGCCGCTAGGAATGCATTGGCCTTATCCCCCTTCTCAAAGTATTTTTGTTTTAGATACCTCAGTTTCCATAATGTTGCACCCATGTCCAGGGCCCTCAGCTCCTCCCTTTTAGCCAGCACCTTCTCCCTAAGGTCCTACTTCTCCCCCTCAGCTATTTCGCTCTGGAGCTTCTCCTCCACCAGGCCCCTCGCCCTCTTTTTCCTTGCCCCTTCTCTAATCAGTATGCCTCACCAGGTCACCTTCCCTGCGTCCCACACCATATCCAAACTCACTTCCCCTGTATCATTTAGTTCAAAATATTCTGCTATACTCTCTGCAAGAGAATCAGAGAAAAGGGGGTCATTCCAAATCCAGTCATTGCACCTCCACATGCCCCTGGGTCTGTATAGTCCGGATAATTCGAGGGTGCACCACACCATATCATGGTCTGACCAAGCTATGGGCCTTATTGTACTTTCAATCTGTCTCGGGCTCTGTTCCTTATTGAGAAGGATATAATCAATTCCTGCATATGTTTTATGGAGGGGAGAGTAGAACGTGTACGCTTCTTCCCTTGGGTGTTTCTGCCGCCACACGTCAGTGCATATCGTTCCATTGCCCAGTGCAAAGAGCCCCACCTATCCTATGTTCTATCTTCGCTTCCCTCTTTTATTTTCCCATCCCATGTCTCATTTGCCCACGCGTTAAAGTCTCCCCCAATAATATATAGGTCTGCCTCCCACTCATGTATTATATCACAAGCCTCCTTCTTGTGAATTTTTCCTGTCCCTGAATGGCAGCGTATTTATCTGCTAGTAACACTCTCGCCCCGTCCTGCGTTCCCTCCACTATTCGCAGTCTGCCATCCAGCAGATTGGTGGCTCTGCACTCTTGGATTCAACAGTTCTTGTGGAGGTGTATTCCCACCCCTCCTTTTTTCACAGTTCCTGAGGCCCAGTAAACCTTTCCCACTCCTCCTCCTCTCAGCCCCCCCTCTTCCCCCTGCACAAGTCTTGTCTCCGCCATGAACAAGATGTCCAGTGAGGCTTTCTTAAACTCTCTAATGACCAGTGACCGCTTGGTCGGGGAGTTCATCCCTTTTACATTTAGGTTGCCCCCCCTCAGACCCCGCTCAACTCCATTATCCTCCATACCAGACTTCTTTCTTTCCCTCTACCATTTTACTACGGAGGGTTGGAGTCGTCTCTAGGCTCTGGTCTTGTCCCTCCGGAGGACTTTGCTCCAAGTTCTTCAAGTCTTCCCCTTTGGTGCCAGTTACCCCCTCGAACTTAGTGTTGAACCATTTAACTATTCCAAAACTAAAGTGCTCCAACATGGAGACATTAACAATGAAGTGTGAGATGCCCCTTCTCCCACCAGGGGCCACTATGGGGAGGTTGGAATGGCCTCCCCCCAGCAAGCAGTCAATTTTTTTCCACAGCGTTTGCTCGCCTTTCGCTCTCGTGGCTCTGGATCTTTATTCTGGGAGGGGCCGTTCAGCCTCATATATTTTCGCCCAGTCTGCACTTTCCTTTTTCTCTATGGTCTTCGTGCTGGTCTTGTGTGGGCCTCCTCAGACCCCGAGTCCTGTAGGCCGTGCGGTCCCCGCACCTGATGCTCCATGCCCAAAATGAGGTGTTTCAGGGCTTGTTCTGCCTCCTCTATCGACGTCAGTCTGTATTCCACACCTTTCGCTTCAAATTCCAGTGCAAATGGGTAGCCCCATCTATAGCGGATCTCCCTTTCTCGTAGCCAGGTTGTAAATGGCCTACAACCTCTCCTCCGAACTAGTGTAAAGTTTGAGAGGTGGTGTGAAAAAAAATGTAACTTCTGTTTCACCTCTCACCTTTTGCACTTGTGAACTGTTTAAGTTGCTCCTTGAACCACTTAGTAGGGCCAGCTCTGAAGAAAAATGAAAATAAAAAGAATGAATAATACATTAATAGCTATGGGTGAAATTTGTATTCAGCAGTAGTGATTGTTTGGGAAATCCCCTTGCCAGGACCTCAGGTTCTGATACAGAATGCTGTGTCTCCATGTATCTGTTTTATTTTATGTGTAATCATTTAAATATATAGTAATGCCCAACCCCCAAAGATGGGATGATAATTATTCAATATTATAAAAATAAGGGGCATGCCAAAGGACAATAAAACAAGAATCGAATTTTTGGTTTGGCACATTTTTTGACACATATAGTGCAGGGGCATCAATTTACCAAAATGCCTGGAGTAGCGGTAGTGACATTACACACCCAATGACATCAAAGGAAGTTATGTCATGTGACCTTTGGCCCCCAATTACATCACATGAAATAACATTACATAACATCTAACCCTGACAACATCACCCGAAGTGACGGACGGGTATAAAAATCATAAAATACCAAACCGGTTGACGTAAGACCCTTTAGATACCCAACACACTTTATGTAGGGTGCTGTCTTGATATGTCATGGAAGCGGGGTCAACTTAGGACATGGGTAGACCCAGTCGAACCAACATTGACCTGGGGCACTGCCATGCATAAGCCACTGCAGCCTTTTACTGTCATTTTACACAGATATAGCTGCACATGTCAGCTCTAATAATCGTATGCTAAAAAGGGCCTGCATTGGCAAGTACTGCCATAATACAGTATGCCAAATGTATAGCCTCGGCCAAATGTGTAGCCTCTATACGCGGATACTGCTTTCTTATGTCTTTATAGCCTTACAGCCTAGGTACATTCAAAATATGTAAATTGCAGTTTATATATCCAGTTGCCTCTTTCATATGCCAAGTGCATCCTAAAATGCCAATTAATACCATCCAATGTCCCTTAATGTCTCGTACCCCTGGCATGTTCACCATATTTAAGGGACAGCTTCACATGTCTTTTTTTAAAATCGTTTTTTTAATTTGGCAATTTGAGGTAGAGTACAGCAGATTTCATTCAGTATCAGACTGGGTAAGTACATACAGCAAATCAATTAACTGCAGAACAGGAGGCAATTGTGCAACCGATAAACAGATAGCATATCCACAAGTTACATATCTTAAATTAATTAGTACAATGAGGCAATTGATCAGTAGGAGCATGGTTAGCCAAATATGTGTGGAACTCAGCTCATATATCTCTGGGCCTAAATGTGTGAGGCAGTGTCTCGATATATAACTCTTCACAGTCCTGGACCCTGGTGAGTGCAACCACCCACTCCTGGGTTCCAGGAGGGTTACTGTTTTTCCACTTCTGTAATATACACCACTTGGCTAGAGTTAGAGAGAGAGACATGAGCCTGGGTGGTGGGAGCCAGAGGACTCTCCCTGTAATACTTATGATCCTGCTACCAGCTCCTTTAACTGATGCCATGCCTGTACCTTACGTGCGTGCAACTTAATAAAGTAACCCAAGGACTCTCCATGCTGCCTCCTGAAACTACAATATAATATTGAAAGAAAATCAATGCATGAGGGTGTCGGTAAACTACTTCGCTAACCATGACCGTGTACCGTATGTCCGATCCCCATCAACTCATAGGTGCCAGTGTTAGGGAGAATTCTCATAAATGTGCCATTTCCCTCTAGCTTAGAGCCCTCCAGCTCTTTTGCTAAACTTTGGGACTTTGAACTTTTTTAATGGTGTTTTAGACAACTCCATAGGCATCGTCTTTTCATTTGTGTCACACAGCACCCTCAGTGTAGTGGCACAGGGAAGCCTTTCAGGCTTTGGCAAGGTTGAAATACCTTCTCTGGGATAAACTACTGTTTCCCAGAGAAAGTAAAGTGAAATTGACTTTACTAGTCTTTTTAAATTCCTAGACCCAGCCCCCCTATCTTATAATAGAGTGCTGGAGGGGTTACGTAGTATCCCCTATGTCTAGAAACTCATGTAGCAGTCAAATGCTACCCGTTCCTCTCGAAATGGCTGGTGGCAGTGGTTTTACAACAAACTACCATGATTTTTCCCGACCGTGAACACCGGTAGCGTTTAATCGTGGGAGCCACGTTTTTCAAGATGGCGTCTGAGCCTCCTTTGTTTAAACGGGTCCCGGTCTTCTTCTTCACCATTTCTTTTTGGAAAGGTCCTTCTAGAGTTTTTCTCTGCGTGCCATACTAGGTTTGGTCCCTTTGTTCCTACGCCTTTGGTGGGCTTCAGGACTGAAGACCGCCTCTGGCGTCTGAGTGTCTGGGGTGGGCAGGAAGTGTGGGAGGTGCCCAAAACTCCCTGTGCTTAGTCTCCTGGGAGACCCCAATGCACTCTGGCGTGATTGGCTGGCTGACTGTCCGGCAAGGACAGCCACCCTGCTGGGTGAGTGGCAGCTAGGCTGGAATGAATGGGAGAAAATGGTTTAAAAGTGAATCTCTTGGCTTGGAAGGCAGAGTCGACCACTGGAACGAAAAAACCGAAGACGAGCTGAAAGAGGATGGCTGCTGCAACTCCTGGACTGTTGATTTGCCCGGTGAAGCTCTGCTGCAGATCCAAATCGCCAATTTCATCTCAACAGAGAAGCCCTTCAAGGACGACTTCTTCCTTTCAGTTGGTGGGACCAATAAACTCGTAAGCCACCTGGAGACCATTCTCAGAGTGCTGCAGGAAACTGAATAGCCAGGGAGAAGGACACCAGTTTGTGTGCTTGAAGACAGCTACCAGAATTGAAGATTTGACAGTTTGCCAGCTTTGTGACCAGTCCCCGTGCAGTGCAGGAGTCCCCCGAGGTCCTCTCTCTTGTCCCCATGACTGAGGCTCAGGAACATCGACATCTGCAGGAACTGACAGGAACAGAAATCCTCAGCTGCATCTTTTTCTTCAATGTAAGGTACTGTGAAAACCCGACCGAGAGAACTTACCTCTCACTGTGAAAGTGCGTGAAACTTTGGCAACTTGCAGGCCTAGACTGCTTGTGACCCGACATATGAATCTTTCTTCTGTGAACTACTTCTGAGAACCGTGGAAAAGACTTTTCCGTTTAACTACCAGAACCGTTTTTACTTACACAAGACTCTAGCCCTTTGACTTTGGCCTATCTATTGCATTGGAACAACTCCTCTGGTGAACTCAAACTATTTGCACTGTTTAAGAGTAGCTCTATTATTCGTTTTATTAACCTATGCCTTTTTGCTCTTGCTTCAAATGCTCTGAATGCCATTTTGCTCCTCCTTCAAAGTAGTTTAAATGCCTCAGAACCGAATAGTGTGAAGTATTGTAATACATTTTTGTGTGATATTGATTACCTCCTTTTAGTGAATGTTTTCTAACTGACTGTGTAATAAATTAATAAGTGTTTTACCAAGAAACCTTGAGTATAAGAGTCTATTTGAATACTTGTGATTGTAGACCTCTGTGTAACCTCATTACAAGCTCACATTCCCTCTTGAGATAAGCCTGGCTGCTCAGCTCACTACCAAAAACTGTGTGGTACAGACTTATAGCAAAGGTTGGTTTTGTTTACCCCTGTAGTCATAGTTGCGTGTAGTGGGCCCAGAGGGTACTGCATGCAAACTTTGCTTAACAGCCAGCAAATGCTTCCCTTACCATTTAAAACAACCGTGAACCACACGTCTGGACCCTAAACCAAAATAACTGTGAGCAACTCAGCAAACATCTCAATTTCCATGTGAAAGGACCATGGACCACACGTCTGAGAACTCAACTCACTACCAAAGCACATGGTGGCTTGCCAGTGCCCTCCTGACACTTTCCAAATCACAAACACTTCGATGTGGGACCTTACAGCGTCCTCCTTACGAATGCCCCGTGCAGCCTTACAGCGACCTTCCTGATGCATGCCTTCACCTCTATGCAACCCTGACCTGGCAAGGTCCTCCTGACACTTTCCAAAACCCAAACACTTTTGCAGTGGGGCCTCATAGCATCCTCTTGACACTCGCCTGTGAGGCCTTACAGCGTCCTCCCTGACACATGCTTACACTACAGTGCAACCGTGGCTTTGCCGTGCCTTCCTGACACATTCCAAAACACAAACACTTTGCTTTGCTTTGGAACCTTACTGCATCCTCCTGATGAACGCCCCATGACACATGCCTACACAACAATACAACAGTGACCTGGCAGTGCCCTCCTGACATCTGCCGCAACAACAAAACATTCAGAGTGGAGCCTTATGGCATCCTCCATGACTCTTACCCCATGAGGCCTTATTGCGTCCTCACTGACACATGCCTTCACACACACACAATACCAAAAGACATTGGGCTTCATTACGAGTCAGCCGGTCCGGAAAGAACAGTGGTGGAAAATCCGCCACCACCGTTCTTTCTGGACCGGCTGATCTCGAGTTCTGCAGGCGGGAGGTGTCACTCCCGCCAGGTCTGACCTGGCGGGTTTAACACCACCCACCTGCAGACGGACATGGAAACACTGGCACCATTACAACATGGTGCCGGTGTTTCCACTTCCCCACTCCCATGGAGTCCTATGGGACTCCATGGGAATGGGGACTTACAGAATTCCACCTCCGTAATTACCGGGTCACCGGGGTCGTAACGACCTGGTAATTCCGGGAATCACAGAGGTGGAATGGTAATACGAGTCCGGCGGTAACCTGCCGGTTTTTCCGGCTCGGTTACCGCCGGACTCGTAATGAGGCCCATTGTTGCCTAATTGTGCCTCTCAAGACTTTGACAAAACTACTTCTCATTCTAGTGATGACATGTCTCCTTCTGTCCACTGCAGTGATGTCCCACTCCTGACACCACCAGTGTTTCTAATCTGCCATGACCCCAACATCACTCTCATTACACATGACCACAAACTACACCATACTCTACTCACTCCCACTCAAAACAGTTGAATGTTAACACATGCAGCGCATAACACATTTTTGTGTGATCATTTAAACACATCCTAAACACATTAGAGATTGCATTGATTTTGCTAAAAGTGCATTGCTTCATAGGTGTGCAGCCTAACCGTGAAAATTCCTCAAAATATTTTAGGGCCCTGGATTTCATCAATGCCTTACTAAATGTACAAACCTACTAGTCCTTGTTGCTTCCATGCAACATAACAGTAAAATTCGTCAAGCTTGTAATAACGAAATGCATATATCAAATTAGCATTCCTTCGATTTTATAAACTTAAATGTAAGCAATGTTTTCTTCCACAACCAAATTCAAAGGCAGCGCTCCAACTTGACAAACATCCATGCATGTACTCATTATTCAGGTGTACCATCAAACACGTAAGCAAAATGCACTTCTCTGTGTACACGTTTAACCCTTAACCCTGAAAATGATTAAATACATTCATCTCTCTAAGGTGCGCACATAAATATAATATAAGGTCGAAAACACCATTATACTATGCCTCACTGCATAGACGGTTCGATGACTTCAGATTCACTTTTTCACTCCTGCAACACTGCTCTGTATGATGCGGATACAGATGACGCAAACGGTCGGACTCCAGAGACCATGAAAAAGAAGACATTCCCCAGCAATTCAAATGGACTCCTTTATTATATTGTAGGTTCAGAAGGCAGCATGGTGAGCCCTTAGGTTACTTTATTAAGTTGCAGGCACAGGGAAAGTTTGCCCGCCACTGTGATTGGGAGCGGCTTCCACCTGGTTAGTCTGCCCTCCACATGTTGCTCCACTGCCAGATAGTTGTCGCGCAGCAGGTTGGATCTCTCTCTAGACACCACCACTCCTAGGTAATTGATATTATCCGCGGACCACTGAAGGAATAGACGCCGAGTGGGAAATCGGATATCCGGTTTTGAGTAGTTTATTGTCAATCCAGAGAATTGACCAATCTGCATAATGTCTCGGAGAATCAGATCTAGATTCACATGTGGGTCCCTAACATACAATAATACATCATCCGCATATAGCGAAATTATCTCCGGGGGGCCAGCAAGGCGGATGCCGCATTGCGTATGGCTGTCCCGAATGAGGCCTGCCATTGGTTCGATAGCCAGGACAAAAAGGATTGGAGACAGGAGGCAGCCCTGCCGGGTGTCTCTCTCAAGGGCAAATTATTCTGAAACACATGAATTAACCAGCACCCTAGCCAACTGGTGAGTACATAGAAATTTTATGTAGCAGAGCATTTCTGTACCCATTCCCATTTTCCCCAGCACTACCAGTAAGTACTCCCAAGAAACCATGTCAGAGGCCTTTTGGGCCTGAATGGTCACCGCCACCGCCTCAGCTGTTGGTTCTAATCTGGCCATGACATTGAACAAGCGCCGGATATTAAGCAATGAGGACCTGCCTGGAACAAAGCCGGCCTGATCACTGTGGATAATGTGGGGCATTAGTGGGAGCCAGAGGAGTAGACAGGGTAGGGCCTGAGTTTGGCCATTTACAGATTGTAATGTCACTGCGGTGGGCCCAGCTACATTAGCATCAGGCCACACTTGTTAAGCAATCCTGGCTATGCCTCTGGTGGGAGCAGACGGCTTGCTAGCTTTCGCATATATTTTGGTATCCACTTTCATAAGCGAGAGGGGCCGGTAGAATCCACACCCATTACTTGGTTTCTCAGGTTTAAGTAGAATAGTTATAGTGGCTTCCTGCTGTGATTCAGGTAGAAGGGAGTTCCGTAGCTACTCCACCCAGACCTCAAGGAGGCGAGGGGCCAGGAGGGCTGCATATTCATGATAGAATTCTACAGTTAGGCCGTCAGGCCAGGAACCTTATCTCTGGGCAGATCGAAAATTGCTGCAAGGATTTCCTCTACATAGAGAGGGGGCATCCAGCATGTCCCTAGCTTGATCGTTAAGGCGTGAGAGTTGTATCCCCTCTAGTAAAGGGTGTATGGCTTGTGCTCCACATAGAGGATCCAAAGTATATAGGGGCTCATCGAAGTCACAGAATACCTTAAGTATATACTGCTCAGCCCAATTGGGATTACCCTGTGCATCAAAGATGCAATCGACTTTGGTCCGCCCACATTCAGCCTTCACTAGTTTAGCCAATGTCCTCCACGGCCTCTCCCCTCCACCATATTTCTTAGCAGCCAATGGGTGAGAAAGTTATTGTATCTCCCAATGAGCATGGGTCCCAAACTGCTCTAATTCTGAACGTATTTACTCCAGTACTTGTGGATCTGGTGAATGGATATAGTCCTTCTCTAGGGCCTTGAGTCTAGTTCCACACCGATGTAGATAATTTCTGATAAATTTGTCAGGGGCATGGCTTCTCTAGAGATCGCCATGCCCCTGACAAAAAGCTTAAAGACCTGCCACCTAATGCCAAGGGATGTGGCATCCACAGTATTGCAAACAAAGAAGGTCTCGATAGCTGACCTACTCTCAGCTTTAAAGTCTTTCAGTGCTTCGGATATGAATTGCCAGGAATACCCAGAGGCAGAGAGTCTATCTGTTCTACATGACATTACCACAGGGAAGTGGTAGGATAGGGTGCGTAGCAATATATCTATATCCAGTTCATGAGCGATCTAGAGATTAAAAACATATCGATACGCAAGGCCATGTCATGCACCAAGGAATTGAAAGTGTACTCCCTTGCATTCAGATGTTAAAGGCACCATGCGTCACTCAAGGCCAGAGAATCCATATGGACTAGTAGCTGTCGAGCCACCCTTGATTCAGCCCCGGATAACACACTTTTTCTGTCCATGGTACGGTCAGGAATTAAGTTCATGCCCCCACCCCATGAAATAGGAACCCCAACATAACCAGCCAATATCCCTGCTACGACATCATAGAACTCCGGGGAGTCAATATTCGGACCATATGTATTCACTAATAGAAGTTAAATCCCTTCTAGAACACAATGGATGATGACATAGCCCCCCTCTGGGTCACCATACACCTTTTTCTCAGCAAATGTCAAGGATTTATGTATGAGTATCATGACTCCCTTAGATTGCGTTGAGTAGGAAATAAAGTAAATATTTCCTCCGCAGGATGCGGCTATACCCCGGCATACCCCTGCCCCTAGCATGTGTCTCCTGCAAAAGAAGAACATTTACTTTATGTCTACCTTAGATGTCTACCTTTATGTCTATTTACACAGGCCATCAGTTTCTGTGATTTGTTGAAGTTCCCCAATCCTCTAATATTCCATCACATCACATTTAAACGCATTGCAATATTAATTTGATGATAATATACCCTCCATGGTTTTCCACACTGTCTATTCTGCCTGCATAACTCGGGGAACAACATCTGTGTACTCAATTGCTAAAACATTTTCAGGTTTTCAACCCACCTTGCGTGAAATGCGCAACTGATGCTTAGACACATGTTAAGACCTGTTTTAAACACACATCCCAAACCCTCTCCTCCCACTCTCAATGCCACCCCCAACCTGTAGTTCAGAACCCCTTCCCCCGCCACTGCCCCTCCCAACCACACCAGAACCTAACAAGGCCACAAGGAACCTATTGATTCCAACATATACCGAGCAGCTGCAATGGGGCTAACTGTTGCAGCAACAGCACATACCACAAAAAGAAACATTGAATCACATGCAGTGGAAAATTATAGAACTGATACTATATACTAATATAATAAACTGAGGCATCTGGAAATATCTAAGGAGAAAGCAGTCAGTCTGGCAAATGCTCAACAGCAGGATCCTCCTCAGGATTACCAATCGGGATGATAGCTTCAATGAACTTTAGCGCTTCGTTCAGGACTGCAAAGAGGTACAGTTTACCACGGAATTCGAATCCTAGTCGCACCAGGAACAGACATGCATATTGAATGTTATGTTCAAGCAGCATTTTCTTAACCCCTATAAACTGGCGGTGTTCCTGTTGCACTGGTAATGAAAAATTTGGGAAGATCCAGATAATTTGGGAGCCCAGACACATTTCTTTCTTGTCTCTGGCCAGGCACAGTAGATGGTCTCTGTCCCGATAGCTTAAGATTTTTGCGATAATGGGCCAAGAAAAATATCTGGGTTTTGGTCTGTGGGTGAGGGCTCGATGGGCCTGCTCCACTGCAAAAACAGGGGATTACTGTGGATCTCCTAACACTTCTTTGAGCAGACATTCCACAGCCTGCTTCATACCCCCAGACAGTGCATCTTCCGGGATCCCTATTATGCAGATATTGTTCCTGCATAATTGTGATTCCAGATTGTCACATTTATTTTTCACAAGTTTCATATCTTTCGTGAGGGTAGCCACTGTATTTTGGACGACTTGTACATTGTTCTCTGTTGCCCCAATCATCACCTCTGCCAAGGTTATGCATTCCACTTCCTTTTCCAGCTGCAACATCTGCTGTAATATCATCCAGCTTCTCGTGCACCGCCACAAATCCCTTAGCCATGGCTTCCATCCTATGCATGAGGTCTGTAGATGGTGCCAAAGTAGGTTGGTCTTGGTCAGACTGAGGTTGGTGCGAAATTAGCATATTTTTCAATGGCACAGTTTCTTTTCCCACTTCCGACACTTCTTATCATGCTGGGTGGGTATGTGGACCCCACAGAGGATGGTCTGGCAGGCAGGGGAACGGCCAATCACCAGAGGCACCATACGACAATGTCAGGATGCTGTGTAGCTCAATGGCAGGTCACAATCCGACCACTGTACCTCGCAACCACTGTGCCAAGCGTGCTTTTGGTGTAGGCCCTTGGCTGCTCCTCCAGCACCCCAGCACAGCACCCACACAAACGTTGCACAGAACCACCAGGAAGCTCTGTCTCCAGTGTGTACAATGACCGGACTCCAGGCGGCGCAGGCACAGAGCACTCCACCTAGTTGTTATTGGGCATCAAAATATTCTCCGGTACTTAGGGAGTACCACTCCCACGTTGTATGATTACTGCAGGGCCTTCGTGGGGTCGGCGTGCTGGATACCAAACCCTAACGCTGTCATGGGGGAGCAGCTCCCCACCGTCTCAGGTGGCATGCAGTTATAAGGGCAGGCAGCGGATGACCAGGGTGCTCAATGTCTTGTATGCCGGCATTGATCTAAAGATAAGAGCAGCAAAGTACCGCTCTCCACACTGGCCGGACCCACCGTCACATGCACAAATTTCAAGGCACCAGCGTGCCCAGGGATCCAAACTCACTTGTGTATAAGCGCCGACGAACTTGCACTATGCCCCTAGCCAGCCGTGTAGACGGGGATGCGGCCTCAGCTGCCGATGCACACTGTCACGGTCCCTGTGTCCAGGTATAGAGAGGCTGGTGGCAGCAGGAACCACCGCTGTGTGCGTGTGACCCCCACCGTGACCAGATCGAAGTTGCCGGGGTAATGAAAGCTTTTATCCAAGTACAACTGTCAGCGCTGGAGGACACGCTGACTCCTCGCCCCGCAAGCACTGCACCACACAGTCTAGAGGTTGCGGCCCCACCTTGATCGCCATGGCAAACAGGCCATGGCCGCCACAGTTGGCCCACAATGCAGTCGTCACTGCCCCAGCTCGCTCAGATTATGCCCCTCCACCAGGGGTTCACAGTCCAATGTTTTCCGCTCAGACGAGCACCAGATATCGCCGCCACAAACAGGATGATCGTGTCGAAGTGTGGAGATGAAAGACTAGGCAGCCATCTTGCTCAACAGTGCCCCTGAGAGCTTCAGATGTCTACTTGCTGCCAGCATATGCAAAGTGCAGCCTCAAATTACCAGAAATTCCATTCAATGTCTTTTATGGGTGGTATAAGGTACCATATGTGCAGCCTAAAGTGCAAATGATTCCATCATGTGCCAAACTCAACCTCAAATGATCCATAAACTCGACACCCTCCCTTACATGCATGCCATCTTTGACATGGGTGATGAGCTGCCTCAAATATCAAAGAAAATGACAATGGATGCCTCATTCAAATGGTACATCACTACATGTAGTGTGCAGCCTCATGCCCAGTTGCTGCTGTCACATGTCAAATGCAGCCTCAAATTGCAATAAAAGACCACTTAGTTCCAAATATTTATGGCGTCTTTATCATGAGTGGTCTTCAGCCTGTGGCTAATTAGATGTTTTGGCCTATAGCTTGCATGAGCACTTACAATTGACTATGCTGTACAATTCTGACAGTGATGTGGTCCAAAATATAGGGAGAGGCAAAGGTAGCAAACCACTGCAATATGTAATGTGCAGCTTCATATGTACATTTGCTGCCACCATATGCCACAAATGGCTTAACACATACATATTTGCCCACACTTAATCCAGCCTCATCACCTCCCCTACCTTGGCCTGTCCATCCTAATCTTTCTATACTGTCCTGTAAAAATGTAGTAACTTCTGTCTCACCCCCATCGTTTGACATTTCAAACCTTGTAGCTCTAGGACCCTAGGCTAGTCTTAGGTGTAGAAAGTATGGAGAAAGATACCAGATGGGCTGGGGGGACAAACAGACAGTGGTATTTCCAGGAGAAATATTTGGGGTGGGGGTCACTTGCAGTTGCTGATAACAATAACAAAAGGTTTGATATATATATACATTTGTCAGCCCCTAGACTGCGCTCTGCCTCATTATTGAGCGGGCTGAGCTCTAAAAATTGCAAAAAGGTGTCAGGAAAAAGATACAGGTAGGCAGATGAATAGCACCTCCAACTTTAACCAAAACCTGCCCAAGCACTCACGACCATTTACTACAAGCCTGAGGAAGCTCGCGAGTTTTGCCTGGTCTGACCAGGTATTGCCATGTATGCTTTTTATTATGTTTTGCACTACTGATAAATAAAAGGCAATCATTTTTAAACTTAGTAAATGGTCGTGAGTGCTTGGGCAAGTTTTGGTTAAAATTGGAGGTGTTATTCATCTGCCTACCTGTATCTTTTTCCTGACACCTTTTTGCAATATATATATATATATATATATATATTGGTTCTAATGCATTCATAACCCAAGCACGCTAAGCTTCAGACATGCCAGTGTAAAATAAGATCCACACATATGTCAAGGAAGCAAAGGTTTTTCTTTAAAAGCAACACTAATTTAAGACTATGACATTCTTGGATTTCTTGATGCTAACATTTAGGCATTTATAATAATCAATTACTTATATAGTGCTTTTGCCAAAGCACTTTATACAATACACTCATATAAAATTCTTACCCTGCAACCAAAATAAATACTCATCTGTTGACATCAGAAGGATCAAATGTTGAGTTGACCTTACTAGGATTTAAACCTGTGATGTGCAGAACCCAACAGTGAACACTTAAACCGCTGAGCTATTTTACTAGTTTTTTTCCATTTAAATATACATACCGCAGAATTTTGTAATGCATTGGCACTGGGAGTGACATTTCTTATTAACGTAACACTTACTATTACAGAGATAAGAAGCAGGATGATTGTGGTATGACCCACTAGTAAACCTGATAATAGTACTGTTACATTTTGTTTTGAAAAGGACTGAAGCAGACTAGTGAGGATGGTGGGTAGATATCCAAATAAATATTTCTTTTGAACTGCGCAATTGATTACAAAGCCTACTGGGACTGACATGTGCCAGTCTGCACTTTCCAAGTTAAAATTTCAGCAGGGCTGAAACAGCCCTTTATACTTTGGAGGTTGATAATTTGGGTACTATTACTCTCTCCTGGCCCCCAGTCCCAGCCAGGCAGCTTCGGCAATACCTATAACTTTAGCTATGCAAATAAAGCATGATTGTAAAATACAAATGGTTATTATAGTGTATTGCTCACGTCATATTCAATGGCCTTGTATTTAGTGCCACTGACTGCCTAATAGTCGGAACAATTTAAAACACGACTTGCTTTCACCAATAGGCTTGTGAATGAAGATTACCCCTGCATACTGAGCAGGGAGTCTTGGTTCTATTAAATACATAGAGGCAAGCATTATGCTTCAACTTCTTTAAGTCTACTCTTCAGCAGTTTCAACTAAATAACTGAAAATGGCTTCAAACATTAATTTTCTTTTTTGTTCTTTTTTCCAAACTACCTTTCCCTCTGAAAAGTCTCTTTCTGTAGTCCAAAAACGTCCTGTGCTTTTCCATCCGTCACTTCCTGCCCCTTACTCTTCCTCTTCTTTGGATGCTCTGAACTGCAACTAAAACTTGAAACCTCTACACAATCGCCCACAAAACCACGTCCTCCTCGGACCTTCTTTAGTATTTCCAACTTGCTCCTGGGCGTGGACTCTGCTCCTTCGCCTGCCCTTCTCTGTCTCATCACTGTATTTAACAGTCAGCCATTCTTCTGTTTGTCTTCTATCAAACAGAAACAACGCCATTAGGGTGGAGAATGCACTGCCCTGCATTTTTCAATGGACAAAGGTGTTCATACATACATATGTACATACAGTGCATGCGCTGGGTGGGAAATTAATGCTCACCTCTGTGTCTTTAATACAGAGTTTCGAATGTCAAAAGTTCTGACACAAAAGTGTCCAAAAAAAAGTTTCGAATTTATTTATTTAATATTAAAGGGTTTATTTTAATTTAGTATAGGTAAATAAGTGGTGTTTAAAAAAGAAAAAAACTGGATTCTCCCCCCCCTCCCAAATAAAAAAAAAGAAATTCAAAACTTTTTTTTCAACACTTTTGTGTCAGGTCTTTTGGTATTTGAAACTTTGACTGTCAAAACAGTCACTAAGAACCTCATTGTATACCTTTTATTTCATCATAGTCCTTAGCCTTCACACGCTTTTATCTTTTCCTTTCGTTGTAGTCTTTCCACTTCGTAAAAACCCCTAATACTAGTTCTTCTCCTTAATCATAGTTCTTCAACACAGCCTTTCTCCTTTGCCATAGTCTTTCATCATAGTCCATCACCATAGACCTCTCCATTGTCATTCATTCGTGATAGTCCTTCATCATAGGTTCCGCCTAGTCCCTTTCTTTTATCTTTATCATAGTCCTTCATCATATTCATTCTTGTTCTTTATAGACCTTATCCATCATATCCCTTCCTCTTAATCGTTCTCCTAATCATAGTCCACCGTTCTTCTCCTCCATCACATCCCTTTTTTATAGTCCTCCTTCATCATATTCCTTTCTCCTGGTCAGTCTCCATCATCACAGCCCTTTGCTTAAGACCTTCTCCTTTGTCATAGTCCACATAGATATTCATCATGGTCCATCTCTTTCATCACAATCCTACTCCTTTCTCATAGTCATTCACCCTAGTTTTTCTCCTTAATCATAGCTCTTCGCCATAATCTTTTCCGTTTGCATAGTCCTTTGACCTAGTCCTTCATTTTAGTTCCTGATCTTAGGCCTTATTCTTCATCATAGCCATAGTATTGACTTGCTATTTGGGTGTCTGTAGGGCGGAAGCCAACACAAACTAGCTCGCGTACACCCACAGAGCCCTACAGAGGCAATAACGAGTGACGTAGCAGTCATGCATGTTCTTGCCATGGGTGTAGCACAGCTGTACAATCCATGGCTGAGATCCAAGTGTTGAAGCGGAGGCCTTCCCTCTTAGCTGCTCTCTACTATAGTGTGCGTGTCCGGCAAACACGGAGCGCAGAAGCGGCATATACAATAATTTATGCTTGTGACGTGGCTTGCGAATAGGGTGACTTTGGGGTATTACTACCGTTTGAGCCCTGAACTAGCCACAAAAACAGGTGATATTCAAAACAAGGAACACACCTGCCTGACCCTGTGGAATTAATTTGTCTACAATGGGAAGCTCAAAATGACAGAGAAAGGGCGTATTACTCTGCAAGCTCATCAGGAGCTGGAAAGGTGGGGAGACCCAAGGACAGTCCACGGGCCGGACAGGCATCAGGGCTTTATTCAACATCAAAGCTCTGATGTTCTAGGACAAAGGAGCCCTACCTTCACCAACTAACAGTGTAACTTTTGCAATTCTGAACATCCCACAAGATGGGAATGTGATTAATGTGAGTAATGATGACCTTGAGTCTCAATCTGGAACAACAGTACCGAACAGGGAGACTCGGGCGGAAAGCATATCCAGGTTCAGTGCTTTCTAACCAAGCATCAGGAGTCTGTGTTGGACCCGTCATTCGCAAAACTGTGTAAGGGCATGGAGGGAATAAGAGCACACTCCCATCTAACCACTGGGAAAACTGGCTTCTCCAGTGAAACTGGTAATCAAAGAATTGGAAGAAGCTACAACTATGCTCTCAGCCCACTAAATAGCTCATTAATAGAGCACTGGGCTCTACAAGAACCTGGAGTAACCCAGACTGTTCCCCTACATGACAATAAGTACACTCCCAAAAACATTACATTAAGGAGAGACTCTAACGTCATGCCGCAAATGGAAACTCTGGGTCCTGCATCAATTTCAGCACTCCATCTGGTGCTGGAATCCTTACTAAGGCTCTACGACAATGTAAAAGAGCTGGTTCAAGCCAATGCCACAAAAATACATTCTTTGGCCCAAACAAAATCCAAGTAGCATAGGCTGTAAAAAGGGGGAGGTCAAAATCAAAAAACAACCCAAAATAACAGCATTCACAGAGAATCCTGAGATCCCTGATGTGGTTATTCCACCTCAAGAACTAGCCAATGTAAGCGACCCGGTAGAAGACCAGGCACTTCCTCCCGATCACCCGCCTTTGGCCTTGCCATCAAGGGTGGAATCCATCCAGGTTTTAGCGGATGAGTTGGTGGATGCTGAACCACAGAAAGCTGAAACAGACTCTTTTCATGGCACAATAATGAGCTGGAAGATCAATGCACAAATGTGTGGGCCCAGCCACATAAACAGAGGCCAAATAATAAAAAGCTTTCAGGCAATTCCACAATTGAGGGCTTTGAGATTGAAGGACATACTGAGTGTTGGATTCCCCAAGAAGGGAACAGAAAGATCTGTCTGCTATTATGCCTCCAAACTTATTGCATAGATTGTCTGGAACAATCGGGGGAAACTCAATTCAATTGGCTATCAATTAGGCCAACTAAACACATCAGAGGAAATTGAGGCTTTCCTAGCCCCTGCACAGATCCAACTGGTCTCTGAAAACATACGATGAACAAACCCGAGACATTGATAAGACGGACCTAGAAGAATGGGCTTGGTTGGAGTCTGTACTTGAAATTTTCAAAAAAGCCAAGGCAAAGCAGCTGAGCCTTCGAGGGTGGGACACTAACGTTGACATCCTGGAAAATGTGTGGATTTCACAAGCTGGAGGGACTATGTGCTCCAGAGTTTAAAAGGGCAGGAGTGATAATATTACAAGAGACCATGGCGACAGATGTTTTTGACCTGGAAGGGTTTCACACCTACTGCAAACAGGCTACCAAGGGACTGCAAGGAAGACCTTCAGGCGGATTGGCAATCGCAGTAGATTTAAACTGTGACTGTACACATCACGAGATAAAGGGGAATTTTAAGGACTTCATGGCTATTAACCTTTATCTGGCCAGCATAAAAGCAAATTTGCTACTTGTCAATCTTCATTATAATCACTTGAACACCAAAATGGCAGCCCTTACAGCAGGAGTTAGATATCCTGTTCACGGATTGGTCTGGGAGGGGCGACATTGTTGTGGGTGGGGACTTGAATGCTGCCAGTGTATTACCGCAGCTTGCAGGGGGATTGCCCATCACTGTGAACTTCCCCACTCAATCTGCTTGACAGGGGGCGGCATGGAAACAATACTTTGAGGTGTTGGATTTTCAGGTATGTTTACCAGGGGAACAGGAGGTGAGGGACTTTTACACATGGACGATGGTGGGAAAAGGTCATGGATTTACCACTTTTTCGTGTCAGAGGACCAGGGACATTTGCGTAACCCGATAGAGAAGGGGAGATCCCTGTGGTAGCGATAATTTTTTCTGATAACCCTGGCTATATGCCTCCCCCATACAGCTCGCAACATCCACCATGGAACAGCCTTTATTTCACCAGAAAGAAGGGGGTGGACTGTTAAGTGGAATGCCAGTGCATATAGGACATTCAGCACCATATGGGAAAAAGAAATGCTGAAATTAGAGCTGAAAGGACGTAGGGTAACTGCCAACAACTGCACCTATATCCTACTCCAATATATCAAGTGTGTCACTAACAAGGGCCAAATTAATGGAGGGAAGCATCCCAATCACCCGTTTGGTCTAAAGGTAAAGCTGGTGAAACAGGCAAACAGGGAATCAGAATCTCCCTCAAAACAGCGGCCGATAGATCCGCATTTATGGTGGCCAAGAGAAGGATAGTTGTCAATTATAAACTCTATCTCAGACGCATTGGTCGGGAAAAACTAGCTGAAAATAAGCAAGCGTTCGTCAAGACCCTTATCCAGAAACACACTGTAAACCTCTGGAAAAGGTGCTCAGAATTGTTTGGAATGCAACATCATGGCACAAGAGTGGGAAGATTATGTTGCCAATAAGTACGCTAGGCCATCTGAGGAGGAGAGCCAAATCCAACTAAGAAATGCGGGCCGATCCAAGGGGTTCTCCAATGGCAGATAGATAACATCTCATGGGCAATTGGTAGGGCCCAACCATTGAGGGCCCCAGGCCCTGATAACATACTGATCCTGCACTAATTAAATCTAACCCAGACCTCTGGGCTACTCCCTTGCGAGATGTTTTCAATCACCTGAGTCAAACACTGTCAGTTCGGTAAACATGGAGAGAATTCACAATAATTCCATCTACAAACAAGGAGAGAGGAGGGAACCTAAAAACCTTAGATTTACAGAACCCTCCTCCCAAGGGAGCTCAAGGGACAAGTAACATCACAAGGTCTGTACTCACAGTATCAAATAGGGTTTTGAACTGGCATGGGAACCTCTTTAAATGCCTTTACCATTTCATGCTTCCTAGCAGCTGTTAAAAAACAAAAGGTAGGGACTGTCTATATGGCATCAATAAATATGTTATTTTCTTTCAGCTGAGCGCTTCTCCTTCACCATAGTTGTTAATCATTGGTCTTTGTCCTAGTTCTATTTTTCCTTCATCATACTCCTTCACTATAGTACTTCATCATAGTTCTTTATCTCCACCCTTCATCATAGCACATCCTCTTTGTCATAGTCCTTAGTCATCATCCTTCTCCTTCATTGTAGTCCTTTTTGTTCATTACACCCCTTCTTCATATTTCTTTTCTTTTGTCATATTAACTCCTCAGAGTCCTTCTCTATTCCATCGTAGCCCTTGGTCATAGTCCTCCATCGTAGCCCATGGTCATAGTCATACTACTTCATCATATTACTTCATTGTAGTCCTTGTGCTTCTTCGTAGTTCATCATAATCCTTGATCATAGCCCTTACCATTTTTCTTGTTCCTTCTCATTTTTCCTAGCTATTGAGCATAGTCATTCATCCTAGTTCTTAATAAGACCTTCTCTTTCATCACAGTCCTTCTCCTTCCTCGTAACCATTCCTCTTAGAGTTTCTCCTTCATCATAGTCCTTTGTCACAATTCTTCTTTGTGATAGCCCTTAATCATAGCTCTTTGCCCTACTCTTATTACGTCATATTCCTTCATCCCAGTCTATCACCTTTATCACGGCCCTTTGCACTTGTCCTTCTCTTACTGGGCTGGGAGGATAGCTCAGCAAGACAAAGCAGAGCAACACAGGTTTGAATCCCGGTCCCATGCTTAGAGACTGGATCCCGGCATTAAGTGCATACAAATAAAAGATTATTTAATTAATTATAATCCTCTTCCATAGTCTATTGTTCTTTTACTTCTTCATAGTCATTCTTTGGCATAGTTCTTCATCCTAGTTCTTCTGCTTAACCATCGTCCTTTATCGTAGTCCTACTTCTTTAACATAGTCCATTACCATAGTTCTTCATCCCATTTCTTCTTATTCATCAAATTACTACACCATAGTCCTTCTCCTTCATCATACTCCTTCTTCATCATAGTTGTGTGTCATTTGTGCTAGTCCTTCTCCATTATAATCCTTCATTATATTTCTTCTTCTGCATAGTTCTTCATAATAGTGCTTCTCTTTGTCATATTTGTATTTATATTTGTTTGTATTTGTATTTGTTTATTATTTATAGTGCGTCCCTCACCCGAGGGTATCTGGGCTCAACAAGAAAATACATTTGTTATGTGGTACAATATGTTACAGTTGAAAGAAGAATATTTACAGTACATGAAAAACATATAAGCGTTGTGGTACTGAACAATACATAGAGACAGGTTCCGGTAAGGGAATTATACAAAAGGTACATTAAGAAGTAGCATAACGCATGGTGATATTCACATGTCATTAGAGACTAACCAGGTTTTCATGTTTTTTCTGAAGCTAAGGAACGTTTGGTCTGTTCGGAGGTGCAATGGTAGTGTATTCCAGATTTGGGTGGCTTGGACAGGGAATCTGTTCCCACCTGCTCCTTTCGGGTTGTATCTAGGCACTGTTATACAGCAGGACTCGGCAGCTCTCATCGGGCGGGCGGACATTTTTCTGGTGATTCTTTCTTGGGGGTACTGAGGGACAGCATTGTTTAGGCATTTATGTGTGATAGAGGCTTTGATAGCGAGCCATTTTATTTCTCTTCTAGCTGCGGAGATGTGTTCTCTCTTGGGAATACTTAATGAAGATCTCAACGCATTATTTTGTAAGATTTGAAGTTTATTCATAGTCTGTTTGCTGGCTCCTGCATAGAGGGCGTTGCAATAGTTAAGTTTTGACAGTATCAAGGCTCTTGCTAGTGTGGTACAGCTCTTAGTAGAAAGGTAAGGTTTGCAAGCATGGATCAGCTTGCATGTATAAGCTGTGGCAGACGACGTAGCATTTACTTGCTTGCGAATGTTCAAGGTAGAATCTAGGTAAAAGCCTAATGTTTTAGTCCCTTTAGCCATATTGATGTTGATACCATCAATGATGAAAGCAGTTTATTGTTTGTCAAGTTTCTTGAGTTGAGTTGGGGCACCTAAGATTAGGATTTCTGCTTTGTCGTCATTCAGGCATAGTCCATGGACCGCCATCCATGCCTGAATGACTTGGTATATTTTGTTAAGCAGAACCAGGTCTTGGCTGTAACTGCCTGAGAGCGGGAGGAGTATGTGGGTATCATCTGCATAGTTAGTGTAGATGACACCCAGAAGGACCAGTTTGTCAAATAGAGGCTTTGTAAATATATTGTACATAGTAGGGGAAACACATGAGCCATGTGGGACATTGCATGTGATCGGGGATGAGTCGGCAGCTGCCATTTGGGAGAAGAGCCTCATTGACCTAATGCTAAGGAAGAATTGTATCCAGTCTGCCGCTTCTTGAGAGAAGTTGGCTGCTAGGGATTGGTGCTTAAAGAGGATAGTATGGTCCACCAAATCGAAGGTGGCTGATAAGTCTAAAAGGAGGAACAAGGCACATTGCCTTTTGTCCTTGAGTAAATTGATTTGCATTTTTAAGTCAATCAGAGCCGTTTCAGTGCCATGAAGTGGTCTGAAGCCCGATTGCCTGAGCCCTAGGAGATTGTTTGCCTCCAGATATTGCTGGATCTGGATATAAGCGGCCTATTCTAGTATTTTTAGGAGAAATGGGACCGTTGTTATAGATCTATAGTTGGTGGGGATAGATGGGTCTAGTGAGGCTTTCTTTAGCATGGGTAAGACCCAAGCGTCCTTAAGGTTAGTAGGGACTTTACAGGTACGGAAGGAGGCATTTATTAATTTTGTGATAAATGGGAAGAGGTCTCTCACAGTCTCTTTAATCATCTAGGCATGGCAGATATCGCCTTGGCATCTTGAGGGCTTGAGAGATGCAATGATTTTAACCACTTCTGCAGTGGTGATTTCTGAGAACTTGAATTCTGTGGTGCAATTAATGTGGCTATTTATGGGTACTTGGGCCAAATCAGGTTTAGGTAGGAGAGTTCTTTTAGTGGCAATTTGAGTCTTTCATTATAACCCTTCTTCTCCCTCATAGTCCTTTTGTGATAGTCCTTCATTGAAATCCTTTGTTCATTCATCCTGGTCTGTCTCCTTCAGCCTTGTCCTTTTTCATCATCCTAGTCCTTCATCCAAGCCTGTCTGCTTTATCATAGTTCTGCATCCCAGTATTCCACCATCAAAGTCCTTTGTCATAGTACTTCTCCTTATAATAGTCCTCCTCCATCACCTTTCTTTGGTCATTGTCCTCCTCCTCTGATTCACAGAGTGTTTTTCAATGGGATTGAGCCATTAATAAACACTTCTGTGAATCAGGCCCTTAGTCTTCCATCATAGACCTTCTCTTTCATCTATAATTCAATTCCATTTACTTTATTTTGGAACATGCCTTAAAAGGTTTCAAGTTTGACGTTACCATTTTTTTAATAAAAGTATAAAATAGTCATCCACAGTCAAATAAAAAAGCGGAATCCACAATAGGTATAAGTGAACATTACAGCTAAATAAATATCACATTTGTACTTTTAAAAGACATTGATTAAAGCAATAACTTTCAGTAAAAAATAATCATAACAATAAATTAGGCATCCTCAAAACCCATAGTTCTGGGCCTCCTATTTCTTATGGCAAATCTTAAGTATTGATTTAAGGCCAAAGAGACCAGCTTATCTGAAACTAACATCAGTTGGAGTAATGCCCAACAGTCTAAATCCACTGCTTCTAACTATTGGCAAGGGTGTTTTCTTTCTGATGTTTAAATGCTTTGGGCAAAATAACATGCAGCATATTCTCTTCCTCAGTTGGGCAATGTGGGCAGGTAGGAGGAGGATCGGGTCACCCATTCCAACGAGCCACAACTTGACCAATGGATAAAAGATTACATTTAAAATTGGTGGTTAAAAATCTATTGGTAATTATTGATATCTAATCAAAGTACCACGCAGGTACCCCCGGAGAGGTTCAATGGGGATCCAAGACAATACCGGACATTCATCAATCAGTGCAAACTCCATTTTTGTGTCGTCCTGGCTTTTTCCCCCGACTCCACTACCAAAGCTGCTTTTGTGTTATCCTATGTTGGGGGTACGGCTGCGGCCTGGGCCAACCCCCTTCTGGAAAGCAACAGTTATATGCTCTATGACTGTGATTCATTGATCACTGCCATGAGTCGTGTTTTCGACACACGATATAAAACACAGACCACTGATCTACTGTTATTGAATCTTCAGCAGGGCGATATACCTCTGCTAACCTACCTGGCTAGGTTCAACCAACTGAGCAGAAACTGGTTGCCTGAGGACAAGAAAGCAGCCATTTTCTATAGGGGTCTTTCTGACTCATTGAAAGACACCCGTGCCACCGTTCCAGTGGTTCCTACGTATTAATGAAAAAAATGAGGACAAGGCGCGCACTCTGGTTCCCAGTCAAGTTTTCCTGCTGTAGCAACAAATTGTCTTCTCCTCCAAATGTTTTCTTGACTCCATCAATCATCAGGGAGGCTGTGTTTCTTTTCCTTTTCAGGCGTGTCTGGTTGCCTTTCCTTTTCAGGTGTTTCAGGTTAATTCACATTGATGTCTCTAAGGATTCTGGTACTTGTATTCTCACACTTTTTTCAATTGCAGGTGACTGGACAACAACTCCCTCCAAAGCACAAATCTTACCCTTGATAGGGGGAGGGGGAAAACCATGTTTATGGCTCTCCATAGTAAGGCATGTTGGCCCTGGTTCTGCAGCCTCTTGAGCCTGTGACTCCTGGAACTTAGTAAAAAAATGAGGACAAGGCGCGCACTGTGGTTCCCAGTCAAGTTTTCCTGCTGTAGCAACAAATTGTCTTCTCCTCCAAACGTTTTCTTGACTCCATCAATCATCAGGTAGGCTGTGTTTCTTTTCCTTTTCAGGCGTGTCTAGTTGCATTTCCTTTTCAGGTGTTTCAGGTTAATTCACATTGATGTCTCTAAGGATTCTGGTACTTGTATCCTCACACTTTTTCAATTGCAGGTGACTGGGCAACAACTCCCTCCAAAGCACAAATCTTACCCTTGATAGGGGGAGGGGGAAAACCATTTTTATGGCTCTCCATAGTAAGGCATGATGGCCCTGGTGCTGCAGCCTCTTGAGCCCGGAACTCTTGGAACATAGCGAAAAAATGAGGACAAGGCGAGCACTCTGGTTCCCAGTCAAGTTTTCCTGCTGTAGCAACAAATTGTCTTCTACTTCAAACGTTTTCTTGACTCCATCAATCATCAGGGAGGGTGTCTTTCTTTTCCTTTTCAGGCGTGTCTAGTTGCATTTCCTTTTCAGGTGTTTCAGGTTAATTCACATTGATGTCTCTAAGGATTCTGGTACTTGTATTCTCACACTTTTTTCAATTGCAGGTGACTGGGCAACAACTCCCTCCAAAGCACAAATCTTATCCTTGATAGGGGGAGGGTGAAAACCATGTTTATGGCTCTCCATAGTAAAGCATGATGGTCCTGGTGCTGCAGCCTCTTGAGTCCGGGACTCCTGGAACATAGTAAAAAAAATGAGGACAGGGCGTGCACTCTGGTTCCCAGTCAAGTTTTCCTGCTGTAGCAACAGATTGTCTTCTCCTCCAAACGTTTTCCTGACTCCATCAATCATCAGGGAGGCTGTGTTTCTTTTCCTTTTCAGGTGTGTCTAGTTGCATTTCCTTTTCAGGTGTTTCAGGTTAATTCACATTGATGTCTCTAAGGATTCTGGTACTTGTATTCTCACACTTTTTTCAATTGCAGGTGACTGGGCAACAACTCCCTCCAAAGCACAAATCTTACCCTTGATAGGGGGAGGGGAAACACCATGTTTATGGCTCTCCATAGTAAGGCATGGTGGCCCTGGTGCTGCAGCCTCTTGAGCCTGGGACTCCTGGAACATAGTAAAAAATAGTAAAAGAATTAGGACAAGGCGCGCACTCTGGTTTCCACTCAAGTTTTCCTGCTATAACAACAAATTGTCCTCTCCTCTAAACGTTTTCTTGACTCCATCAATCATCACGGAGGCTGTGTTTCTTTTCCTTTTCAGGCGTGTCTAGTTGCATTTCCTTTTCAGGTGTTTCAGGTTAATTCACATTGATGTCTTTAAGGATTCTGGTACTTGTATTCTCACACTTTTTTCAATTGCAGGTGACTGGGCAACACTTCCCCCCAAAGCACAAATGTTACCCTTGATAGGGGGAGGGGAAAACCATGTTTATGGCTCTCCATAGTAATGCATGATGGCCCTGGTGCTGCAGCCTCTTGAGCCTGGGACTCCTGGAACATCGTGAAAAAAATGAGGACAAGGCGTGCACTCTGGTTCCCAGTCTAGTTTTCCTGCTGTAGCAACAAATTGTCTTCTCCTCCAAACATTTTCCTGACTCCATCAATCATCAGGGAGGCTGTGTTTCTTTTCCTTTTCAGGCGTGTCTAGTTTCATTTCCTTTTCAGGTGTTTCAGGTTAATTCACATTGATGTCTCTAAGGATTCTGGTACTTGTATTCTCACACTTTTTTCAATTGCAGGTGACTGGGCAACACCTCCCTCCAAAGCGCATATCTTACCCTTGATAGGGGGAGGGGGAAAACCATGTTTGTGGCTCCCCATAGTAAGGCATGTTGGCCCTGGTGTTGCAGCCTCTTGAGCCCAGGACTCCTGGAACATAGTGAAAAAAATTAGGACAAGACGCGCACTCTGGTTCCCAGTCAAGGTTTCCCGCTGTAGCAACAAATTGTCTTCTCCTCCAAACGTTTTCTTGACTAACATCAATTATCAGGGAGGCTGTGTTTCTTTTCCTTTTCAGGCATGTCTAGTTGCATTTCCTTTTCAGGTGTTTCAGGTTAATTCACATTGATGTCTCTAAGGATTCTGGTACTTGTATTCTCACACTTTTTCAATTGCAGGTGACTGGGCAACAACTCCCTCCAAAGCACAAATCTTACCCTTGATAGGGGGAAGGGGAAAACCATTCCTACGTCTTACCCTGAACTGATGGATCTCGTGCTCCAGATTGATGCCAGGATAGCAGAAATGAAGGCGAAAGGAGACCTATCCCTGTGGTCTTGTCACGTTCCGGAACTCCGGTACAGGAGAAGACAGAATCCATGTAGATTGGTGCGGTGTGTGGGCTGCTGTCTCTGGCAGAGAGGGAGAATAGGAGGAAAAACAATCTCTGCATGTACTGTGGGTCGGCTGAACACTTCCTACGGTCCTGCCCAAAAAAATGGCCAGACAGATGGGAAACTCCAAAGCTTGGCAATAGAGTCTGATTGTCGAGTGCCTTACCTTTGCACTCCCCATGCTCAGATCATGTGACCCTATTCACATTTACAGTTCTGTTCTCGTTCCCCTCAGGTGAACCCTGGAAAACATTGGCCGTTGTTGACTCGGGTGCTACGGGCAATTATATCGATTTTCACTATGTCCGTGAGACGGGTATTCCTGTTATCACCAAACCACAACCAGAGGTAGTGGCTGTGGTGGACAGTACAGCCCTAGTCTCTGGCTTGGTATCCCAACAGACAACCAAGTGTGGACATATTGAGTGTATTTCATTTGACCTGATTGTAGCACCCCAGTTTAAGGTCATTCTTGGACTGCCCTGGTTATCAAAACATAACCCGCCATTGATTGGCAAAACCATGAGGTTCACTTTCTGTCTGAATTTCTTTGATTCCCAAGGGCAAGACTGAAGAACTGCCTCCACACAGACCATACGACTGCCCTATAAACCTGGTTCCCGTATCTAAGGTTCCCACTGGTCGTGTGTACTCCCTCACCCAGACGGAATTCCAGATTCTAAAGAAAAACATTGATAGTTCTCTGTTCATGGGTTTCATTCGCCCTTCAAGGTCTCCCACTGCATCTCCTTCGTTCTTTGTTTCTAAAAAGGAGGGCGACTTGAGGCCCTGCATCGACTATAGGGGACTCAATTTCATCACAGTGCACAATCAGTATCCCTTGCCTCTGATTTCTGTCCTTTTGGGCCAATTGGGTACATCTGTAATATTCACGAAACTGGACCTGCGCAGGGCCTATAATCTCATCAGAATCAGGAAAGGGGACAAGTAGAAGACTGCCTTTAAAACCTGCTATGGCTTGTATGAATGCTTTGTTATGCCCTTTGGACACTGAAATGCCCTGGCCAAGCATCAATTCTTTATGAATGACGTGTTCCGGGACATGTTGAATCAAGATGTCATCACCTATCTGGATGATATACTGATCTATTCCCCGTCATACAACCAACATGTTCTCCATGTCTCCTTCATTTTGCAATGTCTCAGAGAAAACAGTCCGTAAACCAAGATGAAAAGTGCATATTTCATGCCACAGAAGTTGAATTACTTGGGTATGATTTAACAAAAAAGGGGGTAAGGATGAACCATTCAAAAGTGAAGACTGTACTCGCTTGGCCGGCTCCAACTACCCTGAAGGCGCTACAGTCGTTGCTTAGCTTCGCTAACTTTTAAAGATGGTTTAATCGGTTCTGTTTATCTGTGGTTGTTTCTTTGATGGCTCTCACCGGTAACAAGGTCCCTTTCTCCTGGTCCCCTGAAGCCCAGAGTGCGTTTGATGCACTCAAGGCTGCTTTCACAACCGCTCTGGTATTGCAGAATCCCAACCCTTCTTTGCCTTTCCTTGTGGAAGCGGATGCATCTGGCATTGCCGTAGGTGCCATCCTCTCACAAGAATGTCCTGACACCCAGTAGCGCTGTACACTAGGAAATTAACATCCTGTGAGCTGCATTATACGATCACCAAATGCGAATTACTGGCAATGCGTGATGCCTTCACTGAATGGAGACATCTGTTGGGCACTAGTCACCCAGTACAGGTGTTTACTGATCCTCGTAATCTCCTAGGTCTAAAATCAATCAAATGCTTGACAGCCAGACACGCCAGGTGGCATGCATTCTTTTCCATGTTCGATTCACCAATCATTTACCGTCCAGTGCGCCTACATTCCAAGGCCAATGCTCTTTCCCGCATGGTCGGGACTCCTTCCCCAGCCGACCAGAAAGGCCCCCTTCTGCTTCCCAATCAGGTGGTCTGTGGTTGCACACCACAACCCTCACTTAGGGACACTATACAAGAATGGGTTTCGGTGAAGCCACCTGAATTGACCGAGTACAACAAGGACACCATGCACTCATTGCCCTACATTCAGATTTACATACACAATATAGCAGCCCGACAAACTGCATTGCAATCGTGCCGTGATTCAGTGGTTGCCGCTAACCCGGGCAGGAAGAAAACCTTAGATCTGTTGCGCAGATGGTGCTGTTGGCCGTCTATGCATAGGGATGTGGGGGATTATATCTCTTCCTGTCAATATGTGCACAATGTAAGTCTTCCACGAGCAAACTGCTCAGATTGTTACAACCACTCCCAGTGCCCTATCGACCTTGGCACATGCTGTCCATGGACTTCATTGTCGAATTGCCTTCAATGCAAGACTACGATATAATATGCTTAGTAGTGGATTACTTCACTAAAATGGCTCTCTTTGTTCCTTGTCGTGGTCTTCCTTCTGCCCCTGTGCTGGCTGATCTGTTCTTAAAACATGTATTCCACTTTTTTGGACTCTGGCCAATACTCGTCACTGATAGGAGTTTGCAGTTCACCTCACGTTTCTGGAAGGCACTCACATTCTCCTTTGGCATTAATGAACGCTACTCAAGCGATTATCACCCCCAAACAGACAGCCAGACCGAGAGACAAAACGCCACCATAGAGCAGCACCTCCGCTGTTTAACTCAAGGATCATGGTTGTCATTGTTAAACTCTGCAGAATTCGCTTATAATATTTCTGTACATTCCTCTACTGGTTCATCACACTTCTGTGCCTTCTATGGGCAACATCCTTGATCCTTTCCATTGGAACCTGACTTGCCTCAGGACAATCCGGCCGCCTGATCCTGCCTCTGGGATCTGATAGTGCTCCATCGTGATGTAAAACAACACCTAGTTGAGGCCAGGACCGTGCCAAGGTCTTTGCTGATGTCCATCGGTCTCCTGACCCGGAGTATCAGGCTGGGATGCAAGTCTGGCTCTCCACTAAGAATCTCAAGATTCCGGGCCATAAAGCATTGTTGCCACGGTTTGTGGGTCCCTATAAGATCACTGACATTATCAATCCGGTGGCAGTACAGATTGGCCTACCATCCCGTTGGAAGCTACATCCGGTTTTTCACGTATCCTCAGTCAAACCCTGCCTTCCTGACACGCCTTTACCTTCTCGCCCCTCTCCCTTGATGGTCCATGGTTCAGAAGAGTATGAGGTCAACCCTATTCTTTATATGAAGTTACGCAGGGAGGTATGGTTCTATCTTGTTGACTGGAAGGGGTAATGTCCGGAGGACAGGACCTGGGAACCTGTGGGTAACATCAATACTCCTTTGCTCCTGGCACAATTCCATTCTTCCCAGGGACTGTTGGGACCTTTGCGGGAAGATACTGTTGGGAATCCACCCAGTGACCAGCGTATTCTACCTAAAGTGTCCCATTGTGGTGCTTTAAAGAGCCGTTTCTCACACAGAAACACTGCCCTGTTCCTCCGACACTGGAGGTTGCTTTGGCAACATTGGAAACCCTTGTATACAAGCCGTCGCTCGGCGGTGTTTAAGGTTGTCAAGGGGAATGACTGTTCACATGCTCACTTGTCACATAGCACGTCCCGCCTTTCTATCTGAATAAATGCTGCGCTTACCCGCAAGAGAATGCTTCTGATTGAAGTTGTGTTTCTGCTCTTGTTCCTTGTTTTGCTACGTTCTCGGATTCCTGATTGCTGACCCAGCATCGCCTTCTGATCTTGTCCCCGTCTTGGCCTTTCTACTGTCCTTCCAGTTACTGAACCGGCCTCACTCACAGACTCGTTCTGCCTCATGTTTTGTACCGCCATAGCCCGATAACTGCTGACCTTTTGCCTGTCCCTGGAACTGCCTCATCTAACTGTTGGATACCATTGCTGCCTACACATTGCCGACAATCATTTGCTTACCGGACTGCTTGCGGCTCGTTGCATGGACCAGAGATGCTCCACAGATCTCTGTGCACCTGCGTCTCCCTCATTCTTCTGTATAACATTGCAGCTCATGGTAGAGTCAGTGCACAGACTAGAGACGCTACCTGCTTATTGTGCACCATCCCGGTCGATAGAGCATCCTTGTGCCTTCGGGAATCAGGTCCCACTAATATCCCCTTATCCCCTTAAGTTTCCTTTGATGGACTTCTTGGATTTACTGCTGCCCTTGACTCCTGATACCCCAAGTACCGGTAAGGTTCTCATGAACGGAGTGTTACTTTTTAGATATCTGCCCATCATTGATACTTAACCAAATTAGTGTTCTGTTGTTATAGAAATCTCAGGTCTAATAGGAAACTGTTGGTTAACATCCATCTTCCCGAATCATTTGCTGATAAAAACACCAACCAGGGAATCTGTCCCTCAGTCTAGAGGTTAGCCTTCCCACTCCTTAATTAAGAATACTCTATGCCACTTTTTCATGCCACTAATTGCTGTTCTTTTCTGATTCACAGCTGGTGTCGTTCGTGGTGTGTTTGCACCCTGCTCTTCTGATTAATTGATCCCTCTCTTAATACTTCTGACTTAACAGAGGGTTGCATTGATTGGAAGAACTCCCTCCTAGTGAGGAGACCTAGACATATCGGTCTAGGTCCCAGTATCCAGTGGTCGCCTTAGAGTAAATCAGTAGTTGGCTTGCCATCCTCCTATTCCTTGACGTATCTGCAGCCTTCGACCTCGTTGACCACCAAATTCTCACCAAACACCTCACCACAGCTGCAGCATTCTCCTCTAATGCTTCCGCCTGGGTCAAATCCTTCCCCTCTAACCAAACCATCAGAGTTTTCTCCCCATCAGCCTCAGCAGACCCAATACCCACACTCTGTGGAGTCCCCCAAGGCTCCTGTGTGTCACACACTCTATACAATATATTTACAAAGTTACTATTTGATCGCCTAGACAACTTGGGTGTCATCCTTACCAACTATGCAAATGACACCCAAGTCCTCATCCCACTCACTGGCCACTATGACCATGACGCTAAACTACTGAACGACATTTACTAAGAAATACGAGCATGGATGGCCACCAATAGTCTATATCTTAATGAGGACAAGACTGAGTTAATGATTGTGGGCGCTCAGGCTCGCTTGAATAAACTTGAGACCAGATATTCATCTTTCAGTATTGATGGCAACCCAATCAAGGTGTCTAAAGAGATAAAAACCCTTGGGGTCTACCTTAACTCAAAACTATTGCTTAAAAAACAAAACAGCAGTGTGGCATCCTCTACAGCCTACACGAATAAACTGATTTACAGCTGTAAATTGTTTTAATCAACAAGTAGTTGTCTAACGTTAGCCAGAGCTCTCGCATTGTCTAAATTAGACTACTGCAACACTCTCTTGTTAGGCTCCTCTGAACAAAACCTAAACAGACTTCAGGTACTCCAGAACAACTCACTGAGAGCAGCACTCAGTCTACCCATATCCTGTCATATCTCCATGCACAGACACAATGTCAACCGGCTGCCTATCCGTGACAGAATCACACTACGCACCTTAACCAGCACACACAAATGTCTCACCAACACAGCCCCTAAATATCTTTCGGACAACATCTGCATATACCAACCTATACGCGCCACCAGATCTTCTCAATCTCAGAACCTTGTGGTATCAAGATTCAACCTGAAAACAGCTGGAGGAGCCAGCTTCCCATTCCAAGCTTCCAAACGCTGGAATTAGATCCCCATCCCTCTCAGACAAGAACCCTCCTTCCTCACCTTCAAAGCCAGCATAAAAAACTGGTTGAGTAACAATCAGTAAGATGGTACCCTCTTGTTTATCCTCCACTGCCACTTATAACACTGTATAATGTCTCCGACTCTCTGACCCATCTGTAACCAGGGTATCAATCATTTTATATATGTATATATTCTTGCCTAATGTACCTTTTCTTAACATGTATGTAACCATCAAGTTTCTCAAGCACCCAGTTACCTTAGGGTTCGGTGCGCGATATAAATAATAAACAAATACAAATACAAAATTTGTGTCTGGTGAGTCACAACACCCTCCAAGACTGAATTCCACTGCTAACCAACCCCATTGAACACCCTGACATCCAGACCTGGCCCTCTGCTATGAACCCCAGCCCCAGCTGGCCACTTGTGCCAAGTCCCTTGGGTACAACATTGACAGACACCTCCTGTTCAAACAGCACATAATAAGGAAGACACACACGGCTTGGTACCAACTTTCTCTCCTACAGAAAATCAAGCCTTTCATCCCAGAAAACAACTTCCAGTCCACTGCCCAAGCCTTGTACCCTCCCACCTGGATGATGGCATCCCTTTCGGAAGGCCTTCTGGCAATTACCCTGACACCCCTGAGATGTGCCCTGCATGCAGCAGCAAGACTCATCAAAGGACTCTACAAATGTGAGCACATGACCCCGAACTTCCTTGAACTGCACTGGCTGCCACTGCAAACCTGTATCATATTGAAATCCTGTTGCATCATCTGCAAGGCTGTCACCTTGAAGTCCCCAGGCTACCTAAACGAGAAACTCAGCATCTCTGGAGTCCTGCGATCCACCAGAAGTAAGGAAATGTGTAGACTTGAACTCTGACAGTGCCAGGGCGAAAGAACCAAAAACAGTCCTTCTCTGTCTACACTCCAAGACTCATGAACCTCCTTTCCGTCAACATCAGACTTGCCCCATCACTTCTACAGTCCAAGAAAGAGCTCAAGACCTTCCTCTCGAAGGAATGGCTCCTCCCTAACACCTTGGTGACACACACCCTGCACTACCTACCCTACCTGAGATTCTGTGGTCTGCTCCCCTTTGCCTCCTCCCCTGGTTGCTTGTAGATCTCTTGCTGCCAATTGCCCAACCTCGCTCTCCCCTGTTAACTCCCTGCTCCCTTTTTCTCTGCTTCCCTCACTGTGTCCTTCCCCTATGATAGTAAAGCACTCAGTTGCTTCCTAAAGCTAGGTCCACGCTCAATAAATGCCATAATAACAATAATAATAATAGTCGCTGACATGATAATAGTGAAGTGATGACCAACTCTTCCCCTTGCATGTTCTTTGTACTGGTGCGTTCTACTAAGGGCCAACTCAAATTCTTTCATATACATGTAAAATGCAAAGCACAACTGCAAACGCTAAAAGTATTGGCGTTGTCAGTGCATATTGGATTAGCTAGGAGTCTATAATTCCAAGAGTTCTGAAATAGGAAGGAAAGTCGTTACATTTATTGTTCGTACTCACTGATGTCCTCTTCCTCTTGCCTTCTCCTTGTGGCTTTTTTTAAGGTCCCACTAAGGAGATGTGGGTTCCTTTGTGTAATATTGATCCATCAGTTCTCATGATAGGTTTAGCCTCAGCCCCTCACACACGTGTCTGAATGGTGGGCTAAAATAAAGCCGCTGCGAGTACCTTAATGAAGATCTTGGCGCCCCTCTGTACATTTGGACTCTTTTCAGCCACCACAAAACATTTAAACATAAAGACCATGAAGAGATCAGATTTAAAAGTTACATGTATTTAATGCTTTCTTTTGTTTTAGGAATAACGAGTCACCTATTTGTCAGTGTCGTTAAGGTAGCTATAAAAAAATCACCACATTGTTCTGCATTTTTCTGTAATGGGGTTTGGTAGCGAAAAACCATCTTTAAATTGATCTGTTGGAAAATAATGATTGAAACCCAAGTTCTCAAAGCCAAAGAACATCCCTGGCATTCTGCAAACTGCCTTGCTGTAAAAACATTTAAATGACGAAACACCAGAAATAATCTGAATAAAACATATATCAGGATTTTATTCATCCTTCGAGAACATTCTGTAAGGAGTAAAAGTTCTAAAATAATAGATTTCAAAAGATGTAGCTTTTTTTGTTGATATGCTTGATAACATATTTGAAGAAATGCGATATTTCCAATATGAAATATTAAGTGTAATGTATTTTTTCAAGTAGGCCCGACGTTTTGAGAGTAATGAAGGATAGGCCATCTGTTTTTAATGCACAAATGAGTTCCCATCAAGGGATTTGTTATGTTACAGCACAATTCACTTTTGAGATTGGGACAGGTTGTTTTCATTTTGATCTTGCGGCTGGGCACGTATGTCCTTTTCCACTTCCCGGTATAACCGGCAATGGTAGTCTGTGCGCAGGTAAGGCTCCACCCATGCGCAGTCCCACCACTGTACTCATGCTCTGGTTACCACATCTTCTTGCAGAGCTGCATTTCTTTAATTCAGTAAGCATATGATTCCTAAAATCTTTGTAGCCCTTTACCACGACATCAAGGACCTTTTTCTGTTCTCCTACAGAGGCATGCCCAAAGGTGTCCTCTTTTTTTTTTTAGCTTTGTCTGCTTCAGTTCTCCGAGGATCCTCATAATCTTTATCTATGAAGTCTTGGTCCAGGGCATCATAGGCCTACCTGCTCCCTTTGTGACTTCTAGGGCTGGAATATACAATAATCTCACCAAACAGGCCTAGAGCCCCCCCACGCTTTGAAAGGGATTCTATCCTGTAACCACAATTTGTTGTTTTACATTTCATACAGAAGCATTGTCTGCAGCCTGCTCAGGTTATCCTTGATTAGTACGGAGAGCCTGTGCAGTGTGCAATGTAGATGCAAGCAACAATATCAAAAAAACAAATGCTTCCTCCAATTACAGAAAACGGCGCACAACGTCAACAGCTAAAATATTCTAAACAATATGTGCAAGGGTTTACTGTGAATGGGAAAATACACATCAGATATGCGTGCTGAGTGTTATGTGAAAGTTAAAATCAACTCATATATAAATTAATAGAAAACTAACCCTGTTTTCTCAGCAATGTATGTTAGAATATTAAAACATATGTTTTTTAGTATGCAACTATATTTTTTCCTTTAAGGCTAGAGACTGTACCTAATAAACCAGTGCAGGTGAGGGCTAATAATGGTAGCAAGACCAAGGGGCGCAGGCAGTCCTCTAAGGTTAAAGCTGCAGCACATTAATACAGATGGAATGGGGGCACAAATCTAGGAAACAATTGGCTCTCTGTGATCCTCAGAAGCATGGTGTCTGCTGCAGGTAAGGGAAATGTTTCCAGCAGTCATTCAACTGGAAGGGCGCTCCATGAGGGGGGACAGATATGTGTCAATCCTGGTCTCCAAGGTCCCATATCGGGGGTAAAACTCTTCTGTAGCTTCCACACTGCTCTTGGGCCACTGGAGAGAACAGGAAGATGTGACCTTGATTTTATTTTTTGGAGATTCATTTTTTAAGAACAGGACCAAAGGTCAATCTGGACTAGTCATGGGGCATGAAATATTTGGGTCACCTTTGTATCTGGAGTCCTCAGACCATCTCATAAAGGAGATCCTATTCTCCAGCATCTGGGAGTTCTATCCAGTAGCAATGCCCACTTGCTCCTCTTAAGATATTTGATGCCTTTACTTCTGTGTGACTGGTGCCTCCTTTACCCATCACTGGTTTGGGTGATTATCCAAGTATCTATGAGGCATGATAATACCAACTCAAATGGCAATGCCAGTGTACTTGTAGGCCACTCTTGTTGCTCCCCAGGCTCCTGATGCAATTGTCATGGCCACAGGCCCTAGAACACAAAAATCACACCCTCTAGTGATGGGGGAAATGGGTCATTTGACTCACTTATCCCTTTGGGACCCATAAACACAGGGGCCCTGGCTGGACACAGTCCTGGTGTCTTTGGCACCAGGCACATATAGAGATGTGAGCAGGAACACTTTATTTCAGTGCAGGAGTGCTTTTATTTTACAAGAACTTTCCAGGAGCTGAAAGCCTTTATTCCAGAGAACATCCTCATATGCTGGCTCATCGGGTGTGGCAGGGTGTGGCAGGCAGGCTGATCCTGCTTCATCGGTTCATCTGCAGACACATCTCCTGACATCCAGTTATCTTGATCCCAACGCCGCAGCACCGCACTCCGCATCCACGAACTCGGACCGTGTGAAGAAGAAGAAAGACAAGGTTAGAACATCCGTCCTAGGGCCGCGCCGCATTTGAACCCTGTGCGCCCCCTAGTTAACAATTTACCAGTTACTGTACCGCTGCAGCTTCATTCCTCATTCCCTCTGGCTGCTGCCTTGAGCCCTGCAGCTTCTGCCGGGTGGCAACATCACCTGCAAGGGAAGAAAGCAAAAGAGCAAACATCAAATGTGGAGTGGACAGCAATACAAGACAACAAACTTTACAATACAACAAAAACAGACGAGGAAAGACAAAGGCAAACAGGAACACTTACCTGAAGTATGGTGGCTTAGTCGCAGCAGGACTGGACTACCATGTGCAAGGACCAGTGAAAGAATTCGGTCCAGATCATACAAGCGCCCCTGCCAGAAGCAGCAGGATGGAGTACTCGCCTAAACTAATTAACAAGTGGTCTTTCCAGGGACAGCGCATCCCACAGGTACCACAGTTTGGGAGAAGGGGTCTGGAAGGGGATCAGACACACAAGCTGGCATACTCACGCCCCCTATTCTCCACGCAGGAGCAGTCCCAAGCAGCATCTCCTATTACCACCAGTCACAAAATAAGTGCAGAGGGCGAAGTCGGACCCGAGCAACCCCAGGAGGGCTGCAACCGTGCCCCTACGCCTCCACAGAGACCAGGTGAGCATAACAGCAATCCAACCAAAGGTGGAGCAGATCAGTGCTCACACTCTTTGGCCTTTAGATTTGTATGCTGTGCAACCCTCCAGAGGCATTTAAGGGATGGACCTTAACTAGAGTTATAAATTCCACCTGCTTGAAGAATACTTTGAGATACTGATCAGGGAAGTAGTACAGTGCACTATATTCCAGATAACATTTGCCTTTTCTGAAATAGTACATCAACTTCATACCCCATCATGATGGCTGTCTTAGTTTAGCCACCTCTGCGTCTGACCTTGATGCCCAAGGTCCATGGCTAGTGGGCCAAGCACAGGAGGACACAGACCCTTAACTAGTGGAGTATGGTAAGGCCTTATCTGCCTTCATGGTATGGATAAGCTACAACTGGAAGACCCAATTACCTCATTGTCCCATCTAAGGCATAGAAGTTGGTCATCCCTATTCAGAGCCATTGAGTCAGGGATGCAAATGAAATCTGGAAGAAGCCAGAATCTTCTACAGTTAGAGACAAAAAATTGGAAACCAAATTTAATTTTCTCAATGTCTAATACACAATATCAGTAAAACAGTGTACCAGAATTACGCATTACGCTTACTGCAGATTAATGCACACACAAAACCAACCATGATGTAAGAGTCCAATGTGGAGGAGCCTAGCTATCTTTGCATCTGCAGTGGTGTAAGACAATCTGGGGGGTCATTTGGTCGACTACAAACTGGTCGACTGCAATTTGGTCGACGCCATTTGGTCGAAAACCAAATGGTCGAATTTTTTTTAATTTTTATTTACACCCCTTTTTTGTTTTTTTTGGGGGGTCCCTCCCCAAACCCCTTTTTTCTTTTTTTTTTTCGACACGAAAAACCACAAAACACATATATAAATAAAAAAATAAAAATTTCGACCATTTGGTTTTCGACCAAATGGCGTCGACCAAATTGCAGTCGAACAGTTTGTAGTCGACCAAATGACTGGAAACCAATCTGGGGACCTCTTTAAAATGTGGTGAGGGGTCCCCAACATTTCCCTTACCCAGATACATAGAGAGGATGTGGAGGAGTCTGGGGATCCTTGAATAGTGGTGGTCCCTTAAATTGCACAGACTACAGGATTTTCAGTTAAACATCTATTCTATCACTGGATAAGCTGAAGGAGTTTCCGGAAAGCATTCGTGATCAGAAGTACATTTTTATCACCCTATTTGTTTGTGTCTTCGACCATTTGGGATAGACCCGTTGAGGCATATATCTTGCGTTGAGTTCATGGAGACAAGCGTGACATAAGTTGATTTACCTCCTTCATGAGGTTCATGATAATGTCTTGGACTACACAGAAGGAATTTATTTGGAGTGAGGAAGGAGGAGCAGTTGGGTGTGATAGCTAACGGCCCAATCCTCCTCCTCCTGAGCCACTTTGACAACATGTCTAAACAGACAGAGGCCTTAGAAGCCACCCAGGGCTATCACAAGCGTTAATGCCATTCTTTTGACTAGAGGTAGGTCATGTTATTTTTAAAGTAGGTGTTTCTGCTTCAGTTTTAAACATGTACGGACTCTCCAGAGTGACTACACCAATGAAGGCCAGAATGGCCACGGAAGAACACACTTTCTTACAATGGCATGGCATTTTTTAATGGCATCAAGGGTAAAACTAACATCATCACCCCTGCAATGTCGGCCCTGATGAGTCTCCACCATGTGGATTTGCACAAAATGGGATTTTGGTTGACAGTCTGTAGACAAGCATCTGATGTAACGGTTTCCGCTACTCAGTCCCCTTTTGTCTGGTCCAGGTGCACCACCTACCCAGATGCCCGTGTTGAAGTAAGGGATGGAACAATGGACCACGGTCCCGGGATTACCTAGTGCACGGAGGACCGCAGAGACCATGCCATTGGTCACCCGTGATCACCAAAGAAATCACAGCCATTAAAGTGGGCCTCTTGGAACTCTAGTGTCACACTCACCTGTGTCTCTGCAGGAGCGATGGGTGAGCCTCCCTTGACCCTGAGTCTCCACTTCCCCGGTTCTACCCGGAGGAATACCTGTCAAATACAAGGTGTACACTCAGACCTGAATTCACCCGATTCTCTTGGGCCCTTCCCTTCTCTTTACTGTGTGCTGTGATGTCTCCCTATGGGCTTACCTTGATCTTAAGTAGGGTGTGCACTCCATCCTGCATTTGCAGCGGCGCGATTCACTCATGTGATTGGAGCCAATGTCTGTATACTGAGTTCAGATGCCAAACACTGTTTTATGCCTTCACAGCGAGGCCGAGAGTTCAAGGCACCAGTTTCTTCACTGGCTAGAAAGTCCTTCCCACAAGTGAACGTTGCGCAGAGAATGTTGAGTGTCCAAAATTGTCCGTATTGTCTTTGTTTTCCGGTATTTTAGTGGGTGAGTAGCGCTGCGTGTAGAAGTTAGCTGCTGGTAGGTTTGCGCAGCGCCTTCAATTTGAGCGCTACTGGAGACTTGGTGGTTAGGTAAGTTTGCACGGAGGCTTTTGGTAAGTATGCACTGTGTAGAGAGAGAGAGCGCAGTGAAATAAGTGTCCACGTTATTGGAGCGAGCGAAACAAATAATGTCTCTTCTTTCTTACAGAGGTTTGTGCACTCGTGCAACTAACCTGGAATCCAGCGTCACAGGAAGATTCGGTGAGTATGCGCAGCGTTACTGATGTGCGCGTGTTAACGCTGTTCTTCTTTGTTCTTACAGGTGCTGGTGTAGAAGTCCCGTCTTGACTGGAGATAGCTGCGGCGTGGAGTAAGAACCAGGTAAGCTGAAGCTGAATGACCCAGAGCGGGTAAGCAGAAGTAGGATGATCCAGAGCAGGTAAGCAGAAGCAGGATGATCCGGAGCAGGTTAGCAGAAGCAGGATGATCCAGAGCAGGTAAGCAGAAACAGGATGATCCGGAGCAGGTAAGCAGATGCTGGCTGACCCAGAGCACGGCAAGTGTGTTGCTGATACAGCTCACAGTAAGCAACACGAAGCACTGGAAGAATCTTGGGTGTGGCTTATATAGCCAGCCACACCCAAACACTAGAGAGCTCATGAGTTATCATGCACTTCCTGTTTGGCAACAGGAAGTGGTAACCAGGAAGTTACTACAAACACTAGGAAGGAATGAAAGGAGGGATTTGTTATGGGTTCTTTGTGTGCCCTGGCCAGGCCTGCCAAGCCTCCACCCAGCTTGCCCCAACTACCTGCCTGATACCCATGACAGTCTTCCCCCTCAAGACCCCTCCCAATGGTGTGTATGAGGGCTTTGCTTTCTCATGATGGTCCCAATGGAATTTCCGAAACCAATCAGGGGGCATGTACGTGTGTGCTGGGTTCCCATGATCTTTCCTGGGGTCCATACCCCTTTCAGTCAATCAAATAATACAGGGTCTTTAGTACTTGTTTGGAATCTAATATGTTCTTTACTTCATATTCTGGTGCTTCTTCACCCACTTGTATTGGTCCGGGAGGTGTGGAAGTTTGGGTTCCTGGGTGTGCTGGTTTTAATAGTGACAGGTGAAATACGGGATGTATACTCATATGTTGAGGTAACGGCAGTCTCATGGCTGCTGGATTAATTCATTTTTCTATTGTATACGGGCCAATGTATCTAGGCTGAAATTTCTTGGGACCCTTTAAAGCAATCTGTCTAGTTGGCAGCCAGACCGAGTCTCCCACTCGATAATCTGGGGCTTTTCGTCGATGGCGATCAGCGTTTCTTTTTTGTGTTTCTTTGGCTTGCTGTAGGTTCCTGCTGGCTTCTCTGGCTACTTTCATGATGCTGGCATGTAGATTCTGTACTGCGGGCATTTCAATCTTTTCTGGCGGAACGTAGACCGACATTCTGGGGTTTCGACCATATATAGTAAAGAAGGGTGTTGCTTGGGTTGATGAATGTGTTGAGTTGTTGTAGGCATACTCTGCCATCCATAGAATTTCTGTCCAGCGTTGGCTTGTTTGGTGTAATAGACAGCACAAATACTGTTCCATGGTCTGGTTTGTGCGCTCGGTTTGGCCGTCCGTTTGAGGGTGGTGACTAGCAGACAGACGGACTTCTACTCTTGCCAGGGCACAACATTTTTTCCAAAAAACGAGATGCAAATTGACTGCCTCTGTCAGAAACGATTATCCTAGGGAATCCATGTAACTTTTTGGTCTATAAAAACCTGCACCAGGGTCTGAGCTGAGGGAATACCCTTTAGAGCTATGAAATGGGCCATTTTGGAGAAGAGGTCCACTACTACAAGGATGGTATTATTACCTGAGTTAGGAGGTAGATCAGTGACGAAGTCCATTGATACTGTGTGCCAGGGCGCTGGCGGGATTGTGATTGGCTGAAGGAGGCCGGCTGGTTTTGCCTGGATGTTTTGTATTGTGCACACACCTCACAGGTGCCCATGTAGGTGGCAATATCGTCTCGCCAAGTTGTCCACCAATGAGATTTGCTTACTTTCTTCATGGTTTTGGCTAACAGCGAGTCGTGGTAGTCTGATATGATTACTTGTTGCAGATCCTTAGCTGGAACGTAGAGGCGTTTTGGGTAGTATGGCAGTTTGTCTTGAATGGTGAACTGATCTCCCTTTGTGTCCCAAGCCAGTAGGTCTTCTTCAGGCACATTTTCTTTTATTGTTTCCTGCAGAGTATTTAACAGAGCTGGGCCGATGCAGAGGCCGAGAATGTTATGGCTGGGTATGATCTCCACCTGGTTAGGGGCATTGCAGACTTCCTCTCCTGTGACAATGCGGGATAATGCATCTGCTTTCCCGTTCTTAACTCCAGGGCGGTAGGTGATTACAAAGTCGTATTCCATTAAGGATAGGGCCCAACGGAGCTGCCTAGAAGACTGAGCTTTTGCTGCACGTAAGTATTGCAAGTATCGATGATCTGTTATTATTGTGATGGTGGGTGTTTCTCCTAGTAAGTAATGTTGCCATTCACACAGTGCACTTTTGATTGCTAGGAGTTCTTTCTCAGAAATTGCATAGTTTAATTCTGCTGGGGAAAATTTCCTTGACCAAAAGGCAATGGGGTGAAGGCATCCGGTTTCAGGATTTTGTTGAGACAATACGGCCCCCATGGCAATGCTTGAAGCATCTGTTTCCACGATGTACGGTAAATCGGGCTGTGGGTGTTGCAGAATTGGGGCTGAGGTGAATTTTTCATTGAGAGCTCGGAAAGCTTCTTCCGCCACTGGTGTCCATTCAAACTTTCGGTGTTTATGCAGCAAGGACATTATTGGATGTACAATATGTGAGAATCCTGCTATGAAGTGTCGATAAAAGTTTGCAAACCCTAGGAAACTCTATACTCCCTTTACAGACGTGGGTGAGGACCAAGTGATGATTGCCTCCACTTTTCTATTGTTCATCTTGATCCCCTGCGGTGTCAGTACATATCCCAGAAACTCCATCTCGGTGACGTGGAAGGAACATTTTTCTAGCTTTGCGTACAGTTGGTTTTCACGCAGTTTGCGGAGTACAGCTCACACGTGGGTTACGTGCTCTTGGGGAATGGTGGAGTAGATCAGAATGTCATCGATGTAGACGACTGTGCAGACATCGAGGAGTTCCCGTAACATATCATTCATTAAATGCTGGAACGCAGCCGGGTTATTTCAAAGCCCAAAGGGCATGACCAGGTATTCGTACAAGCCATAGCGGGTACGGAACGTAGTTTTCCACTAGTCCCCTTTCTTCATGCGTACCAGGTGATATGCGCCGCGTAAGTCTAGCTTGGAGGAAATCTTTGCTTGTCTCACCTGGTCTATGAGTACTGGTATCAGAGGTAACAGGTACTTATTTTTTATGGGGACTTCATTTAGGGCCCGGTAATCAATACACGTTCTTAAATCCCCCTCTTTCTTCGGTATGAAGAAGAGTGGTGAGGCGGCTGGTGACTTAGATGGTCTAATGAAGCCATTGGCCAGGTATTGATCCAAGTAGGTCCGTAGATTACTGTTTTCTTCCTTGGTTAATGCATAAATGCGGCTGCAAGGTACTTGTGCCCCTGGTTGCAGGTCGATTTGGCAGTCGTAAACTCGATGTGGTGGTAGTGTATTAGCTTGCTCCTCCGCGAACACATCCTGGAACTCCTGGTATTCCTCTGGTAAAGTGCCCACCAAGCCTAAACCTGCTATCTTTTCCTGTGAAGCTAACAATGGACTTCCTTTGATCCCTTTGATGTCGTAAAAAAAGCGGCGCATTCCGTGGAAAAGAGTAAGGTTCGAGCTCGCCAATCTATCTTTGGGTTGTGCGTCTCTAGCCATGGTATCCTAAGAATCAGCTGGAATTGGGGTGCAGCGATAAAGTCGAATCTAATACTTTCTCTGTGGCCATCTTGGCAGATTAAGGTGATGGTGGAAGTACACTGTGTTACTGGTCCCGAAAGGAGCTGTGTGCCATCCACAGCTGTCAAGCTTTCTGCGGTGTCCTTCCGGTGGAATGCTAACCCCAAGGTCTTTGCAGTGTTTATGTCCAGGTAGTTCCCAATATCCCCACTGTCTATGAAAGCCTTGAGGGCATGCATTCGGGTGGGCTGTGAAAGGTCTACCAAAGCCACAGGAATACTGAAATGTGAGATCTGAGTGCTCCGTTCCTGGCTCGACATACCGATCTCTACATCTGCCGGGCTTTTGGGTTTTCCGCTACTGCACCTGTGTCTTCCCGTATGTTATCTAGTACCCCCATTGTCTTCTGTGGGGGTTTAATCATGCAGTTCCAGAGGAAGTGACCAGATTGGCCGCAATATAAGCAAGGTTTATCCTGATGCCTCCGTTCTCTCTCTGCCTTGGTGAGTGGTCCCCTGAGAACACCCAATTGCATGGGCTCTGAGTGTATTTCTGAGGCCTGTCGTTGGGACGCTTCCTTTGGTCGGACATACACTGGTCTATGCTCTGAACTGGTTCGGTCGGCCTTGCGATCCTGTAACCGGTGGTCCAGTTGCATAGTTAGGTCGATGTATTCACTGCAATCTTCGGGAGGATTAACCACTTGCGCCAAGACATCTTTTAATTCTTCTCTCAGTCCTCGATAAAATAACGTTATTTGTTTCTCCTCTGGCCAACCTGATTCGACTATTAAGCAATTGAATGTGGCACCATATGAGATTAGATCCTGACCACCCTGTCGCAGAGAGAGTAGCTCATCATCCAGGGCCTGACCTCGAGTCCGATGGGCAAATAGTTTTTCCAGTTCACGCTGAAAACCTGGGTAATTTCTCAGTAAAGGGTCGTCCCTAAGCACTAACGGGACAGACCAGTCCGCCGCATGCCCTCCTAGATAGGAGAGGACAAAAGCTACTTTAGCTTGGTCATTCAGAAAGGTGTCTGGTTTGCATATGAAATGTAGCCGACATTGATTCATGAACGCTCCAAATTTCTTGGGATCCCCAGAGAAGCGTTCCGAGGGTGCTAAAGGGATGTTGCCTGGAAGCGATACCTGAACAGGTGTGGCTACAGGCACCACAGTAGGCTGCCCCTGTGGCACTCCACCCGGTAGGGGTGCTAGACCAGCATGGGTCTGTAGGAGCTGTCTTGCAAAATTGTCTGTTTTGTCCCTGTTGACTACCAGTTTGCACCTTAAGGCATTTGTCTCTGAGCGGGCTGCATGCACCTCGGCCCATAGTTCACCTAACAATAGGTAAAGCTGGTCTACATCGGAGGTTTCCATCGCTCGGGTTGAGGTAATGAGGATGGCTTTGTGTTCTGTCACACTCACCTGTGTCTCTGCAGGAGCGATGGACGAGTCTCCCTTGACCCCGAGTCTTCACTTCCCCGGTTTCACCCGGAGGAATACCTGTCAAATACAAGGTGTACACTCAGACCTGAATTCATCCGATTACCCAGGGCCCTTCCCTTCTCTTTACTGTGTGCTGTGATGTCCCCCTATGGGCTTACTTTGATCTTTAGTAGGGTGTGCACTCCATCTTGTATTTGCAGGGGCGCGATTCTCTCATGTGATTGGTGCCAATGTCTGTAGGCTGAGTTCAGATGCCAAACGCTGTTTTATGCCTTTACAGTGAGGCCGAGAGTTCAAGGCGCCAGTTTCTTCACTGGCTAGAAAGTTCTTCCCACAAGTGAACATTGCGCGGAGAATGTTGAGTGTCCAAAATTGTCCGTATTGTCTTTGTTTGCCGGTATTTTTGTGGGTGAGTAGCGCTGCGTGCAGAAGCTAGCTGCTGGTAGGTTTGCACAGCGCCTTCAATTCGAGCGCGCCTTGTAATGTCTCTCCCTTTCCCTTGCAGGAGAAATTATGTGGTATTAGTGCCTCGAGTCCGGGTTCAGCGCTACTGGAGACTGAGTGGTTAGGTAAGTTTGCACGGAGACTTTTGGTAAGTATGCACCGCGTAGAGAGAGAGAGCGCACTGAAAAAAGTGTCTGCATTATTGGAGCGAGCGCAATGAAAAATGTCTCTTCTTTCTTACATGGGTTTTTGCGCTTGTGCAACTAACCGGGATTCCAGCGTCGCAGGAATATTCGGTGAGTATGCGCAGCGTTACTGATGTGCGCGTGTTAACGCTGTTCTTCTTTGTTCTTACAGGTGCCGGTGTAAAAGTCCCCTCTTGACTGGAGATAGCTGCAGCGTGGAGTAAGAACCAGGTAAACTGAAGCTGAATGATCCAGAGCGGGTAAGCAGAAGTAGGATGATCCGGAGCAGGTAAGCAGAAGCAGGATGATCCGGAGCAGGTAAGCAGAAACAGGATGATCCGGAGCAGGTAAGCAGATGCTGGCTGATCCAGAGCACGGCAAGTGTGTTGCTGATACAGCTCACAGTAAGCAACATGAAGCACTGGAAGAATCTTGGGTGTGGCTTATATAGCCAGCCACACCCAAACACTAGAGAGCTCATGAGTTTTCATGCACTTCCTGTTTGGTAACAGGAAGTGGTAACCAAGAAGTTACTACAAACACTAGGAAGGAATGAAAGGAGGGATTTGTTATGGGATCTTTGTGTGCCTATGCCAGGCCTGCCAAGCCTCCACCCAGCTTGCCCCAACTACCTGCCAGATACCCATGACATCTAGAGGGTTCGGCTCATTTTTGGCAAACTTAAACGGCCTAAAATTGTTGTCCTCTTTTGGTATATTTCTCCTACAGGAGACGTGTTGTCTGGAGAACTTCCAAATGGACTGCTACAATGTGATCTGTCTGCCTGCCAAGAAAAGCTTGATGGGGCGGCACAGGTGTGGGTTGGCTACTGGTGCAAAATGTAATTTAAACCTAACCTCTTTTTATATAAGGAGCAATGATGTTGAGGTCTTGGCGGCTGTATTAAATGAACCTGTGCTCTTTCCCGAACCTATCCTGATTATTAACCTTTACAAGCCCCCGGGGGCGTCAAATGTGGGGGCTGTCCAGGTGCGGGTGATGGAACTTCTTTCCCAGTGGTATTCCCGCCACCCTCTGAGGGGGTCCCTTATTGCTGGGGATTTTAATGAACACATGCTCACCCTAGCGGGGGCCTTCTGGAGTAAAACCTGATTGTCCATCTGTACTGGGCGGCCCCAGTGCACATGCCACCTCGAAGGGCTGATTTGACCAATTAGATCTTCATAATTTGGCATGTCTTAATATCAAGCTTCCCAGGGATCAAGAGATTGGGTACACTTGGTCTAATGGAAAATCCCGGTGATGCATCGACTATGTCTTTGTTCCGGAAATTTTGGATGTACTGAGTCTGATCAAGTTCGTTCAGACGAACCTTAGTGACCACCTGTTGTTGGCCTGGGACTGGCCCTTTTTGAGTGTCAGAAGAGGGTCTGGCCTTGCCTGTCCTGGTATGGTGTCCAATAATGCCTGAAATTGCCTGCCTTGGTGTGAGAGGGGTATTTCTATGATGAACCTGCTCCTTGAATCAGAGGGACACTTAATTTCGAACAGTTTGCTAGTCAATGGTCCGGGGGAACCTGTTAACCATCCCAAACTCATTCTACTAAGGGCCCAGCAGGCTAGAGCCGGGCTGGCCCCTTTTGATGCCGCAATACAACAGAGGAAATGAGATTTCCGAGCAAAGGTGACAGCCACCAAGAAATGTGTTGACTTTGATCCTATAGCTTGTGAAACTAAACTCAGAGCATTGTCCACAAGGTATAAAAACTGGATACACCAAACACAGAGGCTCACTACAAAGCGCAAGGTGGGTCAATATGTAAGACCTATTAGACACCAATCATAGTGCCACATTTTTGTCATTTTTCAGAGCCTTTTTGGCAGGCCAATCTCCAAAATAATTGAGTTCCATTCCTGAGGATACCAGGTTGGTATACACGGGGTCTTTGTTCTATGATCTGTCCTCAGGTACTTGGGCATTGCTTGCCAACTGGCGACTACTGAGTTATTTTGAGGCTGATGACATTGAGGCAGTTATTAAGAATCTGAAGTCGTCCCGGGCAATTGTGCCAGACTCAATCTCCAACACAGTAATGAAGGCTTATCGCCCAAATGGGCTTTGATCTTGGCTCCATGGTTCCAAAGAATTCTATGTTCTGCAGTAATGCTAATAGTAGTCTAGTAGTTGGAGGGAGTCCATCTTGATAGCAGTGTTTAAGAGGGGTGACCCGTGGCCCCCTTGGCACACTGTTTTTCCTCTTTCAAAGATTTACAAAAGAAAGAGAAGGTTCAATGTATAGCTTGATAACAGAAACAATCAAGTAACTTTCATATGGTGACAAAAGAGAAACTAACATTTGTTTGTTTCTTTCGGGTCATACGTCTACACCAGTAGGAGATACTGTTGATTCATGTGTGTATTTTAGGTACATGTCTTTGAATAAGTCGAAGTGTGAATAGATTCATTTTTAAATATTGATGTATTGATTGAATTATGTTTTATAAACAATAAAGTATGTATATTTTTTGAGAAAATCTATGGTGGTCTGCCTAGATCTATGTAGAATAGGTAGTAAAAGGTATGTCAGGGTGAGCCCGTAAATGAACTCCCAACGTGAAGGAAGGAAGCTGGTGTGTGGGTATTTGTGTATATTGTCCCCTCCAACTACAGACTGCTTGCTATGTTGGACTCTTGCTCCAAGATCTTTTCTACCCTACTGTTGAAGCAACTTAACACTTGGGCTGAGGTATCGGGTTGTCTGCACCGTTGCCAAACTGGGTTCCATAGGGGCCATACTACCCTTCACAACAACTGTGCTGTGCAGCTCCTACTGGCTGATAAGATAGCCTCCAAGCAGGAGATATTTATGTGCTTTGTGGACTATTTGAGGACGTTTGATTAGGTCTGCCGGGATAGGCTCTGGCACAAACTCTCAAAATGGGGCTTGGACCCAGTTCTCCTTCATTTTCTCAAGGAACTGCACAGTGAGACCTTGGTATCTATTCGCCTTTCGCAGGAAGGGGCCTGTCTGACACCATTTAAAACAACATCGGCCTGAAACAGGGGTGTGCCCTAGCTCCATTGATATGATATTATGTGACATTGAGAACGTGCCCATATACCAATGTTTCAAAGCCCGACGCAGCAAGGGAGGGGATACAAAGGGAGGACAAGAGAAAGATTTTACTAGGCCAAGTGACATTGAGATCGCGCAAGTGCAGGGGAGAGGGAAGTGGAAAAGTGCCAGGGAAAGGGGAGGAGGAGCAAGTGCAAGACACAGGATGAAAACATCAAAAGAAAGTAGTACGACACAGGATCACAACACCAAAAACAAGTAGTGTGGCCAGTAGGTGGCAGTGGAAGGATAAGTGCAGACAACACGTGTCTGATAAGTACAGGCAAGGGGACTGTAAGATTGCAGATACAGACCCATGTGCAGAACTGCAGAATTGCCATGAGGCAGTGCAGGTGTGCAACTGGGAGGGCAGGGACATGGGCCCAAGGTTCAGTGGGTAGCCAGGTGACCAGAGCAATATCAGACAGGAGATCAGCAGGGAAGAGGTAGAGAGAAGGCAGAAGCAAAGAGGAAAGTCTTGAGTTGCTTCCGGAACCGGAGATGGTTCAGCTTAAGTTTCAGAGAGGTAGGGAGGTTGTTCCAGAGGGAGGCAACTGCCAAAGAGCGAGATCTGCCCCAAATTGTTGCTTGGAAAAGCGACTGACCCTCAGGGAGTTGGAGGTGGAGGAGCGAAGAGCTTGAGTAGGAAGATATTTTCTGAAGCGAGAGTTGGAGGTATTGCGGACCCAGGCCCCAGAAGGCCTTGTGGACAATGCAAAGGGTCTTGAACTTGATCCTTGCAGCCACTGGGAACCAATGGAGAGATTTCAGGGCTGGAGAGATACGATCCCTGGGCTTGAGGCCGAGGACAAGTCTTGCAGTCCTGTTCTGGATGAGTTGCAGGGGACGAAGAGTAGAGGCAGGCAGATTTAAAAAGAGGCTGTTGCAGTAGTGAAGCCTAGAGAGAACCAGAACTCTGGAGACAGAGAGCTTCTGGGAGAAGGAGAGGAACGGAAGAATACCTCTGAAGAGGTGCAGTTGGTAGTTTGACTTCTTAGAGACGTCGGAAATGTTTGTTTGTTTGTTTTTTTGTTTGTTTATTTGATAATGCAGTCCAAGCCCTTGGGCAGCTGGGCGCAACAATACAAGTAGACTCAAAACTTAGTTACAGTGCCTGACACAGGCTATTACAAAACAAAGGTAACTTACAACAAATTATACAAGTGATCCAGTACATATAGGATCAAGATGGGTAAGCGTAGAAGAATACCGTCTTAACATATGTATAGCATGATCAGCTAGAAAAGGGTGAATATCGTTACATATCATTGTTGTGCAGCCATTTGAGAGCGTTACATCTAAATCTAGTGTAGGGTAATGGGCGTCTGAGGTCAGGTGGGAGTATGTTCCATGATTGTGCAGCTCTAACAGGGAAGCTAGATCCACCCGCTGTGGTAAGTTTGAATCTCGGGACTTCAAGTAAGAAGGTGTTGGCAGATCTCGTCAGTCAGTTTGAGGGTCTCCAGTTGATTCTTTCAGCTAGGTAGGGGGGTGCTTGATTGTTGAGGCATTTGGATGTGAGAGAAATAGTTTTAAGGAGGATTCTGTCCTTTATCTTTAGCCAGTGGGCCTCAGTCCGGTGTTTGGAGATATGCTCTCTACGTGGGATATTCAAAGCTGCTCTTAGGGCATTATTTTGTAATCTCTGGAGTTTGTCAATGACCGACTTATTTGCACCTGAGTATAGGGCGTTGCAATAGTCCAGTCTGGACATGACAAGGGCATTGGCCAAGGTGAGGCAGCTGGCACTGGACAGGAATGGTCTGGCAGCACGGATGAGTTTACACGTGTAAGTGGTTGTAGAGGCGAGGGAGTTCACTTGCTTTTTAAGGGTGAGAGCTGAGTCAAGGTAAAAACCTAGAGTTTTAACCTCTCGCATAACCTTAATAGTATTATTGTCGATGTTAAATGAGGCATAGTCCGGGGTGAGTTTAGTTAGGTTATAGTCTGATCCGAGGAGCAGGATTTCAGTTTTATCGTCGTTCAGGCAGAGGCCATGGGTGGCCATCCATGCCTGAATGAGGATGTATATTTTATTCACCAAAGCCAGGTCCACATCATAGTTGCCCGAAAGGGGTATGAGGATCTGGGTGTCATCTGCATAATTTGTGTAGGTGACACCCAGTCTGTCCAACTTGTCGAACAATGGCTTGGTGAAAATGTTGTACATAGTGGGTGAGACACAGGAGCCCTGTGGGACTCCACATGTAATTTGGATGGGATCGGCACAGGTAGAGATGGAAAAGACTCTCATGGTCCGGTTGGCTAGAAAGGATTGGACCCATGCTATAGCTTCCCCTGTGAAATTGGAAGCGAGCTTGAGGTGGTTGCATAAAACTGCTTGATCCACCAAATCAAAAGCTGCTGACAAGTCCAGTAGGAGTAGCAGCGCTGTTTTCCCACTATCCTTGAATTCCTCAATTTTAGTTTTAAGATCTATCAAGGCTGTTTCAGTGCCATGGAGAGGGCGGAAGCCCGATTGGCGCGAGCCTAGTAGATGGTTAGCTTCTAAGTAATGTTGAATTTGGAGATAGGCTACTCTATCGATGATTTTTAGTAGGAAAGGTACAGTGGTGATAGGCCTATAATTAGTTGGGATGGATGGATCAAGGGTTTGTTTCTTAAGAAGGGGGAGGACCCAGGATTCTTTTAGGTTGGCTGGCACTGTGTTGGATTTGAAAGAGGAGTTAATGAGCTTCGAGATAAATGGGGCTAAATCTCTGGCTGCGTCCTTTATTATTTGAGCTGGGCAACTGTCGCCCTTACAGTTGGAAGGCTTCAGTGAGAGGATAACCTTTTCAGTGTCGATGATGGAGATAGGTTTGAAGCTAAAAGGGGGGATAGTATTAGGTTCTGTCACTAGAGGTGCTTGTTGATCAGTAGGAGTGAGGGCTTCCTTTTTATTAGTTATTTTAAGCTGGAGGGTGGACATTTTATTCTATAGGGCGTTCTGTATGTTAGTGCACCATATCTTGTCCTTGGGGACCGTGTCAGTTGGATGGATGGGGGATTCCATTTCCCGGAGGATGGCAAAAAGTTCCTTGGTATTAGATTTGGCATTAGTTAATCTGTCATTGAATAAAAAAAAAATTGTATTGATAATTTCTGTCTTGTAATATTTGGTGAATTGGGTTAAGTTAACTTTGTTGACGTCAGTAGGCGAATTGCGCCAGATAGTTTGGAGTTTTCGTTTCTGCTTTCTAAGGTCCTTAAGTTGGGGTGTGAACCAAGCATTAATGTGGGCTTCTTGTTTAGCTTTGCATAGTTTGGGTGGTGCAATAGTATCTAGTGCATGAGACATAGCTTTATTAAAGGTGTCTACTAGGGTGTCTGGGTCAGTATTGTTCTCCAGGCCATTGATAGTAGGCAGGAGGAGGGGGATGATTTTTTCTGTAGAAATGTTTTTTTACTTCTGGTGGGGAGTGGTGGTATCATTTTGATAATTTTAGGGCTGAGGAGGTCAAGTGTGGCAGTGAAATTTATTAGATAGTGGTCTGTCCATGGTTGAGAGATGATGTCAATAATGACTATGTTGCAGTTAAGTTCAGATACCCAGTCAAGGGTTCTACCTTTAACATGTGTGGGGGTGAGGACTTTTTGGGTAAGGCCGTGGTCGTTTAGGATAGCTGTTATAGAGAGGGCATTTTTATTATCTGGCTCATTGAATCCAATGTTAAAGTCGCCCAGCAACAGCGTTTGCGAGTGATTTTGGGCATTGTTAGCTATGAGGGTGGTGAGGTCATCTTCAAAGGTTCCCAAGGGACCTGGGGGCCTATAGATCAAGTGAATAGTTAGCATGCGGTTATTAGAGAGTTGCAATTTTGCTGAGAGTACTTCACAGGAAGCACAGGGAGGTGAGGTGGTGAGTCTGATAGGCAAAGTAGTTTTAGCGATGATGGCTAGGCCACCGCCTTTAGCATTGGGTCTATCTACTCTGTGGATGTGGTAATTGTCAGGTACGGCTAGTATCAGGGAGGGTCCTGCTGCCTCGTGGAGCCAAGTTTCTGTTACGGCAAGGAGGTCGATGCTGCTGTTGTTTAGTATGTCAGCAATTTCAGTTGCATGGGCTACCATGGATCTGGCGTTGATAAGGGATCCAGTAAGTGATAAAGTATTCTTAGGAATAGGATAGCTTGCAGATTTATCTGTGTGCTTGTTTCGACTCGGGTGTTTCTTTTTATGAAAATGAGTGGGATTCGGGGTCGGAGTTGAGGGTTTCGTGGCTTGAATTTGCTTCTCCAAGTGCGTCTGTATAGTTGGGGATCTAACAGTATTGATTGCGCTATTTCTTTTGGGTTCATAAATGCAAGGTAGTCTTGGCCTAAGTCTCAGGTTTCTGTCTGTGGGGGGGCTAGTGCTGTAGGTAGCAAAGGCCATGATTGTAGTTAGGAAGGTCAGGGAGGTCAGGTTTCTACACATGGTAGTTAGAGTAGTTAAATGGTTCAAGTTACTTCCCTTACTTCGCTAGGATGTCTGGCTAGGGTGTTGCAATATAGATTGCGGGTGGCTAGTTATAGCCAGGGGTTCATCTAGTGGTATGGATCATGATATTCAAGAATCACAATATGAACTAAAATGCATGACTTAGAGTCTACCTCTCCTGTTCCCTCCCAGGCCCTCTGTACGGTTTTAAATAGGTAACAGGATGCAGTGGCAAGCTACCAAGGGGTCTCGGATAGGTCACAGGGTGCCATGGTAGGCGACCAAAAGGGTCTCAAAAAGGTCACAGGGTACAGTTGTAGCAATGCGGCAGTCTAGGCAGTACTGGGTGAATGAGTGGGCACATTCATAGCAGAGGTACAAAAGGCAAAGCAGATACCAGGCTTGCAGCAAATGTGGGCATATCAGGCAAAGAGCAATGCAACATACATGGGGCACCAATCAGTAGTGAGGCACAGCAGGTTAGGTTATGCAAGTACACTACACTTACATCAAGTAAGGAGCAGTTCAGAGTACACAAGGCACCATTCAAAAGTGTGGCACGTCAAACAGGCATTGCACCTCGAGCATTATCAGGCAGAAGAGCGATGTAGCATACATGTGGAGCAGATCAGAATATGTGCGCAGCAGGTTTGGATAATGCAGGAGGTAGGCAGACTAACTCAAGAATCGCGCACATTAGTCTGAGGCAGGCGCAATAAGGGAGCATAGCAGGTAAAGCATAGGCAGTTTGGCAGGTGTTAAACAGGGGTGCTGCAGGTGAGCACATTGGTAGCAAACTGGGGGTGAGCACTATAGACGGTAAGGAGAGCGCTGTATCTCAGAGTCAATAAAGTACATTAAAGGTGGTGCAGGTAGCGTGGATTACCTTCCATTGCAGGTGGTCAAGCACTGCTGGTTGAGTTAGCCGGAGGGGCACTAGAGGCAAGATGAATTGCAGAAGTTTTTGGGCATAAGGTCAAAACCCATATATATATATATATATATAGGGGTTTTGGGGGTTTGGCATTGGGTGGGGGGTTGTGGGGGGTTTCCCCCCACATATATGTTACAATTGACCTTCACAATTCGGTCAATTGTGAAAAGGTCAATTGTAATTCGAACAGTTGTAAAACGAACAATTCGTATACAACCTCTTTAAGTTGCCTGACAAACGAATTTCGAGTGGAATGCAAACACATGGGCAATATGTGCTTGGAGGCTGCAGGTAAGTAAGGTGAGCAGCCTTTGTAGAGTATAGCAGACAGGTGCTCTTCAATAAAAGCGATTTTAGAGCGGATGAGGCGAAGATGTGCTGTGAGGATAACAAGGGCTCTGAGGCAGCTGATATTATGCCTGGAGCTTACCTCTTCCTCTCTGCATCTCGGGGGCAGCGCAGGCTGCTCCTACAGCGGGCTCAGCGACGGTGTGGCTACTGGACATCACGAGGAACAGACTGGGGGCTCAGCTCAGTCAGGGGGATGGCCTTCTCTCTGGACCTTACCTCATTGGCCGGCTCTCGCCTGCCGGTAATTGGAGGCATGATGTGTTGCCAGTCAGCACCAATCCGGAGGCAGGATGCAGGGTGCAGGTCAGGCAGGCATTCAGGACAAGGTCAGGCGTGGGGGGACCAAAGCGCGGCAGCCATCTTTAAATTGCCTGACAAACGATTTTCGAGTGGAATGCAAACACATGGGCAATATGTGCTTGGAGGCTGCAGGTAAGTAAGGTGAGCAGCCTTTGTAGAGTATAGCAGACAGGTGCTCTTCAATAAAAGCGATTTTAGAGTGGATGAGGCGAAGATGTGCTGTGAGGATAACGAGGGCTCTAAGGCAGCTGATATTATGCCTGGAGCTTACCTCTTCCTCTCTGCATCTCGGGGGCAGCGTGGGCTGCTCCTACAGCGGGCTCAGCAACGGTGTGTGGAGCAGAAGATGACCCCGAGGTTCTTAGCCACACAGGTGGGAGCAGGAAGAGGGCCAAGGGAGGCCAGCCAGAGGGTGGCAGGAACAAACGGTGCAGGTGTGATGATTAAAATCTCTGTTTTACTGGCGTTCAGGCAGAGATCATTGGTGGCACACCACTCCTGGATTGCAGACAGACAATCCGGTATGAGAGAAGGAGAAGAGGCAGAAGAGGGGAGCCTGAAAGCGAGCTGAGTGTCATCCGCAAAGCACTAGAAGTTGGGGCAGAGAGCAGAAATGCGGTAGACTAGAGGTGCCAGGTATTGGTTGAGCAACCAGGGAGAAAGGTTAGACCCTGGGGAACACCACAGGTGGAGAGAGAGATAGAGGAGAGGAAGGACCCAAGTCGGACCTGGGAGGGTCGGTCAGAGAAGAAAGAAGTCAGCCAGGCCAGAGCCTGATCAGTGATACCCAGGTTATCACAGAGCTGGTTGAGCAGGATGGCATGGTTGACAGAGGATTTACAGAGATGGATTTACAGAGTCGGCCCCCAGTTGCCTGGGGGCCGACTCTGTAAATCCTTCTTTGCCCACACTGAGGAAGACGGTGGAGTCACATTGTGAGGTGAAAGGCTTCCAGCTCTCACTGTTAATAGACACGCCTGATTACCTGAATTTATTGATGCGAAAAATCGTGGGATTGGGATAGAAGCACCTCCCTTAATAAACTTGCCTAAAAAAGGCGCTATGTAGAATTCACTCATCAGTCATTTAAAATTGATGGTCCATGCTCCTAACTAACTAGACCATGCTCCCAAAAAATGAGAGAATTTGTTCCATACATACGCTTGAGCATTCTACTAATGTATGAATACATTGGGAGTTGATTTGGATTCACCCGGGAAGAGCGGCTCTGCTGGCTGTGTTCTAGTCACATCGAATCCACCTGACATGCTTTAACCCAATGTCGTATCCTTGTACAGACATACGGCAGGGCATACTCAAATTTTGTAACAAACCTTGAAAGTATCCAGGGTGATAAATGTTGGTCCTTGTTATATGGAGCCAATTCTCTTATCATCACAGGGGTTGGGTACTATGTATGGAAGGAGGTTTTAAAATGTTTGGCCGGTGCGGTACGATGGGCACTACTATGAGACAACAGATAATTAATTAATGTTTCATTGCTCCAGGTTGTGCTTGCGCTGTGTCTGTGTTTGTATCTGGTTTTACTCCAATCACCCCCACCTGATGAAATGTGGAATACTGTAATTGCTACTGATGACTTTATGTTGAATATTCTTATCTAATAGCGCAATTGTATTTTGTTAAGGTTATTTTCTTTTAACCAAGATGCACGAATACATTTTTTTAAATAAAAAGATAAACAAGAAGGCAGAGGATGTAAAACCCTGATTACATATGGTAATGCTCTTTATTCTGAGAGAAACCCCAGCTCATCTCTTGCATGCTTTATCTCCCTTACACCCACGTGCCCTGGAGTATGGCCCACCATAAACCACCACTTTGGAAGTTTGGACAGGCACAGGATGTACGGTGTAGCCTGGGGCTCTTTAGGTATATTTAGTAAGTGGTAGGGTATTCCACGCACACATGTAAGGGAGAGGAGGCACTCAGGAAGTACTCATACGTTGCTTAATCATAATGCAGAAATCCTTCATATAATAAAGAATGGGCTGAGGGAGAGTATTACTAGAAGCATCAGGGAATCAGGACTTGATTGGTCAGTGGGCCTCATTAGGACTCCGGCGCTAAACCATGGTGCTATTAGCAGCATGGTCCATGCCGGAGTCCGCCATGGCGGAATGGGGAATTACCACCCCATTCCGAGGTTGGTGGGGCGGTAATTCCCCAAGCCGCCATGGCCCTTCCCCATTCCCATTTTTGCCCTATAGGGCTCAATGGGAATGGGGAAGGCGCTAATTACGGTACTGCAAATTGCGGTACCGTAATTAGCACCAAGGTCCCTTTGCGGTTCCCTACTTTAACGGCTGGTAAAACCAGCTGTTAAGGTCGGGTCCCGCAAAGGGACCTCGTAATTAGGCGCTAAGTGTTTAACGGCACCGCAGCCTTTTACGGCGCCATTAAACACTTAGCGCCTGGGTCATAATGAGGCCCAGTATCAATAGGGGGCAGATGTAGTTGAACAGTAGAGCACAACCCAATCGAAAAAGAGGAAATAAGGCTTTAGCATCAGAATGGGGTGGGGCTGATTTCAGGAATATATCCCACCCCCTACTGTGTTTGTCCAACAAGTGTTTGAGACTTCTTTGTTTATTCTCGTGTGCATCTGCAAACTTTTCAATGGCATCACAGGAGATAACTTTTGGTCCCTCCTCCAAGCCCCAACATCTCCTCTGCACATCATTGTGCCCGACTTCCAACACTGCCTCAATACCAAACCCTGTTACCATATTCCAAATCATATAGGTGACCAGTCACTAAACATGAATGTCCACCTCCAGCGTCGTCCATGCAGGCAGCTTGCCCCTTGAGGGAGAGATCCTGCACTCTGATTGGCCAAGTCCAAATATGAAATTGTTGAGCGTTATAAATAAGGTAGGGTGAGCTTGGGGCTCGTTGTATGAGAGAGCTAGACTAGAATCAGACCTGCATTTCCTTTCGTTGTGTACAGTACAGCACTATGTGTAGAATTGCCTCCAGTGGTCGAAGTGGGTGGGAGCGGTGCTCCTCTACTTTTTTTTAAAGGTGTTTCTGTTCCTATAGTTACTGCTTATTACTTGTTAAAAATCAATAAAAAGAATTAAAAAAAAAGAAACCTTTCTGAAATGGTTTAGTTTTAAAATGAAAGTGCACTGAACATTCCCTTAAATAGCAGGTGTGTTTGTTTTGGGGTTTGTATTGCACCTGGGAGGCGCGTGGTGATGAGGTGTGTGTGAAGGAGGGGCGTGGTGATGAGGTGTGTGTGAAGCAGGGGCAGGTCAGGTGGAACATAGTCCCACTAATTATTTTTGTACACTTCGACCACTGATTTTGTCTGACAACAAAACTGACCTACCTAATCAGCCCCGTCTAGTCCACCTCCCCTACCCAACTGCTTGCCCTGCAACCTTAAAAACATGCAGGGAGGGGAGGGGGCTTAAGTGCTCTAGTCTGCTCTGAATATCAATGTTATCATTCATATGTGCTCCACTGCACTCTTTTCCAAAATGCAATACACAATAGTCAGCTGCTTCCCAGGGAGAGGACCACGCTTAACAAGTACTGAAAATAAAATGGCACAATAAATACATGTGTTTGCATATCACTAAGCATTGTGCAATGTCTAGAGGAATGCGGTTTAAGAGCTTCTCTCCTCCACCATTGAATAGTTCACAATTAGCAAACACCTGGATAAGCAGTGCTTGGCAAAAAGTTATCAGCAAATGCTTTTTGTTGGGTGATATTTGACGCAGTAGCTTCTAGTGGCGAAGTGAAGTCCGTGTCTGCTTCTAATCTAGAAACCGCATGGTCAGGATGACCGTAGCCCAGTCTAGAAATGCGTCTCACATGACGAAAGGCTTACATTAAATTGCCGGGATTGCAACCAACATGGCCGACCTATTAGTTTTCGATGCAGACATTAAAGATGGATTCTTTGGGAAACCATTTGCCTCGACATTTTTTATGATCGCTGGGTCAGGTCTTGTCAGGCAGTAGCTGTATCTTTCAGAAGGAAAACAAATCTGAGTTTTTTTAAGTTGCAGGGGGGTCTGCGCCAAATTCCAGCAGCAGACTGCCAATATGCGAAGGTAACCGACAGAGGACTGAAAATTGAAACCGAGGTTCGGGACGCATAAGTTCAAAGGAGGTTCAATCCACTTCAAGGACGGGCTCGTCAGACCTGCAAAAGCCCTTCTGTCATTGCTTAATGCTTTCCATTTCAACACAGTACAATTCTGTCAAGCGTTTAATCCTTCAAGGGCACAATGACAGATCTTTTATTGAGGGTTGAGTGTTTTCAATGAAATATTCGCAGTTGAAAAGCTGTACAGTCCACAAAGTTTTACATTCTGATCCACAACGAGATGAATGCACATGTTGGCTTCACTGGCAAAATGTTTATTACATTACTCATTGCACACTTTCCTGCCTCCAGTATCTTTAACTAATTTGAGTTACCTGACACTGAGGCGCCAGGCTCATGCTGAAGGACAAACATTGGCAACACTCCTGAAAAATACATGAGTAAGCCATTATGCCCCAAGATTTCTAGTCCTCTGAGAGACAACGGTGGTGTACAAAATATTCAGTTATCCTCACCATTTTATTTTTGAAGTTAAGAATGCAGCGCAACTGAAGCCTCGCCCACACATCCTTACAGAAGCCGTCCATTGTAGGCCTTGCTCCATTTTGAAGAGGTGTGCCAACTTGCTGGTTGCTCTAAATGACGGAAAGATTGTACTCTGAACTTAATTGCCCTTTGGATTCCAGACACTGGTAAGGTACCCCTATTTTTGCAATGTTACATCTGCAATATGTGTCCTTCGAAATCCAACAGTATGCAAGACCAGGGGTCACGAAGTCATCACAGTGTTGTCACTCTAGGGCTTTTTAAGCCATTATGTTTTTTTTCCCCCAGTACCATATAAAATAATGACACAATTATTTTTGTTAAACTACTTTATTGCATTCAAAGTTTAAAAATGTAAATGTAATGCAATTCGCTATGTTGTCTGCAATTATTGGTTTACAGTGAAAACGTCCACTAAAAATGGTATTTCTAAGTTGAATGCATTACCTTATCACCATGTAAACTGTATACCTGGCTCTACAAAGCATTGCTTACCAGTACAGAAACATGCAAACCAAGGCACCATTTTAATGTCACTCTGACGTACCTGATTTGGCATTCACATAATGCCTAGCTTTGGTATGTCTCAGCAGCCATCACGGGTCGGGCGGTTTACGGGCTGTAACACCGCCCAACTGTAATAGCGTTATAGCTATTACCGCCGGATCACGGGTTGGGAGTTAACGGTAAATCTCCATTCCCCATTGGGAGTGGACCCAATGTGGAATGGAGATTTACCGTTAACGCCCAACCCGTGATCCATTGGACCCAATGGGTAATTTTCGGCGCAAATACTGCACGCTAATACAGCTGGTGGTAATTACGCCCAAAACAGGGCGCCAAGTGGGATTTTCACCTCCAGGAAAAAGCTGGAGGGAAAACACCCCATTTTGCGCCCAACTCGTGATAGGGCCAGCCCTTAAATGCGGCGGTAATACCGTTACTGCTGCATTTTACGGGCTGCCGCCCAACTCGTGATGAGGTCCAAAATGTCTTATCCTGTGGTAAAATGAACTCTCCAGCTGTCACCTCCCAGGGGACATCACAAAGTGATGTAGACATTGGGCTGCCTTTATAAAGAAATGCCCGCTGTAACTGGGGGAAGAGAGGCTGAGTCTGAGCGGACCGGAAGCATGGGGTAATATTAGGGGGGGACAAGGGTGTTTGTCCCCCCAACTTTTGTGGCACACCATTTTGTCGCCCTTCATTTGGCAGGGGCCTCTTTCATTTAGATGTCTTGTCCCCCCCAAGCTTCACTGACCTGAAGTACTAAATAACTGCTCTCCTGAGTGGTCCCTTCAGAGTATATGAAGATCTGCCTTGGGGCCTTTGTGCCTCTCCCCACTGGGCCCTTTGGTTAAGGTGCTCCTTCAGAGCACAAAAGAAAAACAATCCTACTGCTGGTCCACTGGCTTTAGGGAGAGCTCACCACATGTGTGGCAGGGATCAGAATATCAGAGAAAAAGAGAGAAACAAATCCGGAGCTGAGAAATTCGCTGCCTGGGTGCCAAAGAGAAAGTGGAAAGAAGCAAAGCAGTGCAGCAGTGCCCCAGTTTGGAAAATGTGTTCTGAACCTGTTAGAAACCACTACTGAGAGGAAGATAGAGGCTCTGCTTGGCCGGGCTCCACCCAAATGTCCCCACAAGGCACTCCAGAGTTTGGAAAAAACACAAACTAGAAAAGAAAAGGTGATTTTTGTGCGTTACGAGCTGCAAGATGTGCCCTTCTGGCACCACAAAAAAAGGAAAGAAACCTCCATGAGACGCACTTAAACACTACTGCGTGTTGCCATTCATCAACCTGACGTAGAGGCTTTGCAATACACTGCACTGCCGGTCAGTGTTTCGCTAAGCCCCCTCAACCAGGCATGTCATTTCACCAAAATGCCAAGGGTAGCGGAAGTGACATCACATGACCCTTGATCTCTGGTGGCATCACAGGAAGTGATGTCATTTGACCCCACCCCAAAGTGACATCTCGGGAAGCGATGGAACACAACCCTTCACCACTTGACAAAACAAGAAGTGGCATCACATAGCTTTATTTCTAAGTACACTAGGAAAAATATGGTTAATATATCACTGTAAAGTGATATAAATTTATTCAAGAATGGATCACCATATGTATCAACAATATCAGCGCGTACAGACCCATATTACCAAATTACTGTGAATGCAAGCAGATGTCCAAGGCCAAACGATAATGTTGTGTTATTATACAGCACTTACGCTTAAGTGCTTCATATAGAACTGATATACATACAATATACATACCTGTGTTGGTACCCATTTATGAACCTCAGCAGGATGAAGACTGAGTTGACCTTGCTGGGAGTCGAACCTGCAACCTGCAGATCACACACACATTGCAGCAGTGAGCGTTCAACCCACTGAGCTATCTTAACGGCTATAGCTATCAGAAAAACAGCTACTCCAGAAACAAAGAGCCATATGCTCCTGGCCACAGCCCAGGAACCTCAATTAAATTTCTTTTTTAGGGGTAGCAAGGGAGACCTCAGGGGGCGCAGGTGTAACCCATGGCGAGCCCTAAATGACGTCCCTGCCCTCAACTCCACCAATACAGAAAGAAATCGCTGCAGGATCTGCTCCCAGCACAGCATGAGAATAAATAAATGAAAGCATGCTGCTGTCCAACAGCTTGTAGTGTTCATTGCAGGAAATTGTAGATAAAGGAAGAGAGGCCTTGAACCCTCCAAGGCCACACCTGTATGCCCCACATAGACTATGGGAGGAGCCGGCACTGTATTTTTGTCTATATACAAATCCTAGTCGTGGCCTGCTATCAGTTAAACCAGCTCTGGCTGTGGGCTTCATCTTGCTTGCAAAAAGTAATTCTTCCCGTCCCTATGTATGAGAAATTATCATATAAGTCCAGCTCTACACTGTATTTTAAGTAACTTCGGGTAGAATCTATCCCAACCCTTCTTACCTTTACTCATACTCAATTCCCATTGCAGAATGCAGAACACTGCAAGACGAAAGTGGAGACATCCTCTGGATTAGGTCCCTGGTTATACCAGCATAGTATTCACCCCTAAAAATGGAAGAGAAATGTACCCTCTCATGTGCCTTTCTTAATGAGTTTCCTTAATGCATATTTGTAAAATTAAAAATATTGCTTTAACTGGGGCTTTAACCAAGAGTCTGCTGACTTTGTACTTTCTAAGAGATTAAAACAGTCATGGCAGAATTTGCTGGAGTGAAAAAAAGAGAAGAAGCCCATGCCCGCCACCCAACCAAGAATCTGTTTCGGCCCCCACTGGACAGTACTGCTGCCAGCCCAAAGCCCAGCCAGAACCTGCATATGGTACCAGCTCATCAGTCCAAGTGCCCTGAAAGCAGGTATTGCAGTTGGATATTGTTGGGAAGGAAATGAACCTCTCCCACCAGCCTAGGCGCTTAAGAGTAAGGTGAATTCCATAACCACACCAGCGATGTACCAGGGGGGTAGGAGGGTGCACTTAGAAACCCTGCACGACCACAATATTAAATATAACTGCATAGGTTTAGTGCGCACATATAAGGAAGCACCATATTTTGTAGTTATGGTAGAAATATTCAGCCCTGCATGGCTGCATGGTAAACGCAGGCGCGACAAAGAAACCTGAACAGGCCCAAGCACTGATGGTAGAAAGACCTGTGCTGCTAATTCCCATAGAAAATTCCCGTTTTTCTTTAACTCTCGCGACTACTTGTTATCCCAAGAACGAATGCACCCTGCAAAGCCGCGAGACAGCCCCTGGCGCCTCACTGTGCACATTCATCACAGCCAGGCCAAAAAGCAGACCTACAATCCCCATCCAGCCCACCAGGAGTTATGGCACGCGCAACTGCCCCATTCCTAGACCCCAGAATTCCGCGATAGTCGGTGACCTCAGACAACCAACCCTGAACCCAGTGGTCATAAAAGATCTAAAATAACACAACCATTTCACCGTATTTCATACAGGGTGGAATAGATTATAGTCCAAAGCGAGGGTGGAAACCTTGGGTGCGGAGAGTGCGATATGAAATGAGTGAGGATCAGCATGGTCTTGAGCCTCCCCCTTTACCAGTCCCTGAATTTCCCAGGTGCATGCCATAATGATAGAGTAGCATTGTCGTACAATAGTAACTAATGAGGAACGTGACTTTCATTCCCTGGAGAGATGTGTCCAGCTGAACCCATGTGATGGAAGATGGTTGGACGGACGGACGGACGGACGGACGGACGTGCCTTGTGTCAATTGCAGCCTGGCATTCCCTATGGAGAAGGCCGTCCATGTATAGGGTCTCACCAACCAGCCACATCGGCTTTTACTGTATGTATGACATAGTAATGACGATATGTTGCCTTATAAACTTCTGCTTGTGCCATTTTTCGGCAGAACGTTCTCGTGCAGCAGGGTTCTTTGCTGGCCTATCTATTTGTGTGCGATTAAAATCGTGTTATCCTTGCAAGAATCTCTTGGCCTTGTTTCCCTAGCTGGTTGTATTTTTTCTGGCGTGAGCATACCGGGGCATGCCTTCAATATGTAAATCTGCTTATGTTTTTTTTTCCTTTTTGGTTTTTCCATTGATTTGGTAGTCTGCAGACAGGTTCAGTCAGATTTGACTCTTACAAATAGTGTATGAGAACAAGTGGGCTGTTCTGCTAAATTGCCATTGCCATGAACTGCTTTCATAGGGCATTGCCATGAACTGCTTTCATAGGGCTGCAACCAAAGGGAACTAGGAAAGGACTTTAAATATTTGTTTTATATGGAAAGAGTAGGAGAAATTAGTAGCAAAAAAGATTGGCTTTTTGGGACTATGATTGCATTGGGAATATTTGTGCGCACTATTCTGGACCCACTCTTTCTAGAGATAATTATAAGCAATGTTGGAAATGACTTTGATAATATTTTGTAACTGCATCTTATATATATCTGATGAAGTATCAATCTCATATTTATTGATATTTACATTTTACAGTGACATATTAAAGCAGTATTTTGCTGTCACCACTGCATAGTTGGGGGGCGATCTATTTCATGATTTTTAATTGTAAGTTCCTCTTTAATTCGCAGCTGGGAAATCCAGTCGTATACTCCTTTTTATAACTCCTGATAGAGGCAGTACATCCACAGAGCTATAGATTCTAGGTAGCACAATCTCTAGGTCTGCCCCATTGTACAATTCGGAACTCATTTACTCTCATAGAGTGTGTAGCCCATCTCCTGTCATTCCATCTATAGGTAGCTTCGGTCACCAATTTATTGTCACATCCCCACTCATACTCGAGAACCCATCAAGTGCCAACCGTGAGAAAAAAGCCTGTCACATATCAGTAATGCCCTAAACCCTCCACCCTACACTGTTATAGCCCACACAAAATGAACACAATGACAGTAGAGAAATATGATGGAAGAAAATGACCTGTGTCTCTGCCCTACCCCCAATTTTAACATCTGGGTGACCTGCGCCACTTCCGGATACCTCTACAATTTCTTTTTCCGGACCATCATTCACCTTCTGGGTGAACCGTGTCACTTCCTGACCTTTGCAAGTGACTGTTACCACTTATGGTCATTTATTTCTGGTCTCAATTACATTCTGGCATAAAACCTTTAATTTGATAGTGCTAAAGCCTGGTGCATCTGCATGGGCAAGAATGCATTGCTGTCACCCTGATAGGTCTGCTCATTGAGCAAAAAGGTGCTGACTATAACTGTGCCACTGTTGTCTATTTTACGTGATGCTTGCCTGTGAGGAGAGAGAGGCCAACCCCCTGCTAAGCTTTCTATAACATGCCTCTGTGTCTTCTCACATACCATGGCCATGTAGTTTATTGCACCCTCCCATCTCTTCATTGTTGTGCCCTAAAGCCTACACCATGCTGATTTATTCCCCTGGTTTCTTCCTCTCCCTTCTCTTATTTACTAATTTCTTGCTAGTCACCCTCCCTGCCTGCTCTTTCTTCTAAATCAGGAATTGGTTGGGGGTAGAGGAATGGCTCTGGCCGTGAGGTTAAAATAATAAAAGAACTAAAGGTGCACTCAATAGTAAATTCACACTCAAAATTCTAATATCACTAATCAAATGGACCATCTATTTCTAGTGCAAAGCGGGAACTGTTCTCTAGTTTTGAACACAATCTCAGGTGAACAACATTGAAAACAAGCAGTACCCTGTTGGTGACCTACAGCACTCCAATCTAGGAACTAACACATCCATAGAAAAATATAGACACATTCAATAAGAATCAATTTATATATAGAACAAGATCATTTAAATTTGTCTAGAAAGATAGCCTTTCTGCAATTCATATCAACAAAGTAATGTATCAGGTAATCCATTTACATAATATTACTATCAATCAAGTCCTTTAATTTCAAACAAAGTTCTTCCACCAAGTTATCTTCCTCTCCACAAAGAGGACTTGTATATAAATGTCCAATCATGTTTCACATGTGTCTTCCACCTTCAGGTATTAGTCCTATATTGCTTTCATATGAACATTCATTAGAATCTCAAGCCATTGAAATAATAAATAAGAAATTCCATCAAAACCATCCATTCAATTCCACACACCAAAAACCTAAAACGTTACCTGATTCCTACAACAACCTTTTGGATGATCAGATTCCAGTATTCAACATTGTACTTTTTGTTGATGCATATTATACATATCACCCTTTTTCTTCATTAATGTGTACCCTTGTAAGTTATTCACTAAATAATAATAACAATTTGTCTTAGCTAGAATCCTGAGCATACTGTATTATAAATATCTTCTATGTATAAAGAATATATCTTAGGTTTGGTAATGATTTTTCCTGCCAATACAAATTCATTTTGTACGAATCAAATATTACTCTTTAAAGAGAAATTCTCTATCCTGCTTTCCCTAACTTTACAGAACTTCTCTTAATATGATAACATGATATGTAATCATTATTCAATGAGGAAGCCATATTTAGCACACCAACTCCCTTGTAAAACTTAATTTTCACCCAAAAAGGAATTCACGTTCGTCTCACATCGTAATAAAATTATTTCTAAAACACTTGAGAAATTCCCACTTCTTTCTGTGAGTATCATGTCCATGTCCTCGGCTGCACCACTTAATGTAAATGGTGTTAGTCTACAAGTCCCAACGTTTTAGAAGAGCAATATTGTATCCATTCTGTACATGACTGACACCTTTAATTAAATCACATGAAATCTAAATAATATTAAAATGTTCAAAAAAATCATGAAAACTATACATCATGTTGAATTATACAAACCCTCAAAGTAAAATACATTGATCACAAACAAATAATTAAATAGATATCTACTAACTATTATTAATCTTAAGCGAGTCTCTATGAATATATGTAATCATGTGTAAATAATTTGCATTCTGACTGTCATATTTAATGAAACATTACATTCTATCCTTAACTAAAATCAACAAAATAAAAATACCAATCTCAAAGTACCTTGATAATTATAAAAACAAAATCATTCTAAATGCCAAAATATGAATCCTTCAGTGTATTATATTGTATGAATTAAATATGCAAATTGAAATATTTCATAATGAAAATAATACCATTGATGTGCAAGCATATTTAATGTGATAAAGCTATATTTGAATACAATTTCAATATAACACACTCAATACCACATTGACATTTGTTAATATTCCAAGACAAATATAAAGAAAACTCAATTTGCTTATGTGTGTTACAAAAATGAATATTTAATTGATATCAAACAACGATGCAAATAATATTTAAAGAAGTTATATAGCTGGTTACCAATAGTATCAGAATGCGGTCATAAGAAAGAAGATAAATCACATTCTAAATTCGGACATCTCAGAGTCAAACCATCCAATTTTTTAAAATCAAAATAATGTCTTTCTTTACCAATATTTGATTCATTGCACCACCTCTTACTGTGTGTTTATAATGAACTAGATCTGTGTAACTGAATGTCTTATATGGAAAAACAGCACAGCTATCTGTGACTCCATACTTTTCATGTGAACATTGGATTTATGTTCTGTGCATATAGTTGTTGTCTTTTTGTTGTTAGGCCTAATGATAAAATACACACAGACATTTAATACCATAAATCTCATTAGCTATATCACAAGTTCATGTGTGATTCAATTTAATGTTCTTCCCAGAATAAGGATGTTTGATGATATTCCCTCTTATAAAGTTAGGACTATCTTGACAGTTATTGCAATGGATAATGCCCTTAGTATCATATGTAGATTATTTATAAATGGTTGTTCACCTTTATCTAATAAATAGATCTCTTAAAGACTGACTTGTCCTTATGCAAAATGTCATTGGTTCTTTAAATAGGTCATACAAAACTAGATCAAATTTAAGAAACTTCCAGTTCTTTTGCATGATTGTTTTGTTTTCACAATTCTGTTTTGAATTTGTTGTCGGGTACACCAAATAAGGAATATGTTTAGACTATTTTTCTTTTAATATTTCTTTTGAAGGTAATTCTTCTGATTTAACTAGAACTAAATCTAGTAAATTATCATTTATTTATGTATTCATTCATATAGATGAAAGAACCATGTTCTTTTGATCGCAAACGAACGAACAATAGATAAGATATCAGATTTAAAGGGAAGCAGTGAGCTTCTTACAATAGGGTCAGCTTGTGTGACATTCTGACCAGGTTCTGGTGGGAGTAAATGGAACAGTCATGGGGGACAATACAGGAGTGTATTTACATAGATTAAGGACAATTAACATTAGACATGTTTAAGTGCAGGTAGGCGGTCATCATAATCTCTTTGTTGGAATTTCATTTTCAAGTCCTTATTTTTCATATAAAGTTTTGGCTCTTCTTATATATTCAGTCTATATCTAATACATTTGTTTATAGGGAATTTCTTCAATTGACCTCTGTGGATGAAAGCTAAATGCTAAAAGTGCAATATTTCTATCATTGGGTTTGTATATACTGTAGTCTCAAGTACGGTACTTTTGTGGTATATTTCTACATCCAAAAATTGTATTCTAGTTTGACTCATATACATTGCAAATTGAATCCTTGGGTGTGCAGTCTTATGATGAGCAAACAATAGTTTACAGTCTTTTAATGATCCACCCTAAGAACCAAATATATTGTTAATGAATCGTTTGTAGAATTTCAAGTGGATCTCGTAAAATATATCGAGTTTCATAATAATGCATGAATGTTTTGGCATACAATGGAGCAATTTGTGCTCCCATCGATTCACCCGACATCTGTAGGGAACATTGATCTTCAAATCTAAAATAATTATTTGTCAAGATCAATTTTAACAATGTCCAAACAACTATTGCTTGTACCTTTTTTTGTAACAATAGCCATTCCATAGATTCTGTAGCAGCTGGACATGGAATAGAATGCTAAGGATTTACAATATCCATAGTAAATAATATATCACGTCCAAATTCATAATTACTTTTGGTTTTTATACGAAAAAATGCCACATATCTTTGATATATATACTGGTTTTTTGAATAATCAGCTGTATTATAGAATCTAAATATTTAGGCAAAGGTTCCAAAAGGTTGTCAGTAGCTGCAATAATAAATATTTCACGTCCACCTTCAAGAAGTATCGGGCAGGCATGAGCAATATACCATGCCCAGTTGATACTTCCAAAAAGAAGTACTTCTTCCTTGTCTCTGTTGACACTTGCCAGGGCTTGCCTTGCCAATTCTCTCCTTAGCATTGCAGCATGTCCTATGGCTCTGTCTTGAAAGGTTTAATGATATTTGTCTTCATTTCCCCACACTGTTCTGAACCTCACCTACTGGGAACATGAAAGAGTGTCAGCAACACCATTTCTGGATCCTTGTAGGCCCTTGCCTATTATCTTTGCATTTTGGAGTGTTGATACATTCACCATGTGTCTAATAATACCCAACATCAACCAGCAGGTTGTACAGTAGGTGTACTAGTAGGCTAGTACCAAGGCCATAATATCTCACTACAGTACCATCCTCCAGTTAGTTTTCCTGTCTGCTCACTAATGAAATGGCACTGGGAATGGGAAGGGTTTGAGCACTGCAATGTTCCTGTTCCTGACATCCTTCCATCAGGCCATTGAGCAGGATGCTCAACACCTGGATAGTTCCAATATGTCCACAAATCCTACCCCCTCCTAACTGATGCATCTGTGAACAGACATGGCTTGATACCTATGGTGTTTGCTAGATCTTGGAGCCATTAAATTCTTCGAAAAGACTGACCCACATGGCTATATCGCCACCGAGACCAGACCATTGGCCTAAAGAAATGATGCCTACAGATCACCCCAGTAATGGTGATGGCTAGCTGCCTCGCGAACACTGTGTCAGCCGGAATGTCCCCGGCTGGAAAATGTAGTGTTACCACCAACATTGGTACCATCCCATTGTAGCCTTGCCCTTGGCCATCACCATTTGGATAGTGACATTAAAGGATTGTATTTTGTCAGCTGGAAGCCCAGAGAGATCAGTCACTATATTTCATTCAATCCACAAGAATGTCAGCACAGAGGATGGTCCTTTTGTTTTGTCAACTGTCAGGGGTTACTCTTGTTCTCCTGGTCAGGTCTGTGAATGCTGCCAGTGTCTTGGTACCGTCATTTGAATTCCTCATCCCCACAAATAAGTCTTGCAAGTAGTGAATTGTCCCACTGGTGTGCTCCCACTCATGCGCCACCCACTCCAAAAAGGAGCATAAAGTTCTCTTTAATGCTTGCCTGTGAGGCGAGAGCATCTTGCTACCTGATATGGACCATTTTGCACCTGAATCCTCTTTTTGTGTACCAAACCCAGTCATATAATTCATTTCCCCTTTCTGTTCTTTCCCATTGGTGCACCTGAAATGCCCTGTGACAACTCTGTCCCCTGTCTGTCTTCTTCCCCTTGTCCCTTCTTTTGTGTCCATAACTTGCTTGCTGCCCTCCATCCTCACTCTTCTTTCTCCCTTAAGGATCAAACGGGGAAAGAGGCATGGGCCAGCTGTGACGTCACCACTGAGGGTGCTTGGGCCTTTAAAGTCTCCTAGCAGTCGAATGGAATGCATCACCAATTACCTCCACATGCAAATGCCAGACTGAATGCTTCATCAAAGCTTTCATAGCTGGTATTGTGTCGATTTAAGTCTTCACCATTGTATGTGATGGCCAAAACGACTTCTTTCTCCATCAAACCAGGAGCTGACATAGCAGAGATAATACAATTGAATGGTGCGTTATTAGCATGTCCAAAGGTACCCCCTATGACACTGACTAAGCTGCAGTGCCTACCTCACAAAGTGACCTGAATAAACAAATGGCTTACCACTACGCAGCCACGTTTACCCCACTCATTTTATATATAGACAGCCAGATTACTGCAAGCTCTTGCTGCTTTCACCTGCTGGATGAAATGGTCCAATCGAGATTAGTTAGACTCATATTTTTCTCTCTCTAATAATTGAGTGCTGTGTTATCCTCGTGTAGAATAAATCAAAATCTGTATTTGTCTTCCATACAAAATGCATATAATGGTTTTACATCACACAGACATTCTCTAAACCCCTGGGTGTCATTCTGTTTTGGGTTCTGAGTTCCTTCAGTTTAAAGCAGAGGTGTGTGTGTATCCAGTCATCTGAAATCTTGCTGGCAAAGGGGCACAGGGTGCAGATCCAACCAGAAAAGGGCACCTCCTTGGTTAACTCCAGACTGGGGAAAAACTGCAAGATGGGCAGACTTGCAACAGCGTTTCCAGGCTACACACCACTAATATATAAATAGGCTAATGGGTTTACCTCTCTGACTTTGGGCTTATGGGATGGGTGTTTTCTGACTGAGGGTCCGTTTTCTCTCTAGATGAAATCAGTCCCTGGCAGGATCACTCTAGAGAGTGTCACAAAGCCTAAAACCCTTGGCCAAGATCTTGATTTTGAGAGGAAAGGACAGCACACTGGAGAGAAGACTTCCTGATCTGAGCGTTCCTCTCTCTTCAAAGGTGCTACCAGGGTCTGTCTGTTTCTCCCTCCCTCTTTTGACACAACTTCCTCTCCTGCAACCTCCTCCCTGGCTTCCTAACCAGAATCCGCCGCAGGGAGGTGATCCATCAGCCTATGTCTACTTAACCACACCAGCAGGCTCATCCATCCTCTCTGCCTAACCAAACCCACAGATGTAAATAGAACGTTACCTTGGGATTTCCACATAGAGAAGGGGCAGTGACAGCAAAGGCCGGGAATGAAGGGAGGTCAACATGGAACTCCACCTACGGCCAGTGGGCGTCACGGTCGTTCCTTTCAGAGATATCTGCCACTTCATAACAACACCATAGGGAATTCAGTGAGACTATGGGAAAAAGACAAAGGGGGCTGGGATGTGGTCACCCTGTCCCGCATCGGCGTGCCTCCCGGCCCCATGATTGTGGGCCGGAAGGCTGGCGGGTGTATGCGCACTGGCGCTTCCCCCATAGGCAGGGCGCTTACTTGTCACACTTGCCTGCTTCAATGGCCCGCAGGGTTGACAACGGGCAGCTGGTCCTCAGTTTCACATGGTGGAAGGGAGTTGCCATCTTACCTTCACGGCGCCGGCACATCGATACATTACGGCAGTCCGGCATGGGTGCTTCCAGAGATGGAAGTCATTTTTTGAGCTCCTGTCCTGTTCGGCCTTCTAAACAGGGGGAATAATAGCAGGCTTGTTGTAATTCGGAAAGGAAACAACAAGCCCATCTACCTCTGCCACCCTTCCCTCAGCCATGGTGCATGTCATGCCGCCCCACGTACTATTCATCTTGCAGGTAACCATAAAATGGGGCATAGGGACAAAACCAGTGAAAACAATGGCACTGATAGATTCAGGGTTATCTTGTAATTACATGGATGCTAGATTCTGCGCCAACCTCAAAGTGACTATTTTGCCTCAACTTCATCCAGCAATGGTGGAAGGGATAGATGGCACCCCTCTGCCTTAAGGTCCTATAACTCATGAAACCGAACCTATCATATTGACCATCAATCAACACAAGGAAACCTTGACCTTTGATCTCATACAATCACCCTCCTGTTGTATTTGGGTTTGCTGTGGTTAGTGTTTCATAACCCCCACATCAACTGGGCCACGCAAACCCTAATTATTTGTTCCGACTACTGTACTTGAAGATGTTGCTCAGTTAACTACCGTCTTCGGTATAGGTTGCTCTCACTGACACAAGTCCAGTTTGGTCAGATTATTGTTGCCAAAGAAGGGCTATGGAGTAAACCAACTTCGACAAAGTGTTTTCCCCCCTGAAGACATACCATTACCACCATCATGTCCTTTTGATTTTGAGATAAGGCTACTCCCGGATCAACCCTCCCTCTGGAACAGCCTTCCTGCCTCCCAGAAACTTGAGGAGAACCATCTCCGGTTCCGTAACACCTCAAAACCTTCCTCTTTGCTTCTGCTTGCACTCCCCCTCTCCCCTGTTGATTTTCCTGACAGATACTGCACTGGATACCTGGCATCCCTTCTGATCTTGGGCCCAGGCCCGCCAGTTGCCCACCTGTACTGCCTCCCTGGCGACCCCTGCACCTGGGGACTGTTTTTCTGTATCCTTACAGCCCCCCTACCCGCACTTATGTTCTACACTTACCATACACTGCCACCTGCTGGCCGTTTTATTTATCTTATTTTATTGTACTATCCCTTGTACTGCACTTTCTCCCTCTCCCTCCCCCCCACACTTTTCCCTTTCCCATTCCTATGCACTTGCGCGATCTGAATGTCACCTGGCCTAGTAGGATCGTTGTCTGTCTTCCCTTTGTTGCCCCTCCCTTGCCTCGTCGCGCCTTGAAACACTTGTGTATAGGCGTGTTATAAATACCATATCATATCATATCATATCATATCATATCATATCATGGGCGAGTGTACTCGCTCACCATACAGGAACCAGAGGAACTAAAAAGTTATGTCTCTGAATGCCTTGAAAAGGGCTACAGCCAGCCCTCTTGGTCCCCAGCAGGGGCCACATTGTTTTTTGTGCCCAAGAAGGAGGGCACCCTTTGACTTGTGTGAGCTATTGTTTGTTAAATGATATAACAATCAAGGACAAGTATCCACTGCCCCTTATACAAGACATTCTGGAATCCCTGCATGATGCTTGCATGTACATAACAATCGATCTTTCGGGGAGCCTACCACCTAGTACGAATTAAACCTGCGATGAATTGAAGACCGCCTTCATGTCTCCTCTGGGGCATTATGAATATTGTGTAATGCCCTTCGGTTAATGTAATGCATCAGCAGTCTTCCACCGCTTCATGGTCTCATCAATATACCTACCTGGGTTTATTTGGATGACATTGTTGTTTTCTCTAAAACACTGGGGGAACATGTAGTTCATGTCTCCAAGGTCCATCAGAGACTACTGGACAATCACCTATATGCCAATGGGCTATGCTTTCCTCACAATTCACCTTTACAATTTCGGACATCCCTGCTACACAGAACTTGAAAGCGGAAGCCTTATCCCGTACCTCAGATGGTAGTACGAAACCACATATTGACCTATTTCCTGTTCTGCCTGCTCATATTTTTCCGTTTACAGCTCAGTCTTTTTTGGAGACAGTAAAAATAGCACAAGCTCTTACACCTCAAAGGTCTATTCTGCGGATGTCTCCGCATTTTTGTATTCAGGATGGATTGGGGTTCTTTCATGAAAAGTTGTACGTTCCTACCTGCGATTTGCAACGTATACTCCTTCATTGCTATCATGACTCCAAAAGCGCTGGACACTGTGGTCAAACAGCAACCATGGAACTCATTTCTCGTGAGCTTTGGTGGCCTAATATAAAAGAACAGATTGTTTCCTATGTGTCATCTTGTCCCATGTCTGCCATGCAAAAGACACTGCTCTGCAAACCAGTCGGTTTCCTACAGTCCACCGAGATACCACCCTTCTCCTGGCATACTGTGGCCATGGACTTTATTGTGGACCTTCCCTTGTCTCAAGGCTATACTTGCATTCTAGTGGTAGTGGACTGCTTCAGCAAGACATTTTGTTCCCTTTGCCTCACTACCTATTGCGTACCAAACTGCAAGGGCTTTCTTTCACAATATCTACCGTTTGCAAGGCCTACCTGAGAAGATAACATCTGATCGAGGACAGCAATTTGTTTCACATATGTTGTCCACTCTCTGTGGTGCTATTGGTATACAGAAGGCCCTAAGTTCTGGATGCCATCCACAGCACAATGGACAGATGGAACGGACCAATCAAATGCTGGAGGCCTATTTGCGTTGCTACACTAACGCCGTACCGGATTATTGGGCATCTGTTTTTGATATGGCAGACATGACTTATAACAATGCCTATCACACCTCCATATGCTGTAGCCCCTTCTTTTGTTCTTCAGGAATTCATCCTTCATCCTAAACTTTTGCCTATGCCTTCTATCCTGGCTACCACCATACTGACCATTGATGACTTACTCAAGAGACTACAAGATGCTCATAAAACCGCCTACAGCACTTTAGAGCTAACTATGGCACGTCAGGAACATTTTACTAGCTGACGCAGGACGACGGCACCATCTTACTCTGTGGGGGACATTGTTTGGTTTAGCACTCCTGATTTGCCCATACGCAATTGCCCCCAGAAATTTGCTCCACGTTATATGGTACCTTTCACCATTGTTAAAAGGATCTCTCCAGTGGCATTTTGTATTGATCTCCCTTCCACTTGGCATATTCACCCAGTGTTCCAAGTGCCTCTCCTGTGGCCTCATCTCTCAGACTCCTTTTATCACCCCTGCCAATGTCCTACTCCTTTTTTGATTGATGGGGACCTTGAGTATGAGGTTAATGCCATTTGTGATTCCCACTTGTCCAGAGGCCGTTTACAGTACTTGGTCCATTGGAAATGTTATGCGCCTTGCAATCACTCTTTTGAACCCGCCTCGAAAGTGCATGCCCCCTGCTTGGTTCGGCTATTCTTCCTATGCAACCTTATGAAGTCGGGTGCTCCAATTGCCCCAGGTGATAGGGGGGGCAGAGTGTCACGCATCAGGTGATCGTGGACTGGGAGGCTGGTGGTTGCATGCTCGCTGGTGCTTCCCCTGCAGGTGGGACACTTACCTGTCAGGCTCGGGTCTCCTGCTTCCTAGGCCCGCAACGGTGACAACGGGCAGCTGGTCCTTGGTTTCCCATGGCAGAGGGGAGTCGCCATCTTACCTCCACCGCCCCGGGCACATCGCTGCATTACAACGGTCCTGCATGCGCGCTGGAGCGGGGTTGCTAAGCAACCATACATAAACAGACTCTTTTAAGCATAAAAGGGAAGTGAGGCAATGCCTCGGCGCATCTCAACTTCTTTGTTTACTACGCTCCTTTCGGTTCTTGCTCTGTTCTCCATGCACCTTCTCCTTGGTGTTTCCCTTTGCCTTGCTGGTTGCCTTGTCCTTGCTCTTTCTCTTGGGGTTCGGTTCCTTTACCTAACCGTGCTGTTGTTTCTGAAATCCTGGTGCCCGTGTTTAGTGTCTGCCACTGTTTCTGCACCACGTTAATCCAGGGGCACTCATTCCGTGGGCCAGGAAGATTTGCCCTGCCTTCGGCCTCTGAGTGTTGCTCAAACAGTTGGCAGGAGCAGAGTGGGTTTTCAGGCATTGCCTTCATTCTCCTGAGGTTGTAGCTACAACGTGGCGACTCCTACTTGACCGACCCCCCCTGCAAGTACACACCAGTGCTCTGATTTGCTTGACACACCCCAATAGAACACGCTGAGATCCCAGTACTGGGAATCTGAAATGACACTACTATTAAGGTAGATAATAGTAGCTGTAGTTATATGATATGCCATACCTGTAGTAGCAAAGAAAGTTACTATGGGTTAAGTTTAGTATAAATGAATCACAGAACGGCCTTCTTACATGTCCTGATTTTGAGACAGAAAGTTAATTCTTTACACAGGGACAGCATGTTTAGCTATTAAGTTCATACCACAGTTGATTACAATGGTATGTGTGAATAGGAATATGTTACGATTTTCAAACTTATCCAGCCCAGACTGCTAGTGGCATCTCAATCTGTCTTTAATATCCAAAATGAGTACCACTGCTGGCACAGTGCTGCATACACTCACTGTCACATACCTTCTTCAGGTGCTCAAGATTAGGGTCACACCCCATAACTCAGATTCCTGCACTAGTCCACAGTGATGCTGTGTAGCTACTTAGCATAATTGTACACAGAGCAGGAACCATTTAACATTTGTTCAGTGAGCTATATATCCCATTGTGATGTGGAATCCGGGGAGAGGATATGGATCACACCACCAAAAACTGATGGATCAGCCCTCAAACACCATTGAGGATACACAAGTTCATCATGTAAGGCCAAGAATTTCCTTGAGGTATCCCCAACCCCAATATCATAATAGGTATGTCTAAAAACCAGGCAGGCGACTCACCTCCCATGCACAGACAAAGGCCTTTGACTCCCTTCTACCAGTGGCATGTGATACCCAGGGGAAATGTTGCACACATAGAAGCTATGAATGTCATGAAACCTGTTGTGACCGACTGTCCAAAATAGAAAAGGAATCATTGGTCACACTGTGTAACATGAACAGGCGCATTTGCAAAGGCAGATACAGGGTTCCCCACCGGAAAAAAAGAAAGTAGGTGGAACCATGGCCTAGATGATGGTAAGTAGCGCAGAAGTGGTGGGCACTGAGAACAATCGAGTGGCTTCTTCTGAGGAGGAGATTAAGTTTTGAAAGATGAGGCGAGGACGAGTGGAGTGGGATGGGCACAGGTGGAGCCAGAAGGAGATACAAATGGAGAGGAAGAAAGGAGACTGCATCAGGACTGCTGAGCTTACGAGAGAGTGACAACAACAAATGCCACAGCACAAAGACCCTTGGAAAGTTGGCCCCAAATTATCTTGGTTATAAAACAGACCAAAACCACTCTACACCAAGGACTTTCTACGGCACTCCTATGCTGCCGTAACCCTCCTGATTTCTGGGCATCCAGGATCAGATGCCATATCTTCGATCATTGATCTCAAGAGCACCACTGACCGCTATAGTGGTGTCTGAAGTTCTTTTCTTCTATTCTGTGGGGGCGGAGCCACCACGTTATGTGTGCATTATCTTGCCTCCTGTTAAATGCAGTTAAAATGCAGTTAATTTATTAATTTATCAAATATACTTATTATAAATTGCATTTTGTTGATTTGCCCACAAATGAGAACAGTTCCTTACAGGCAACTCCTTGGCCTTCCAGTAGTTTGGTCAGGAAGTCATTACGAAAGCCCTGTGCTTTACAGCCAGGTGCCAATGTCTATTAGGTGGGACTTTCTTACATAGCTCACAGGTGGGGTGTGGGATTATTCACTACAGCAGTGAATCTTGTATGTCAAAGAGAAAGTCCTCCCTAACAAACATACCAGCACCCAGCAGCAAGACTGGAACCTCTCATACGAACAATATTCATGCCACAGGTCCTCAACTTGCAAAGGTGATCGCGCAGTCGAGTCATTTGTGCTGTAGCCTTTCTTAAATGTCTTTAAAGAGAGCTTATAGGTTGTGACTCTCTCTTTAAAGTAATTTTCATGCAGTTGGCTGTCTCCGTTTAGTCCTTCCAAAAAGTTGCAAATGCATTTCTCTTTAGGCCATTCTTGCTTTTCATGAGGGGATAGAAAACCTCTTTGGCCATGGATGCGGCTTCCACTGCCAACTTTTATCAAAATGTTCCTTCCGAAAACAGATTTATGGTTTTTAAAACAGATAAACTCCTACTGCTGAGAGTCATTTTCCAATTTTCTAAAAGGCATTCCTTTCCCTAATGAGAAAATATATCAACGTTGAAATAAATCTTGTGGAATCCCCAGTGGTTCTATCTGGAAGCTGTGCTCTACATCTCGTGGATTGCTTTTCCAGGTAGTTGAATGCAGTCCGTGACAGAATGTTCAATTGGACAATTAGGGAATTTCATTGCTGGGCCTTTACCTCTAGAGGACTTGTAGGTTGGGGCAGAGTTGCACGTCGGACACTCATGACACTGGATGTACCCCAGTCTGTCACCGTTCAACAAAGCCCTGAAAACAACAATCTTCAAGGAAGCATTTGAGAGTGTCAAGGAAGAAACTGGGGCCACCTCTTTAAGGCAAAAGGGACTGAGCACCTCAACCACACCCAGCTCTAAGTTAGTTCAGGGGCGCCACCAACTGGTAGCCAAATGGGGGCACGGCCACCCTTATAAAAAGCGCTGCCCCCCCCAAATCAATGAATGCAATTTTGCCAGAGGCGGGCCAAGCCACCCCTATGAAAATTGTCTGGGGGCATCACTGAGTTAGATCCTCTCTGTTGTTGACGTTCTGACCCACCCTCCAGATCACATCTGTTCAGAACCTCTGCAGTTGCTGGTTTCTCCCAAAAAACCTTGCTGTGAAGTGGCTGCGAAAATGACATATATGTGCTTAGCAAATCGCAGCAATACATACATTACTCCTGATTCACGGACAAAGCTGGATGAGCCCTGGTCAACTGTGGGGTGGCCTTGAGCAAATGCTTATGAGCTGCATTTGGACATGAGCATTTCAAGTACTACTGGCATGGCAACTCCAGATATACTCCAGCTTGTGACTTTATGAATCATGTACAAAGTAGCAGGTGCAAATGTGTGATGCTCAGGGGTATTTCCTAACTTGCTATAGTGCAACTCTTTATCATTCGGGCCCATTGGATTGATCCGAAATGTCTAATCCTTTTAAAGACAAGCACATCGAAAGCAGCAATAGAAGGGTACTTTGCTAAAATGCTAAGTAGTAAAACTCGATTTGCGTGCCTATTCTGAGGAATTAGATGTAATGGAGATCTTAATATCTATATTTAAATTAATATTTTATTTTATAGTTCATTTATAATGTACTTAAGCGTGGGATCAGATTTTTAGCCTGTGTTCGCCACGTTGCCTTGCTTCCACCACAAACGCATTGCCCCTGAGCTATCCTTCTGAACTCGTAGACCTTTTATTATGACTTGTTGTACTGTTTAGGATTTGTCCACCATGCTTGTCTTTTATGATCATGCTGCATATATAGCTAATGAGGGAAAAGTGGGCTCTAGGATAGAACACTCCTGTGCTGAGCTCTATTTGTTTTCTAGTTATCACTAATTATTCCGTGCAAGGTCACAGGTGTGGAAATGTGAACCCAACACCTTTCATAATTAGAAAGTAGAAATTCCTGGTTACCAAGCTGCGATTTGATTTCATAGAGTTTTGTGATTACAAGAATTTACATGCTAGATGCATTGTCTGAGATAGTGTTTTTTAATATACAAAGGGTAGACAGATAGGGCCTCATCACGACTTCGGTGGTAACCCTTAAATCCGGCGGTATCGCTATTACCGGCGGATTTAAGGGTCAGCCGAATCAGGGCTTCGGCGGATTTCGCCCCAGCTCTGAGCTGGGTTGAAATCCGCCGAAAATTTGCGCTATTACCGCCGGCGGGAAATCCGCCGGCGGTATTAGCGCAAAGATTCCCCATTGAGCCCAATGGGGCATTCCCGAATGGGCTCAGTGGGGAATGGGGACTTACATTACCGCCAAACTCATGATCCGGCGCTATTAGCACCGGGGAGTTCGGCGGAAGGGCTAATACCGCCCACGCTAATAGCGTTACCGTTACCGCCCAAGTCGTGATGAGGCCCATAGTCTAGAAAGTGGTCAGCCGACACGTGTTTTGAACCCTACGTTTCCTTCTCAAGGCAAGAAAAGTAGACTGAGTCTTGGAATGTGAAATGAGATATGGCCGTATGGTTGGAGTTCAGTAAAAACTCAATTTCATGGCTGTTGCCTGTGCGAGCGTATCTAGATCAAAGGAGCTGAATTGGTTACAGCCATATCTCATTCCACATTCCAAGACTCTGGCCCTCATTAGGACTCTGGCGTTAAATCATGGTGCTATTAGCACCATGGTCCATGCCGGAGTCCGCCATGGAGAAAGGGGGAATTACCACCCCATTCCAAGGTTGGCGGGGCGGTAATTCCCCCTTTCTCCATGGCTCTTCCCCATTCCCATTTTTGCCCCATAGGGCTCAATGGGAATGGGGAAGGCGGCAATTACGGTACCGCAAATTGCGGTACCGTAATTGCCATCAAGGTCCCTTTGCGGGTCCCTACTTTAACGGCTGGTCCAGACCAGCCGTTCAGGTCGGGTCCCACAAAGGGACCTCGTAGTAAGGCGCTAAGGGGTTAACGGCGCTGCAGCCTTTTACGGCGCTGTTAACCCTTTAGCGCCAGGTTCGTAATGACCCCCACAGTCTACATTCCTTGCCTTGAGAAGGAACATTAGGGTTCGAAACACGTGTCGGCTGACCACTTTCTAGACTATCTGTCTACCCTTTGTGTATTAAAAAACACTATCTCAGCGTGTAAATTCTTGTAATCACAAAACTCTATGAAATCAAATCGCAGCAAGGTAACCAGGAATTTCTACTTGCATATATAGCTATATTGCACCCATTATGGTTATGCATCCAAATAAAGCGACTTTTGATGATGATGAATAAATCAGACATAATGAACATTTTCATTTAACTCCCTCTATGTTAGCATGTTTGTGGTTTTGTCTGGGCCTTAATCCATGTTTGTTTTTCAATGTACACCTCTTCAGAGTAACAAAGCGTTGCCACATTTAGTACCTCAAAAAACTCAATATGTAAAAAAACGTATTCAATGGTCCCACCTTATATGTAACTTACTGTCCCAGCCCCGGTGACAATTCTAAGGCAACTGGTGAATACATTATTTACCCAGGTTCACGCAATGTGTTTGAATGGAGAAACCGGGATTATAACCCAGCTCTCCAGGATTCACAATCTGCAAGTCTGACTCGAGAATCCCTCACGGTTATGTTATGTTGTAAAGATTTTATGCAGTGCCAATCACCCCAGGGTGGTCCTACGGCTCCTATACGAAGCCATGGATGAGAAACGAATGGCTCAGTCTTAATAGCACCAAAACAGAACTTCTTTTGGTACAACCATGTTGCCATCATCAATCTTAAATGTCATTGCCCCTCCCCCTCCAGATTTACTTTTGATTCTTGTACCCTCCCCATTTTAATAAGGTTCAGTCATTGAGCATGTACCGTGACACTCTGCTAGACTTCCCAATCCAGATTAATCAGATATTCCTATTATCGACTTCCTATTATCTAAGATTCACCATTTCTTGGCCAGGACCACCTGGCAGTAATTGCTCGAAGTTGGACTAATGCAATTCCCTTTATGATGGTCTTCTCTAATCCGGCTGTCATAAATTCCAGACTCTCCAAAATAACTCCGCAAGAATTGTCTGAATCTTCCGTTTCATGCACATATTTCTCCAGCCCTGCGTTACTTGCATTGGCATCCTGGTTATAAATAACCCATCATATCATATCATAAGTGAATTCATGGTAAAGCTCCAAGCTATCTTGTGAACAGATTAACCTGTTCATAATCTATTCACATAACCTATTCATAATGGAACACTTCGTACCTCTACAGCATGTTTCTCGTCCTCCTCGATTCAGACTTAGCACTGCCAGTGGTCGCACCTTCTCTGTGCAGGCTCCAGACTTTGGAACAAGCTTTCCCCATCTCTCAGGGTTGAATCGAATTTGTGTAAATTCCAGAAAGCTCTTCAAACGTATCTTTTCACTCTTCACCCGCCAGGCTAATCCGCATCCGCCTTACTTCGACTGCTCTAATAATAGTACTCCCCTGCCTCAAGGTTTCAGCACTTATAAAAATACATTAACGTAAACACTACCTTGCCAGAGGAAATGGTGTATAGAAGTACAACTCGGGGTAACCAAGTCTGTGGAGGAAGCAAGGGCCTTACTATGGAATGTTCTAGAACGCCTTTCAAGAAGAACAAGATGCCCAGAAATGTTACAACAAGGCACTCAGAAAATCTTGAAACCTAATGTTCAGAAGGCATATGAAAGCGGCAGGAGCATCACATAATCCAAATGGCATTACTTTTTACCTGGGATGAAGAACTTGAGTTTTGAAGCAGCCATTTGTTCACTTCTCACATGGATTCTAACCAGTTTGTAGGTGACATATGAATTTAATTAAGTGAATACTGTTATTTTCGTTAAACAATCCAGTTATCAACAAAGCAAGGGCCATGACTCTACCCTTCAGCATGCTGTCATTCAAGGTACAGTAGTCCTTATATAAATGAACACCTGCTGCTTTCTTTTTCACAACAATAGTGATCTGGCCTGTTAAATGCACTGGTGAATAAATACTTCTGTTAGACTTTCTCTCTGTACACTTTGAGACATTGTTGGTTACATCTTATGGCTTGCCCCATGACATCAATGGCCTGGTTTTAATTCAGTCATGCATTCGTCCTGGGTGGGGTGATGGCGATCAGCTTCAGTAAGGGAAACCCACCAGCAAGCCCATGCAATTCTATGGGAATATTTCTAAAAAATGGTGTCATCTTCCAATGATTTCCTAGGTGTTCACCATGGCTGCACAACACTTACTTCTTGGAAACAACTGTTTAGACATTGCAGGGAAATTGGGGAACCCTTCTGATCCTTAGAACCTGTACCTGTGTTGTATCACCTGTGGAGGAATAAATGCAGTAGGATGAAATCAGGAGTCTAGAGAATGTTAAATTGCAAAGTATGTGTGACTGAAAATTGATGAAAAAATGAAATGATAAAAACGTTGTAATGATTTAGGGGGCTAGGCCTTACGATCCATCACTGGGCAAATTTAGCATGAGGGCTCCATCTTGAATTATATACGCTTGCTAGCGAGATGGATTTACATTTTGGCACACTGAAGAGAGAATATATCCACACGCTTGCTAATGGCAGCACAAGCCTCTGTTTATGTAACTCTGCGTAACAAGCTAATTTTCAGTGTGGTGTAAATTGACCCAGCTTTCAAACAAAGCAGTGATGGGGGGTTTCAAGTTCTATTTGTATGTGAGCGAACATCTGTGTGATAGTATTCAGAAGGTTTAGGGAGTGTTCTGGGAGAATTCTGAGTTTCGACACTTTCATGTATGAATGCCATTGAACTAATTGAGAATTGTGAGAAACCTCCTTAATGAGGTCATGAAATGTTTTTTCGGTGCTCAAAGACGGAAATGTATTAGAAAGTCTGTCAGAATTGATGTGCAGGTGGCGGCAGGCACTCAGGATCGGACTTGTCTGAAGTGTTGTGTTGGTTAACGTTCCTGGGTCTTCCCCACAGCTGGTCCTATTATTTGCTGAACTAACCTCACCTAAACTGGAGTATGATTCTTTTCATTGACACGCGCAATAATGCTCGAAATTATGTTAAGTGCTGGTGCATCAAAGAGATGAACGCATACGTTCTGTCTACGAAGGGAAACTGTCATTTCTAATTGACTTCTAATTCACTAATCTTGAAGTTGATTTTAAATTCAGTACTTCTGTGACTACTTCTGGTATCTGTTTTCCTTCCAATGCAGCTGTATCTTTTTTTGTATAAAAAGTAATCTTTGACATTTTTTGTTGATCCTTTTTTATTTCAGCTCAGATTACTTCTATATTAGCAAACTGAAGTGGGCTACAACACATGTCTTGACATGAAGGAATGACCACCATTTCCTGGGGTCAATCTTTTGCCCCCGCTTTTGGTTGAGCCTCTTCACTTACCGATGTGAACTTTTTGTATTTCTTTGCATAATGTCTTTTTGGACGCATGACAGAGAGAATTATTCCTGGTTGAGTCTTCTCTTTTCTTCAGATGACAAAAGTCCTTATCAACTTCCTGCTTGGGTAGGTTTTCACCTTCCCAGTTCTCTAATGGACTCTTGGTGTTTTGAAAAGTGCAGTTTTTCATGGAGGATCTATGTGGTATTTGTTCTCCTATTAGAGAATTATTGATTAAAAAGTCTTTTCAATCAATACACCTACCTTAGCAGGAGCTTATATATGAGAGCAGATAGAATATTTTTTAATTGTTCTTGCAGGAGATAATGAAAGGTAGTTTAGTGAGCTTCTTCTGACCAATGATCCGCTGACATTAGTTTTTGATTGTACCACACGAGGAATCAGATCACAAACTCCTCGCTTAAACGTCCATAATTCATGCCTTTGGACTGGGTTTCACATATCTATGCACATATTATTCTGCTGGCGGAACAGATGTGGCCCAACCCAAATATCACCACTCAAATAGTACATGTTAAATGTAACTGACTGTATGCTGTTCACTAAATGATGCTTAGGAGCGATGTTAACATTGTTCATTCAATTTGGCATGTTTGAACAATCGCAAACATAGCATGTCATCAGAGCCATAATTGATCAAAGGTCGGATGTATGCTCCCAGGTCACTCCTACTTAAAATAAAAGCAAAATGAAAGCTGTCGGTCAATACGCTTATCTTATATCCCAGCTACCACCTGC